>NW_004955414.1:17543456-17586913 GCF_000276665.1 Chinchilla lanigera
CAGAACATAAAAAATTGTGAGCATTAACTATTCATTTCAATACACCATCAGACAACAGCAATACAATCATCGCAGCTATTCATATATTTATTTATATTTTGCCTTCCTTTTTTCTTCTTTCCCTCATCCCACTCATTCCTTCCTTTGAGCAATTTCTTTCCCTTTCCCATCATCTATTGTACCTTTTGAGTTTTACCTAGTCTTTCAGTTCCCTACACCAGGGAGACAATACGATGTTTACACATGTAAACATTTATTTCACTTATATGAGTATGGTCTCTAGTTGCATCCATTTACCTACAAAAGCCTCAAGTTTATCTTTTTTACTCTACAAATTTTAAAAAGAAAGACAGGATCTCACTCTGTGGCCTAGCCCCAAACTCCTCGACTTAAACAATTCTCCTGCCTCAGCTTCTTGAGTAGTTAGGACTACAGGCATGTGCCACCATGTCCACACTGCTTGCTAATTTACTCAGTCCAATTTCATCCAAAAAATTATTGGAAATGGCTAGTAACCTTTTTTCTTTAAGTGCCCGTACATACACCACATGATTGTTCCTATCTGTGTCACATATTCTGTACTGTGACCTATAAAATAGGTGATGTTAATCACACTTTATAAACAATTTCATGCTGCACTCCACAATCCCAGTGAGTCGGGATCTGAGGCAAGAGGACTGCAAGTTCAAGCCCAACCTGGGCAACTTAGTGAGACCCTGTCTCAAACAAAATTTTAAAAAGGGCTGGGAGTATAGGTCAGTAGTAGAGCACTTGCCTAGCAGGCTTAAGCTTTGGGTACAATCCCCACTACTGCCCAAAAAATGGCTTGAAGAGCACAGTTAGGTCATGACTGTGAAGTGAACAAGTGACAGGAGAGCTTTGAAACTGAGACTGCGCAGCGCCGACATCTGTGCCCTTCCCGTCACACCTTGCTGCCTCCTTCCCATTTGTGGGTGGTTGATATTTTATTACTTTCATTTCCAAGTAAAATAGATAGTTCTAAGAACTGTCATCGAATAGGTAAATAAGTGGATTCTCATTTTGGTTTTCAATATAGGTAATTACTGAAGTAAATGGAAGCGTGAACACACCCACCAGGACTCTCAGCTCCCAAGAATTCCCGAGCGTGAGCATATAGTCTCTGAGAGCATTTCCAGAGATGTATCTACAGCTATTCATAGATTAGATTTTGGTCCTCTGCTATTAGAATAAAATAACAGAAATTGTACTTCCTTGAATATAGTTTCACTGACTCAGGTGAAATAACTGTTTGGTCAACTGTTTGATCAGTTGTTTGGTCAAAGTCTGATTGCTAGAGAGGCCAGTGTGGAAACCTTGAGTGGTCTGTGGCCCTGCCTTTTAGTAAGAATGATATCTGTTGCTGTTCAGATCTGCAGACAATCACCAAGAATTCTCAAGCAGCGTTGACTTCTCACCGAGCGAGGAGTAGAAGGCAAGAGGTCACCACACTCGCAGATGCTCAGGATACAGAGGCCGTGCAAGAACGAAGCACAACTCCAGATGAGCCTTTGGCAAGCGCTGCAGAGGCGGGCACACGTTCCCCACCTCCCCCTGCTCTCGAGGGGACTTCTGATGGAGGAGGAGTGCTCCAGGAGCCCCTGGGACGCACAGTACCTGTTTCCAGAATGCAGAGCAGTGAAGAGGCTGAGGCAGGCCCTGCCTACAGTGACGAGGACTATGAAGAAGACATCATTGAGCCCAGGACCCTAAATGAGATCACCACTGCGACAGACAAAACTAGTCCTTGGTCCAGTTTCACATCAGACACGAGTGAGGCCATCAGCCCTCAGCCTGATGAGGTGCAGAAAGAACGTCCCTCCTCTCCTTCTCCAGGACCTTCACCCAGAGAGGCGCTCAGGGCCAAAGGCAGCTTTCTGTCCAGCCCAAAAATGGCTGTCGACTCCCACCTACCTAGGAAGAGTGCTCCTAGCCTTGTTGCTTGTGAGGGTGGAGCCTCTAAGGCCAGGGTTGGCGAGGCTGCCTCAACCACACCTCAGCCTGGCACATACCTACCGCACTCAGGAACCCAACGGAGCAAGACGTTCATCGGGTGGAGCTCACCACGAGCAGATCAGGACAAGGAGCCAAAGCCAGAGGCCCAGGCTGACAATGAAGCTGCCTCCAGTGAGCTCAGTGACTCTCCTGATAGCATGGAGAAATCCCCTCAACACCTGACCTCCCAAAGGAAAAGAGAAAGCCATAAAAAGCCACCTGTGGAGTCCCCTAACATCAGGCAGAAGCAGGTGACAACTGGCTCAGAGGTGTCCACAAGGCAGAGCCTCCTGTATCCTTTGGTGTTTCCCCCAAGTGGCCCCTTGAGCCATCTCCAGGCATTTGGGTGTTGATGTTAGTCTAGCCAAGTGCACGAGCAGCGGCCACCCTGTGGAATGCCTGGGGGATATGGGAAGCCCCTTCCTTCCGAAGCCTCTCCGCACGCCAGGTGTACAGGTCTGCCGTTGACACCAGCCCTCTGAAGGACTCTCTGAACTGAGTTTGGGTGTTGGTAGCACATTTATAAGCTTGCCTGCCTAATTTATCCAGTTCATCTAGGGCAGTGGTGGCAAACTTACGGCACATGTGTTGTTTGTCTTTTAAGACAAAAGATATTAATTAGCAGTTTTTTCTAAACTAAAACCTCAGTGTTCAGGTTTGATAGCAGTGTTGGTACTTTGATAAATAGATGAGTTTTAGGTTGCAGTTTGGGCCCTTGTCTCTAAAAGGTTCACCATCATTGATCTAGGGGGTAGTTCGCCACCAAAAGGAAGGGTTGGGATCTTAGTTAAAACAGAAGTGGAAGTGGGGCTGGGGATAGCTCCGGTGGTAGAGAAATTGCCAAGCATGTGCGAGGTGCTGTATGAGGCCAGCATGGCAACAGCAAGAACAGAAAGCCAGGTGCAGGGGCACATGTGCGTAATCCCAGCTACTCGGGAAGCTGAAGCAGGAGGATTGCAAGTTTGAAGCCAACCTGGGCGATTTAGCAAGAGCCTGTCTCAAAAAACAAAAGTGGGTGGGGCCCAGCTTGGTGGAACACTTGTAATCCCAGCGTTTGAGAGGCTGAGGCAAAAGGATCACAAGTTCAAGGCCAGCCTCGGCTACACGGAATAGGAAGATGAGAACCCTGTCTTAAAAAAAATTTTAAAAAGTGGGTGAGGATGTATCTCAGTAGTAGAATCCTTGCTTCAATCCCTGGTACTACAAAATAATAAAATAAAATAAAATAAGTGAAAGTACAGAGAGAGGGGAAAAAGGGCACTAACACTGACTGAGCATTTACTATGTACCAGGCACCTTGCCTTGTGATTTAGTCATTACAGGTCTTTCAGGTAGGTATCATTTATTTTGCATATAAGGAATTTGAGGCTCATAGTTACAGGGACTTTCCTAAGACTCAAACTTTTTTAAAAACCAAGTGGTGGATACCAGGAGGACAGTAGGGTATGGAGAGGTTGTATAAGGCCAGAGAAAGCCAAGAGATGGTACAGGGTCTGGTGAGGGAGACCCAGGGGGCTGCAGATTGCAGGGCTGGGGGAGGTCTGTCGATGGGGATGAGCAGGAGCCAGCCAGATGGGAGTGGGGCAGCATCGGTGATGGTGTGGTAGAGAGAGGCCAGCCCTGCAGGCTCTGTACTGACGTTCAAGGCTGCCCTGAACTGCGTAGTGAGACCCTGTCTCGAACAAACGAAAAATAAATTGAAAGAATTGAAGGGAGAAGGCTGGGAATGCAGCTCAGTACAAAGACCTGGGTTTGATCCATACTACAAAATAAATAATATTAAAAATACCAAGTGATGGAGACACGAAGAAGTGGGCATCACTGATAAGGATTTTCCCAACTGGCAGAACGGTACTGTTGATGGGAAGAAAGGGCCTCTGACATTCACCCTTCCCTCCTTTGAAACGGCCTGCACATTATAGGGAAAGGAGACTCCTGGGGACCACAGAGCCTTCTCGTCTGTGCTGACTGGCTGATGCGGTCAACCCACCAGCTGTTCCCACAACACAGGTGATCATGTGGCCGTTAGATGAAGGGGGCCTTTACTGACCCAAGCACATCCTCTGCTAGATGCTGGGGGGGACCCACCTTTGGCCCTTGTAGATCCAACATCTTATTATTTGTGACTTCAGATTTAGCTTTTCTCAGCTATTTCTTCTCAGCTAAGACTGAAGCAGGAATCCCTTACCCGTCAGACTCTCAGCTCCTGGAACAGCAAGCTTGTCTTTTAGTGTTGCCCTCACCTGCCAATGAACGGAATAGGAACCAGTACTAAACTGAACAGTCGCAGTTTCACAAGAGTATTGAGAAAATCAAGTGGGTAAAAGCATTCATACACATTACACAGATGTGACTCCTCATGCAGGTGGGAGAATGGGCTCAGGAAAAGCATAACATGTAGGTAGCTAAGGATTCAAAGCAGATGGCCTCTGGAGAAACTTGCCTGGCTTCACCATCCTGCCTCCTGAGGTCGCTGCCTTAAAATCAGTTTATTTGTGTTCAGAATAGGGGCTGCCACATGTGCCCAGGCCCCTGGAATTCAGGCCTTCCCAACTATTCTTTCAGAACATGAGTATAGCCAGACTTCATGCTCGGTGCTAAGAGCAGATTTGAATCAGACTTTACCTCAGGTTCCCATTATCTGGTAGAAGTCAATCAAGTAAACAGGTAATTTGAATTTATTATAAGTGCTCTGGTGAGACACGGGAGCATTGGTAGGAAATTGCCATAACTGCTTGGAATTACCCCAGTAAGGAAGGCATGAGAACAAGGCCTTCAGGATGAACAGCCATTCTGTAGGCAGAGCCAGGGGATAGTTCTAGCCAGGATGAACTCTGTGTACAGGAGGCCGGCCAGGCAAAAGAGCCTGGCCCATGGGCAGCAGTTACTGTGCTGGAGCCCCGGGCTAAGTGGAATGGTGAGAGATGAGGCAGGCCCTGGATCGTAGGCTTTTAGACCTGGCCAAGGTGCTTAGGCTCTAACCTACAATCAAATAAACATCAGTTTCCCGTTCTATAAAACGGAAGCAAAAGTACTTAGGGGGTTGCAAAAATTAATGATACAAACTAACTAGCCCAGTGCCCAGTACATAGTGTTTGGCAAATGTTGACTGTTAAGCAAGTGTGAGGGCCGAGCGTGGTGGCACACACCTGTAATCCCAGCACCTGGGAGGCTGAGGCAGGAGGATCGCCTGGGATCCATAGTGGATTCAAGGCCAGCCTGAACTGCATAGTGAGACCTTGTCTCAAAAAAAAGATATTTCTGTCACAAGTTACTAGTCTGGTGTTGTCATTTGCTGGATAGGGAACAGCATAGAAAAAGACAGGTTTGGGGAAAGATGCCGTATCTGTTTTGGGCGTGTGCCTGCAGGACATCCAGGAGGAATGAGGCCTGGGGTTCAGACATGGGATTGGATAGAAAGGTGAAGGTCTCTAGAAATTGATGAGGGCATCAGGAAGAGGGAGAACACACAGACAGAGCCCCAAGGGTCCTAGATATAAGAGGCAGGCAGAGCAAAGCAGGGCCACAGAGTAGCTGAGCAAGCTGGGAAAGACGGAGCGCAGCAGAGGCTGCCAGGAATTGCAGGTGTGGCTGGCACTCGGAAGTGAGGACAGGTCCAGAAGAGGGTAGACTGGCATGTGTCTGCCGGCTTCAGCATTGAGGAGGACCCTGCAGTGGTGGAACAGACCAGACCTGAGTGGGTAAGTGATCTGTTGCTGGAGACAAGCGGAACAGGCCACTCTGCCCGTAAGCTAGGGAGCCGAGAGTAGCTGCTGTTTGTTGTTCAGATGATTCACTGTATCAGCCACCATTCGAAGCACCTTACCTGTATAAATCTAACCCTCCACACTATAGGTACTAATGTTATATCTGTTTTAAAGACGAAAAGAACGGAGGCATCAAAAGTGAGCTTCCTGAAGTTACACAGGCAGCAAGGGACAACTGAGTGGTATAACCAGAAGAGAATCAGAGGTCAGGTGCAGTGGGCCTTAGGAAGAAGGCAGAATTGGGCTTTTCCTAAATGGGAAACTTGGGCACTTTTGTAAGCGAAGGAGAAAAAGTTGGAGAGTTGCTCTGTCGATAAAGGGCTGAAAACAGGCAGGAGGTGGCAGGCTGAGGAGAGATGCTATGTTCAGACCCGGCCCTGACACCTCCCAGCAGAGCTGGTCCTTCCCCACAGCATCAGCTGACTCTGCTGGAGACCCAGCAATCAGAACAGCACCAGCAAAAGGCCGTGCCTCGACTGTGCTTCTGGACAAAGCTTGGGTCAAAGTTCTCTTTCCATTCAGGTCCTGCATGTCACCCCCAGCTCGCTACGGAAAAATCAGGAACTGAAAGCCAAGTGTGGCGGCACGTGCCTATAATCCTGGCACTTGGGAGGCTGAGGCAGAGGATTGCTGCAAGCTACATAGTGAGTTCAAGGCCAGCCTGAACTACATAGTGAGACCCTGTCTCAAAAAAAAATCAGGGACTTGAACCAAAACTGGACATAAATGCATTTTATTCAAGTCAGTAGAACAGTGACTACCCTGGACACCATGCTAGGTGATGGGAATGTGACTGAAAAAAAGGAATCATCTCTGCCCTCTTGGAGTTCAGTGTCAGCCATAGAAGAGCAATGATAAAATAGAAAACCTGTTAAACAAATTTAAATCAAAACCATATATAATTTATTAAACAAAAATTTTTAAATTGAACATCTCAATAGTCTCCACACCCTGAAAGTTAAACCCAACTGAACCAGTGCTTTGATTCAACAAATATTTGCTGAACACCACGTTCTCAACACAGGAACCTCAAGCAGGTACAAGGAAGGAGCCATGGCACCTGCCTCCTAGGGCTCAGGTCCAAACTGTACCGGCCACCTGTGCCCACAGACAGCCCCTTACCGGGGAGCCTTTGTTTCTGAGTGTGATCAGAGAACAGCCAGGCAGCAGACCCTCCTGCAGCGCCAGGCACCTCTGTCCTGGGCAAGGCCCCTGGAGCCACCTGCTCCATCTCTCACCTCTTAACAAGGCAGCTTTTAACCGTGGGCCCTCTGCACGTGTCATGCAGCACCTACCAGCATCCTGCAGGGAGCTGAAGGAAGCCACACTCCCTACCACTAAGAAACATAAGGAATATTGAGGGAACAAACTGAGAGCCGTGACATCCTGAGCATTCCCTGTGGCAGACTGCTCTCACATGAGGAAGGAGAGATCGCTGTGGGCTAAAATTAGCAGAGGGCTTCCTGGAGAAGGCAGAATTTGAACTGACACATGAAGTACAGACTGTGGGCCAGGGATGTAGCTCAGCGGCACGGCGCCTGCCTGGCAAGCGCGAGGTCCTGAGTTCAATTCCCAGTACCAAAAAAAAAAAAGTACAGACTGTCAGGAGCGGGCAGCTTCTGCCAGTAGGGGAAACGTAAATGGTGTAGCTGAGGTCAGTGGAGACGCTGGCCTGGGGAGGGGTAGACTTCCAGGTGTCTTTGTCCCTTAACGACCACTACAGCCCAGAGCCCATTGTTGTGCCCAACTTCTTTTTGCCTCCCCAGCAGTTGGAGGCCTCCCTACGGCTGCTGTCATTCTCTACAGCTTTGCCACCACCAGCCGCAGCAGATGAGGTAAGAAAACAGCCAAGGCAGAGCCGTCGTCCCTTGCCGTGCAGAGCTGCCCTGGACCGCCTTCCGCCTGCACTCCTTACACTTCCCCGGAGCACATTCTTTGGTCTCAGCGGTGGGCAAGGAGCTCAGGAAACGCGAGGGAGCGTGATGTGTGAGAGCAGGGCACTGTCGGCGGGGGGGAGTGGGCACAGCACAGAAGCATAAAAGCAGGAGTCAGCTGAGGAAGGCTCGCTGAGTGCTCTGGGAGCTCCAGCTAAAATCAGCAGGGGCAGACTCTGCGTTTTCAGGGAGCCGCAGCAGGTGAGTGGGGTCTGGATGAAGAAAGGGCGCTACAGCCTTACTCAGAAATACTTGCACAGGACGTGTCTGGCAGCCTGCTTATTCGGCTTCGTACTGGTGCCACATGTTACAGACCCGTGGATACCCTTGTTATTGATCCCTATGGCCAGGGATTATTGCTGCAAAACTGTCATCCTCTTCATTTTGCCTCTAAAAGTTTCCTTCTACACCATCCCCTTTTCATATACTCCTGGTTTCTATGCTACATGTGCTCCACATTGCAGTGCTTCCTGCTTATTCCCAAATAAGAATTTTGGGGGTTTTTGGTTTCTTTTTTTGGTGCCTGGAATCAAACTCAGGACCTTGCACTTGCCAGGCAGGCACTTACGCCACTGAGCTGTATCTCAGGCCCCTGGTTTTTTTATTTGTTTTTGTTTTTGCTCTTTTGGAACCAGGATTTGCTAGGCAGTTCAGGCTGGCCTCAAACTCGAAGCTGTCCTCTTGCTTTAGCCTCCCAAGTGCTGGGAACAGGCGTGCACCACCGTGCTCAGCCAAGATTATTCTTTAGAGACTATCTCTGTTAATTAGTTTGACACTAGCCAATAAAGTCTGCAAAAAGGAAGAGAAAAATATTTTCAAGAATTAGATGTTTTACCAGGTGTGGTGGCACACACCTGTAATCCCAGCACTCGGGAAGCTGAGCCAGGAGGATTGTTGCGAGTTCAAGACCAGCCTGGGCTACAAAGTGAGTTTAAGGCCAGCCTGAACTGCATAGCAAGACCCTGTCTCAAAAAAAGATAAAAAAAAAGAAAAAAGATGTTTTAAAATCATTGAAATAGTTACCTCGGGGTAGGTCAGAACTTTGATTTCCTTACATTTAACAGTTGGTTCAAGATTTCATTTTGAATTATATTTGGGTAGCAGCACTGTAATCTCAGAGTTTAGGATCCCTAATGATCTTTAAAATGGCCTCACTTTGAACAGTTTAAGACAAAAAAGTAATCTTTTATGTTTATTCACATATTTACTATTTCTAATGTTTTCCATTCCTGCTTCACATCCTGATTTCTAACTTGGGCCATTTCATATACTGCAGATCTACTACTAACTGATTCTCTTAGCTCCAGTTGTCTGAAAATGTCTTTATTTTGCCTTCATTTTTAAGAAATTCCCCTTACTATAGAATTCTAAAGTGGGTTTTCTTGTTGTGTTCCGTTGTTTCTGATGAGACATAGACATCATTCTACCACCTGCATTTCTTTTTTTTTTTTTTTTTTTTGTACTGGGAATCAAACTCAGGACCTTGCGCTTGACAGGCAGGCGTTTGTGCCACTGAGCTATTATCTCCCCACCTGCAGGAAATTTATTGCAGGAAAATTCAACCACCATCTATGCGGTTAATCCTGTCAGAGCATAATTATCGAATTTTACTCCTCCTCCAGACCTCACAACCCATAGCCAACCTGTTACCAAGGCCTCTTCACTCTCCTCGAACATGAATCCACTCACTTCTCCGTCTTCCCTTCCCCAGCCCTAGTCACCTCCCCCGGGACTGGGTCCAGCTAGTCTTACTTGTAGACACATTCTTCTACTACCCTTTCTCTGTTCCACAGCCTCTGTGAGCTTCCACTGTAACCAGTCTTTCATTCTACTTTATCAGTGGAAAAGAGACAGGACTCTGGTCTGGTTTAAGTGTCTTTCGTTTTATTTTGGTTTCATTTCTTGTGCAGTACTGGGGGTTGAGCCTGGGGAGTGCTGAGCCACCCCCTCTCCAGCTTTTTTATCTTTTTATTTTGAGAGTGTTTCACCAAGTTGCCCAGGCTGGCCTTGGACTTAGGGTCCGGCTGCCTCAGCCTCCAGAGCAGCTAGGTTTACAGGCATGTGCCACCACACCCAGCTGTGTTCAAAGTATCTTGTCCCCCCTTTACCCCGGCTTCTAGCTGTGGATGCTAAACTTGCTGCTGCATTTAGCATCGAGGAAGTCCTCGTCACTGCCTGAGAGGACTCTGGGAGCTCCCCCAAAGGAAGGCAGGCAGCCGAGGGGGTGAAAGGTGAGCGAGGCAGGCAGCTGTGCCGAGTCCCCGTCTGAGGCAGCGACCCAGCAGCAGTGTTTACTTTCAGTTTTCAGCTCTTGAGATTTGTTTCCAGCTCCTGAGTCAGTGTTTCCATCACCTGAGGGAGCCACTGTGGAGAAGGATAAAACAGCAGCTCTAATCCCAGGCCAGAGGCTCACTTGGGGAGAACAGGGGTAGACAGTGGAGTGGGGAGAGCTTGGCCCAGCCTAGCACTGAGCATACCTTGGGGAGGTGCTGTACCCCGGTTCTACTCAGGACTTTTACAGCCTAAGTTCCTGCCCAAGGCAAGAGCAGCAGGGCTTCGTTTTGCTCCGGTGTCTGCAGCCAGTGTCAGCTCCAGCGTGACCCCTGTGTTTTGCAGCATGCTTTACCTGGCCTGAGCCTTAATCATATCTGAATTTCCTTTGGGCCTCACAGTAGACCTGGGTTACAAGACTGGACAGAAGTTCTTAGTTTCACTTGGCAGTAAAGACACTGAGATGCAGAAACAGAAAGCGTCTTTGACTTTAGCGAGTGAGCGATTGGGCTGGGCTACAGACCAGTGACTCTTCCGCTCCTTCCCACTGCTCCTCCCCTACATAGGCCCTGGGATACTGTAAAGCAGGGCTAGGGTAACTGGGGACACCTGCACCCACCGCCACCTGGGAACATGCGGTCTGTTCACAGGGATCCACCCAGGGTGAGGTGGAGGAAACCCAGAACACAGGCTGGGGTCAGATCACATTCAGACCTTTCAGAGCAGAGGCTGTGTCACAGGGACCTGGCTAAACAGGAGGCCCTGGGCCAGGCCGCATCCATGGTTGACAGGGCACCTCCTCCTGCATTATTTGCTCATCCTGCTCCCCTGGAACTCTTGGTGATCCTCCTCCTCATCTGCAGAGGAGGAAACCAAGACCCAGAGATACTGTAAGCCAGTGTGCAAAGTCCTGGTAGAGCCAGGACTAGAGCTAATGCTCCAGCCAGGGCTAGCGTGTTGATTTGGGGAGCCCTAAGCAGCCCCATGTTATCCTTCTACCACCCCTCTTATTCCTTCCATATACTTGTGTTTTCCCCAGCAGAGGCTGGCAAGGCCTCTTTTAAGACACATATGTCACTGGGAAGGCCTACCATGTTCATGGGATGAGCATCCAAGTGCATAGAAAACAGGAGGTCTCAGAGGTCTCTCCCTCCCCCTCGCTCCCCCCCCCTCGCTCGCTCTCCCTCCCCCTTGCTTTCTCTCCCTCCCCCACTCCATCCCTGTCCTTTAAAGGTCAGCTCATTGAGACCCCAAAGGAATAGATCTACTCCTCCCCAACCACTTGGGAACTGCTGTCAGCAGGCCTCAGCCCCTCTTTCTAAGTTTGTCTTCATGCAGGGCGTGGTGGTGCATGCCTATAACCCCAGTACTCTGGAGTCTGAGCCAGGAGGATCACCAAGAGTTCCAGGCCAGCCTGAGCTACATAGTGAGTTCAAGGCCAGGCTGAACTACATAGTGAGACCCTGTCTCAGAAAACTAAAAATAGGGGCCAGGGATATAGCTCAGTGATATAAGCGCCTGCCTGGCAAGCGCAAGGTCCTGAGTTCGATTCCTGGTACAAAAAAAAGAAAGAAAACTAAAAATAAGTTTGTCTTCTGCTGCCTCCATTCTCTCAGTTCAGCCCAGGCCAGGGCCACTACTTTGGCAGCAGAGAACTTTTCTCTACACCTTTCTGCAAACAAACCCTCACCTGGCCTACTCTCTCCCATCTTATGTTTAAACTCTTCCTTCATGTTTTTTCAAAATACTCTTCCAGGAGTTGCACCCCATGTATGACAGCCCCCATCCAGACTCCCAGGGCCCTGCAGCCCCTGCAGCTCTGACAGTCCTGCTTCCAGGTGGCCTCCTCCTTCCTGCCCCAGAAGGCTGATGGCTCCTGCAAAGCCACACTGTGCTGTTTTCTTGCACACCTCTGGAGTGTGGGAGTATTTCGGAGGGGCGATTACTACACTTTGGGATTCCCTGCTCTAGGCAATTTTGTCTTTTCAGCCCTTTCAGCGTTGTGGGTTTGGGGTGGTAATCCTGAAGAAAGAACCTCTACTACTTCAAGATGTTCTTAAAACCGTTTTAAGGTTAACAGAAGACAAATGTTGCTGAGTGTTCTGTCCTTACACACCCCTGGCCTGCCCTGTACACAGTGCCAAGTCCTGTCACTATCCTGTTCCCCAGGCCTGGGCCATGCAGATATGGTTGTGGGTGCTGGGAGATTGACTGAACCACCTACACTGGATTCAGCCCTGGGGCAGATACGGGCCCAGCCAGCAGCTACAGGCAGTGTTCATGCTTTTCCCCTACTGGGTGGCCTCACCCCCACCCAGCTCTGTTGAAAGTCTGCCTATCTTGAATCCCAGCTCTGAGTGTGGCCTTGTCAGATCTTCCCACCTCTTACTAGTTGCTCCTTTTCCGGTGCTCCCAAGCTTCAAACCTTCCTCTGTGACTGGTAGGTAGATCAGTGGTTGACCCTCTAGCCTGAGCACCCCCATGAGGACAGGAACCATGTCTACCTGTTGTCCATATGAGTTGATCAAATTGAGTAGATCTTAGGCTTCTAAAAGTTTTGTTGAATCACCAGTATTCTTCCATGGTTGCTTCATGAGCTGAGGTGGTTGGCCCTTCTAGCCTTGGAGATGAGACCCATCTACGTCTTCCAAAATGGAGAATGCTTCTGTTCTGACAGATGAGGAAACAAAGACCTAGTTTTAGGATTTGTGACAGAAAACCAAACTTGCTGGGCATGGTGGCGTGTGCCTGTAATGCCAGCACTTAGGAGGCTGAGGCAGGAGGATCATTGGGAGTTCAAGGCCAGCCTGAGCTACAAAGTAAGCTCAAGGCCAGCCTGAACTGCATAATGAGACCCTGTCCCAAAAAGACAAAAAGAAAATAAAGCTTTTAGGTCTGTTTTCTCATCTGGCTTTTAAAACAAAAATCCCCCTGCTTCACTTCTGATAGAGCAGAGGTAGAAATGGAAAGTAAGTTAAAGCTGGTGACCCAGAAGATCCACCTACACTATAGCCAGAGGACTGGAATGAGATTTGTGTCACCTCTAAACCCCAGGGAGCTCAGGAAACACCCACCTTAGACCTTATGGGTACAGACGGGCATATAGAACCTTCATGTGCTAGAGGCCCTGAGAGGATTTGATTTCACTAAAGGCCTGGCACATAGTAGGCCAACAACCACTGATTCTAGAAATGAATGTCATGTTTGCTGCAAAGGCAGTCTCCTCCCCCTGATTTAAGCCTCTGATTGCCATGCATGGTCCCATCACTGGTCTGCAGCTGCTAAGCTCCCATGACCTGTCCCAGCTGGAGTCACTTGCAGTGGAGCCAGTCCATGCCCTGCAGAAGTGCCCGCTGTGGAGGGGCAGGCAGCAGCACAGGCTGCCTCACTGGCATCTCCTGGCCTGAGGTGTTGTGCCATGCAGCTGCTTCCCAGATTTTGCAAGGAAAAAGTAAAAACCAGCAAAGGGTGATTTCCTTCTTAGCCTAGGCCTACCTAAAAAAGCTGGAGCTCCTAAACGCTGCTGTGCAGCTCGGCACTAGCACCGCTTGCTCTTGGCTATAAGGAAAGCCTGCCTGTGGAAGACAGTGCTGAGACCCTTGTACTGAAACCTTCATGCTTTGCAAACCAGGCAGCTCTACATGAATGTTATCGAAAGGGCCCAAACATGAGCGATGTCGTCAGGGCTAACCTAGCTGACTTCTCTCCCTCCAGGACAAGAGTGAAGCCACCAGTGGAGCCTTCTCCCAGAGGCCTTGTCGCCCCAGACCTCACTCACTCCCTCCCAACCTGCCTGAGGAAGAAACTCGCAGGATTGCTCGGATATTTTCTTCTCAGTGCTCCAAGAAAGACTGATGCAGCCTGAGGGACTGAGGGCAGGGGCCACCTGCCCACCGCCCTCAGCCCTGTCTGGCTTGCAGGAGGTGTCAGGTCCACTTCCCTTAGGGCTGTCACGGCCTCGAACCACCACCAGCCACCTCGTCCACGGGTACCTGAGACACACCGTGTACGGAGGGATGTTCCTCCCACCAGCACTTCAGCTGCTTCCTTCTGTGGTGAGGAAACAATTCCGAGTGGCCCACCTGTCTCAGGGACCAAGCAGGCATCTTTCAGCAGAGAAACTTCCCAGTGTCCTCACGGCCAACTGCTCACCTGAGCCCACCTCTGCCTGCCCTCTTTGCCTTAAAGGTTGGAACCTGACCAGGGCTTCGGGCAGGTTGTAGGTCGTGTGCATCTTCCATAGCCAAGGAAAGCTTAGAGCATCTCCAGCTCATCTGCTTGGGAGTAAGGGTATTTTCTAGATAGAAACTTTTTCATGTTGTATTGAATTAATCAATAGGAGAGAAGGGGGAAATCCCCTCCTTTAAACTGTTAATCTGATTATCTGAAATTCTAACCATGCTCTTATTGTTTTTACCCAGCTTTGATGATTTTTGTTTCTACCTTGAAATAAAATCCTATTGGTATTTGTTTTTTTGTTTTGTTTTGTTTTGTTTTTTGTTTTTGTTTTTTTTTTTCCAGTACCAGGAATCGAACTCACGACCTCATGCTTGCCACGCAGGCACTGTGCCGCTGAGCTAAATCCCCAGCCCCCTATTGGTATTTGTATGTGTGTTCCTGTTCAAATGTTTCCTGGGTTGGCCACAGGAATGGAGTTCTGGAGTTTGGTCATGTTCAAACTGCAGAGAAAAAGGTCAGCAACCACTCAGATCCCAGAGAAGTTCATCCAGAACAGGACCAGGGTCACCATGAGACGTCTAAGCTCCCCCAGATAACCAGAATATCAGATTGGTCCAGATTAAAGACACACTAGCATTTCCTTTACTACTGGTTCTTTTCTTCTTTTCTTTCTTCTGTATTTCTTTTCATTTGCTCGTGCTTGCAATCTGTCAGCAAAGTAGAAAAGTCCCCTGGAACATTTCCCTCCGAGCCCCTGTGGAGAGATGCTGGGCTGAGTAGCTCTTTCAGGACCGCAGCCGCTTGAGCAGCTACGTAGACAAGGCCTGTGGGAGGACAGAGCGGGGCAGAGTGTGGAGTGTGGATGGACGACGAGGCTGGAAGGGGTCTGCCACGGAGGGTTCTGCTTTACACCCCTACACGCTATTTCACTTGGTCCTCAAAACAACTTCATAACCTAGACAATAACACATCTCTTTCACGGTTGAACTGAATCTCAACAAAGTTGAGTGTTTTGCCTCTGTTTACATTGCTAAGGAATGAATCATAACACAGGACATCCCCAGAGATATCACAAGGCTTTGTGTCCAATACAGGGTACAGCCAGTTAAGCACTCTGAATTCGGGGAACTGGGGGTGGCAGGGGCGGTGCACAGCAGGAGGGGCTGCAGCACACTGGGAAGGCTTCCTAGAAGAGGCAGGTCCTGCGGGTGGGGGAGGCAGTGCCAAAAAATGAGTCGGCCATAGGCAGCTACAGAGAGAACCCGGAAGGCTCCCTGGGCCATGTGCTGCTGGGGGTAGAGGAGAGACACCAGCCTGTCTGGACCTCTGGCCTCATCAGTGAAGCTCAGGAACTGTAAAAAGCCCAGCTTCCTAGGGCTGTGATGAAAATCAAACGAGGTATCTGCGCTTCACCCACCCTTGGCACAGGAAGGCTCAGGAAATGTCGGTCCTGCCCACTCCTCTGCAGCTCCTGGAGCAAACTAGTAGAGGCAGGCATGCTGGGCCTGTGCGGGTGCAGAGACATGCAAGAGCTCCAGGGAGGGAGCTGGGGCTCCCCGTCTCTCGGGGCACAAGGAGCTTCCAGAGTAGCCTGAGGAGTAAACCCTCAGGTGAAGATCATTCTTGCCAAATCCTACTTCTGCAAATAACCTGTGGGGCCAAGTGAGGATAAGGCCACGGGAGGACACGGGCTGCTCCTACTCCAGGCTGAGGGCAGCCTCTGATGACACAGCCACCCTCAGATCTGCAGCTCGCCACCTGCACCAACAAAGAGTGTGCTGTTCACCAGTATCTCACCCTCCGAAGCTAGATCTTTCCCCATGAGGTAAGATGACTTGCTAAGTCCGGGAACGTGAGCTGGGGTGTGTTTGTCCCCACCACCAGAACTAGCCAGTGCTCCCTGACTCTCTTGAACACACCCTCTGCAGGCACCCCAAAACAGGTGTTTCTGATCGCCTGGAGGCTGGCTGCATCCCAGCCCGCAGCAGCCAACCTTGGAGCTTCTAGCAGGGGCTGGGCTCTCAGGCAGGGCCACGGAAGACAGGCTGGCCCTCAGGAAGCTCCCAGGCAGGCTGAGTAAGCTCGTCTCCCTCTCCCTGGGTTTCTCTAGGGCCTGCTGCCCCCTAGTTTGGTTCCTGCTTTCATCCCTCCTTCATGGAGCCTCTGCAAATCCCTCACCTCTAAGCTAATATTTCCAGGTGGATCCTAGAACCTTTTTTCTGAGCCCTCCAATCTCAGCCAGCCCTAAAAGCCCCTTCCCTTTACCACTAACGCAACTGTCTCTTCTGCTGTTGTTGAGGCCAGAGCTGGTCCAAGCAGGAAGACAGGTTCAGCCCAGGCTTTGCATTGCTGTCTCTGGACTTCAGACCACCAGCCCTATGCCCATGGCTCTGTGTCCAGGTCCAGAATGGCCACTGCCTACTCCTGTGCCCCACCCAGCTAACTCCTCCCCACCCTTCCTTCCCCTCCTCCCTCCCTGCCTGCCCTCCCCTACCCCAAGTGACCTGGATCCCAAGTTCGGCGATGCCCTACCTTCCCCTCAGTGCCTGTGGACAGAGCCTGCAGTAGCTGCAAGGGACCCTTCCCACCCTCCCCAGCTCCCCTTGGCCCCCGTGTATCCATACTGAAGCCTCCAAGTACGTGTCGTAGAGAACAGCACAGCAGATGAATGTGTCGGAGCTCACGGGCTGAATTCAGGCCCTGCCACGAATTAGCTATACCATTTTGATAAGTCATCATCCCCTCTGAGATTCAGTAAAATTAATATTAAAATATGAGGATCCTCCACAATAAAAAGAAGTGAAATACTGATATGTCCAACATCACAGATGAGCTTGGAAAACACTATCCCATGTAAGGCTCAAATCAGACACGACTTTCCCAGCACCCAACCTGTTTGCCAGCAGAGGCGTTGTTCCCAGCAGTGTCTCAGCGCAACACAGGAGCTGTCCCCAGGATGTCCTATAAGAGATAAGATAGGGCAAGGAATCTTGCAGGTCCCCAGACATCTGGAGACACTCAAAAGTTTATCTGGACACCCCAAGGACTTTGCCTACTGAGGTGCAAGACACTCAAAGAACTTGACCACATGTTTATTAACATCGTCCCACCTAATGTCCCTTGCCTTCTTTCAATCCCTATAAAAAAGGCCCGCTTCTCTTTGTTCCCTACAGATGGCATTTTCACCCTCTGTCTGCCTGCACCCAGCTATTAAACCATATGCCTTGTTGCTTTCACAAGAGCCTGTCAAGTGGTCTCTGCCCCGATTTGCACCTTACACCCCATACTCAGTGAAAGAATCCAGTCACCACACAGTACTTCCTGTATGATTCCACTTACATGAAATACCAGAATAGACAAATCTAGAGTCAGAGCAGATCAGTAGTTACCTGGGGCTGGGGAGGGGAAAGCGACATGACTGCGGAGGTGTACAGAGGTTTTCTTGAGAAGCAATGAAAATGTTCTAAAATAGACTGTGGTGACAGTTGTACAACTCTGAATAAACTAAAAACCACTTTAATTGTGTACTTAAAATAGGCAAGTTAAACCAGGTGGGATGGCACACTCTGTAATCCCAGCACTTAGGAAGCTGAGTTAAAAGGATGGCCACGAGTTCAAGGCCAGCCTGGGCTACATAGTGAGTTCAAGGCCAGCCTGTACTACATAGTGAGACCCTGTCTCAGAAACAAAAGTAAGTTTTATAAGGTAAATTATATCTTAATAAATCTGTTATTTAAACAATTTTAGAATCCTAGTAAGACTTACTTCATAGGGATGTTAAAAAATAGAAGTAATATATATAAAATACCTAGCATAGGGCTGGAGATGTAGCTCAGTAGTAGAGTGTTTGCCTATCATCTGTGAAGACTTGGATTCAATCCCCAGCACCACCAAAAATAAATTTATCTTCCACATAGTGGGCACTAAGAAGTGATGTTTATTGTCACTGCTGTTAATAAGAGGACAGCCCCATCTATCATGGGAGGCTTGTCAAAAGCGACACTCACACATGCTCTCCCCCATACACCCTTGTCACCGAAGTGGCCCTTCTGTAGCAGCTAGAAGGAACAATGTTAAAGTCAAGGGAGCAGAACCAGATTTGGAACTTACTGGCCACACCCCTCCCTGCCCCTCACCAGCCTGCCTCTCTCATCAAGGGATCAGACTGTCAACCAGCTTCACTAGGGTTAGGTTTCAGGTCAACTGGCATATAAGACAGGTGCCAGCCCAGAGGCAGCAGAGACAGCAGTGAATGGCAAGGAGGGGCCAGAGATCTTCGCTGCCGCCCCCTGAGATGGAACCGTAGGGAGCCGTAGATCTTTGCTGCACGGCCCTGGCTGGACTCATAGGTAAGACCCACTCCTCTCCCCCAACCCACTCTCTCCCTCTCCCTTCTACGTATTCTCCCTTTCACGGAGGCTTCCAGAGGTAGCCAGGAGCCGTCAGGGACCACTAGCCACAGCTGAGAGACCTGAGAGAGCTAGAGCCCAGCCCCCACCTTGTCAAAATGAGGAAACGGCAACACTGGCGAGGGCCTTCAATGCCACATCTGTGTCCCTCACCCAGGACTCACATTTGCCCAGCTGGCTGCCTCTGGTGGGATTTTGCAAGGTCAGCAAATATGAAGTGACTTCTTCCTTTGGCCCAGAATCTTTGGGGTTCCTCAGTGGAGATGCTGTGGAGGCCTTATCAGGGAGGGTGGGGTTAGGGTTGGCAAGGCAACATGGATGGATGTCTCAGAATAGGGTCCTCCGACTTCTGCTCAGAGGTACCATGAGGAGTTTGTTTCTAATGCAGACTTTCCGAGCTCTACCCAAGATGTGAATCAAGACCTCTGGGGCTGAGGGTCAAGATTCGCTCTGTAAACAAGCAGCTCAAGGGATCATGAGTTCTCCCTGAGATCTGAGACTCAGGACAGTGGAATGGGCTCTGGTTGTCTGACAGACCTTGGCGCCGATCTCAGTTCCATCATTTCAGCTGCATGACTGGCTGGAGCACTGAAACTCAGGGGCTGGGACACCCCACCTTCAGGTGCCCCGCAGGGACACGGGGTAAGGATTCTGAGCTCAGCTTCCTCTCCAGTCAGTGGCAAAGGTTTAATGGCCACCGAGGTTCTTCAAGTAACAATCCAAGAGGTTAGGGGCATGCCTGTGCCTCCCATGATAGCCTCCTGCACCAGTCCTGCTATGAGTTTTGACCTGAGTCTGTGCTCCTCCATTGCATTTTTGGAGGATTGCTCAGGACTGCTCCAACTTCACCCTGGTTGCTGCTCTTGACCAAGTTAGGCTTCAGCGCCTCTTGCTAGCACCATTTCAGCAATCTCCTTCCATCTCTCCCTTCAGCCCATCCTCCACACCTGCTCCAGCATGCTCTCAACACAGGTCTGACCGTGTCTTTCCCTTCCCAGAAAATTGCCAACCACTTGCCATTCTCCAGTAAATAAGTCTAACCTCTGCATTCAAAGTCCTCTAAAGACCCTGGGTTCATCTCTGACCTCATTTCCCACCTACTCACTTCAGTAAGTGGGGCTCTCTGGTCAGCTGGTCCTCCCTGGCTTCTCTGAATGCCTGCCATGTACTGGGCTTCAGAGAAGCAGCATGAATAGATCCTGTACCTACTTTGGGGGCTCCCCATCTAGGGAGGCAACTTACAGATAATGAGCCTCTTCTACAAGAAGGTGTGGGTCAAAGGCAGCTGGGGAGACAGCAAATGCCAAAGGGAAGCCCTGGCTGAAGGTTCAACTCTTTGGCCAGGGTACAAAAGGTCCCCCAGGGTCATGGGCCCAAGCTCAGGAGGAGGAAAAGCAGTGGAAAGGTCCCTGCAGGGCCTGGATGACCCAAACATTTTACAGAAGGTGGCTTAGGGCAAAGAACGCCCTGGAGTTACATCTCCCTGCTGGGAACCTCACTTCTGCTCACTGTGTTCAAGACAGGTCACTTTGCCCATCTGGCTTTAGTTTGTAACACGAAAGTAAAATAAAACACATAATTTATTAGCACCTGAGTGGCCCTCAAAGGTTATTAAGAAGAGACACTAGAGGACACAACCCCCAAAGCACCTCCCCAACTCAGAATCAGAATCTGGGGTTCATGGTGCCCAAGCCCTCTGCACCGCAGCTCATCTCAGAGCTCCGGAGAAGGGCAGGGGAAATGCCAGGGCTGGAGGAAAGAGGCCACCACGATGCCAGTCAGCTGCTCTCAGTGCATTCCAGTCCCAGACCGCAGCCAGAGCCTCCCTGCTGGGCAGGAGCCCAGGCTGGCTGGTCTCTGTGGGGCAAAGGGCAGTGGGGAAGGAGCAGGTGGAGGGGATTTCTCCCAGCATCCCTGCAGTGCCACCTCAGCCCGGGCAGCGCTGAGGCCCCTCCACTACACTCCTAAAAAGCCTGACCCTTCTTGGGCTCTTGTCAGGGAGCAACTCAGATGAGCAAAGAGATGGGCTGAGGGAAGAGCCCAGGAGAGGCTGAGGCCTGACCGTACTCACCTGAGCAGCTCTCGGCCACTCTGGGCCTATGAACGCCATCTGCCAAGTGGGGCAGAGCTACTCACCCTGCCTTTCTCACCAGGCGGTGGCTCCATGCTTGACACTGAAGTCCCCATAGGTGGGTTTTGCTGATCATTTAGTAACTGCAAAAGTCTTTAAATGCTTCAGTAAAAGGAAAGATGGAGTAACCACAGCTACCACTTCATCTGGGGCACTGGGGCTCCTGGTAAAGACAGCCTTGTTGCCTGACAGCATGGCTGGGATTCCGCGACCCCAGTTTCTGTCCATCTTTTTTTTTTTTTTTTTTTTTTGTTTTGGTCTTGGCTTTTGCTTTTCTTTTCTTGGCTTTTTGTTCATTTATTTGGGGGCTTTTTGTTTGTTTGGGGTCTTGGGGAAGCTTTTGAGTGGGTGGGGTTTTTTTTGAGACAGAGTCTCCCTATGTAGTCCAGGCTTGAACTCACTATAGAGCCCAGACAGGACCCAAACTCATGGTGATCTTCCTGCTTCAGCCTCCTGGGTGCTGTTGCTTCTGGTATTTGTTTGCTGCATAAGTAATATATAAAGTTTACTTCTAGTTAAAATAATGTTGAAAAACAGGAGAAACCATTCATCACAGGTGATGCAACAGTATAGAAAATCTAAGAGAACTAGAATAGAACCACACTAAAAATCAAGGCTCTGTTTTTCTACAGAGAGAAAGAGGGTTTCCACTGGAAAGAGTAGTGAAATCTTCAGTAAACAACCAATATTCCAACTTGCATATTGGTTACAAGCATATTTGCTTATATAATGATAGGTTGCACTGCATATTTGAATGTTTTTGCATTTTCCTATGTGTTACATCCAAATAAAAAAATTAAAATTAAGATTATACCCACCAAAAAGAGAATCATGTTGGTATGATTTTAGGCTCCAAAATAAAGCAAGGAATTTTTCTGAGATAGGGTCTCACTCTGCAATCCAGACTGGCCTTGAACTCACTATGTAGCCTAGGCTGGCCTTGAACTCAGAGCAAACCACCTGCCTCAGCCTCCCAAGTGCTGGGATTACAGGTGCAAACTATCATGCTTGGCTCCTTCTGGGAATTATTATCCAGTTTTTGCTTTTAACAAAGTGAGACGGGCTCAAAAACATAAGCGATAACAATAACATAACGAGCAATAACAATACCATTGCTTGTTTTTGAGCCTGGTCTCACTTTGTTACCCAGGATAGTCTCAGGCTCCTGAGCTCAAATGTTTCCTCTTGCCTCAGCCTACCAAGTAGCTGAGACTACAGGTGTCCAGCTCTTTCCATTTTAAGCCTCTGTTTTCTTACCTATGAACTAGATTTCAATACTTTCCTGCCTTCTTTCCAGGGTATTTCAAACCCAGAACAGCAGAGTAAACTTCGGCTTTGACACCTAGAACTGGCAACACTGAACATGCTCATGTCTCTGAGCCTCAGTTTTCTTTTCCAAAAGTAAAAGAAAAAAACTGAGCATAGTGGCACACACCTATAATTCTAGCACTGGGGAGGCTGAGGCAGGAAGATCACTGAGAGTTTGAGGGCAGCCTGGCCTACATAGTAAATTCAAGTCAAGCCTAAACTACATAGCAAGATCCTATCTCTAAAAGAACAAACAACAGAGGAAAGGAACAGCTACCTCTTGGAAAAATTGTGAAAATTAAACAAGATCACATATGGAAAGCTCCCATTCAAGGCCACATAGCCCTGTAGCCACAGCTTTCTCCTGTCCCAAGCTTCAGCCAAGTTCTGACCTTTTGCATAAAGTCAGGCCTTTGCCTCCACTGAGACACCTTCCCAAATCTCCAGCTGTCTTTCCAGGCACAGCTCATGCAATCCTCCTCCTTCCACCTCACACACTGAAGGACCATCTCTGAGTTCTCTCTTGGCAACCCCTTCCCTCTACATTGACCACAAGCCATCCTGCACTGCAGTTATTTTTGGGCAAGTCTAAAGCCTCACCAGGCTCCTGAAGACTCCCTGGGAGTTTACACACCAGTTTTTTCTCATGTCTGGTTTCCCAGAATACCAAGCACAGAACCTGACATGGGATGGGTCTCATCAGCATGTGCTGGTTTTAACTAATTGAATTCTCAGGGCCATAATGTGAGAATAGAATGAATAGGGTTAGGAAGGTGTCTTCTACTAATGCCTTCATTAATTCTTCCAACAAGTATATAGCCCTTCTAGACAGGACAAGTCCCTGCTCATGGGGGCATCTGAATGGGAGAGCTGGACAGTAGACAAGGTCGAAGGGTAATTAGTGCCATGAAAAATTACAATGGAGGATAAGAGAATTATAGGGAGCTGGTATTTTATATTGGGAGCTCAGGTAAAGGGCTCCCCAAAGAAGTGACATTTGAGGAGAACCCTGAAGAAGTGAGGAGGCAGTCCATGTGGTGGTTATGAAAATTGTGTTCCAGGCAGAGGGCACAGCCAGGGGCTCCCAAGTGGCTGAAGCTTAGTGAGTAGGGAGTGGGGAGAGATGATCCCAGGGAAGGGACGGGGAGGGAAGTACCTCCTGAAGGGCCCTCAAGGCCATCCAAAGACTTCAGACTTCGAACTGAAGAAAATGGAGAGCCACTGGGCAATTTTAAAACAGAAAAGTGACATGACTTTGCTTACATATGCTTAAATGCTAGGTTAGGTCTCCAGTTGAAAAATCTCTTCCTCTTCTGTCTCTCACATTTCAAACTCGGTGTGTAATTCCTTTTATAGCTCAGTGCAATTTGCACCTTAATTTGAAAAGCTTAAAAAATAAAACTTTAAATGCAAATCCATGCTGAGAAGGATCAAATAAAAGCACCTATTTGTGCAGCTGAAAATTGACAGAAGGGGTTAGTGATTGGAGCAGCTTTTTAACCTAGCTTATTATTACAGGATTACTTTTGTACATCATTTAGTTATACTTTCTACTGGGTGTTCAAAACCAAGTTAAGATGAGCCTTGTTTTAATTAAAATTAACCTCTTGTTGTCTATCAAGTTCAGTTAAGTCTCCTCAGGCATTACTTTGGAACCATGTGCAGAGCCTTTTAGTTCCTCTGTCATTGTCAGCCATCAGGATGGGTTATGACCTTGCTTGACCATGTTGCTTTCTGTGAAAACTTAGGAAATTTTTTTCTCCAGGTGACCGTCCTTTAGCACACTGTACGCTTGCTGATTTCTGTCCTCTGGTGTCCAGCAATCTCCCTGATTAGGAGGTTGAGTGATTCACTAAGGTTGTAGGGTCTCATAGAAAAGGTTCCTTATGTCCTGGGTCCTCTGACCTTGGAGGGCCAGGACAAAAATATTGGATTTCCTCTTAGCCCAGTTACCTTTCTAGTTCTGGCCTCTAAATTTTAGTTGTTGAACACTCAAAAGAAAAGATCAGTGACATTAGTATTGTAGTGGGAACAGTGAGCTTAATTGTTATTATTTTATCTGAATACCAAGCACATTGAAATATAAAGTATAGACAGAAGACTTTTATTTCTTAGCAACATGGTTGTTTTAGTAGTTGAATCTCTATAGAATGTTAACAGACAACAGTTATATAGTTTTACAAAGAAAACTTGAGCTCAAAAGCAACACATAGTGTTTCAGCATGACAATCATAATGACATTATTTTTGGAACACACTTAAATATCCATCTTAGTATAGAACAGAGTGACATATATAACATATACACCACATAAGTTTTTTTAAAGGCTATTATTTGACAGGCAATCTCATGTTGATTTGATATATATCTCTTATCACAAGTAGTTGGAGCACAAGAGAAATGCAGATGTCTGAGTCTAAAAGAAAAAAGTTATCACCATAAATAATCCTGGTTTTATATCTTAGAAGACCTATACACTTGGAAGGCATGAATATATTCAGTATACCATAAAATTAGTAATAATGAATGTCATAGCTATATGAAAACCTTTCACTCTTAATTTAGTTTTATACCAAAAAATCTTTTAATGGGAAAACCTTATTATTTTATTTATAGAAAACAACCTTTTGACAATGACCAATATAAACATCACAGGTGACCATTTTAAATAAGCAGCATTTATAAAACTGTGGTCCTGACCATTTTAAATAAGCAGCATTTATAAAACTGTGGAGATACCAGCATTTCCTTAGTGAACAAGCCTAGAATAACATTTCCAGGCAGCTGCTCCTTTATTCATCAAGGAGAGCCCTGTCCAGCAGTTGCCTAAGCCCGGGGAGTCTCTATGTAATTATCTGAACACATTTTTAATGACCTATGCCCAGCTCATAATAATTAACATATTATTTTTGATCAATAAAAGAATCCCAAATTATTATATACAGACAACAATATGCATTACATTTGTAAAAACCATTCTTAAAACCATTCCACCAGTCTTGGTGGAAGCAAGTCTTTAATTTTAATGACATTTGTCTATAAGCCAAATTAAGTTATAGACAAATGCTTCAAAAAATTTAAAAAGGCAAAAAGAAGAAAAATAGTTGAGTTCAAACAAAGCAGCTGTAATTGTAGTACAGACAGACCAAGAAAACACACATAATATGATTTGTTTACAAAATCAGAGTGTACTCAGATATATTTGATCAAATTGAATTATAATAATTTTATAATTTTTAAATTTGTAATTATAATTAAACGTCAGAACTTTTTGTAGGTCAATTAACAGAGATCTCTTATAATAAGAATTAGAAGGAACAAAAACCTTTTACCTATAATCACTATTGTTTCATATTTTATTTTGGCAACTCCATGCCCTTTTTCTTTCATTTAGCCTCCAGCTCAGTCACCTCTACACCTTCTGTCTCTTACACAGACTTCATCTTCCAAAAGCATTTGTGGGGGCCTTCTCTGTAAGACTTAACACAGTTTGAGTTAACATTGAATTTTTATAAGATTTGGTTTTTATATTTTGACAAGCTTTGAGATAATTTTTAAGATTTTTTTGTGGTCCTGACCATTTTAAAGCACTGGCTGTAATTTTGATTTATATTTTTAAAAGCTTCTTGAAGCATGGTAATTTTGGTTGCTTGTGAATGAAGCTGCAGATGGCCTACTGTGTAACTAGGACTACAAGTGTGGCTCACCACACCCAGTGTGGCCAAGTGACGCAGAGAGGGGAAGCTACTTTTCTGTTACATGCTCTGCCGTTGGTCTACCATGGCTGAGTTGGGAAATGGCCACTGGCTCCATCTGCCATAGGCACAGCCCCCAAAGGCGACAGCCTGCCCCTTGGAACCCTGGGCCACACCTGCACATGGACAGCCTTCCCACCCTCCTGCACTCCTCATGCACCAGGCTGGTTGCTCCTGATTATTGTGCTGTGGCTCTTCAGACCCAGTGCAGACACAGTCTGTGTACACCACCACCTCCCTTGTGATTGCCACCCCCGACAGTGACCGCGCAGCCACCTTGGTGCACTGTGTCAGCCTCTACAAATTCTGGAAATGCAGGCCAAAAAATAGTCTCTACTTTTTTTCTTATCTTTCCCTTCCCTGATCAGCATAGGCCCTTTTTAAATTTTCTCTCACTTTATCCCAATTCTCTACATCCAAAGTTCCCACCTGCAGAAACCATGGGTTATGTTTGGTAACATCTTGTAGTATTTTTGAAAGAGATCAAACTAAGTTCCAAGTTGAAAAGATCTCAGGGAAAACCATTTCTCCTCTGTCGTGTGTCCATTTAATATTTTTTCCAATTCTTTCCCAATTATCTATATCCAAATTGTCTGCCTAAGGAAACCATGGATCATATTTGGTTACCTCCTGTAGCATTTTTGATAAATTTTTAGTCACCACATGAGCCCCTGAGTGTTTTAATAAGCTTCAGAGCAGCTGATTATATCTCTGCTCTTCAGCTGACCTTTTCTGCCCCATGTTTTATTCCCAGATACAAAACAGCTATTTGTGGCAGTGAACGCTTTATCTTTCTGTTCCCTCAAAGACATCTCTGCAATTCTTCCCGTGAAGTCTTTCTTTCTTCTCTGTTTCACAGCCTCTTTCCACTCCACGTGGTCCTTACTTGTCCTGATTTTTGTAAAAGAAAAAGTCCCTCAGTTTGGACAATTATCAGGAGCTGATCCATCTCCCAAACTTATGGACAAGATTATGGAAAAAGGTTAAATAAAAGAGAAAATGCAGTGGTTTGTGGGGGTCCAGGAAGTTCCAGAGCTTTCTTGGAACTAAGACAAAGACTTCTCTGGACTGTTAGTATTTATTGGGTCCTTAATAAATCAAGGGGGTGCAGGGAAGTGGAGGGCACATCTGAGGCAAAAGGCAGGTGAAAATGAGCAAGCTTTGAGAAGTTAGAGAAAAGACATTCCAAGCAGTAAATCTTACCAACCAAGAGAAATGCTTTATCTCTTAAGCTGGCAGTTATTGCCCTGGAATAGGGAGTAAGAGCCAAATGTCCTCAGCTGCTGCCTTACCTTGCCTTCAGAGGCTGTGAATATGAGCTTTCCCAACAGAGCTAGAGAGCACTGTGGTCAGCACCTTAACCTCTACACAGTTACACTGCCCAATCCCCAGCACTCCCCTGTCCAAGAGACTCATCCCTTTCAGCTGACAAGGGCCACCTTGGTGGGATAAGGCAAGAAGGGGGACGTGCCAAGCCAGGGAGAGCTTCAGTCCACCTCCTGTGGAGTCAGCTGAGGGGCTAGCAGCGGAGCACCTAGACCCAGTCTCCCTCCCCGCACCACAGACAGAACAGCAGTCCAGGAACCCTGAAAGATGTCTTTGGTCACAGAAAAAGTACCACAGCTGAGAAGGGTTGTTTTATCGGATTTGTTTGTTTTATGGATAACAAGAATCTACTCAGGCATCCTTGGGGGAAGAAAGTCTTGATCCAAACGAATGACAATTTTATTGAGTCATGAGAAAACTCTTGCAATTACTTGGGAGAGGGAGATCTGACTGATAGGCACCTCTAGGGCCCAGGCTCACAGACAACCTGTCACAGGAAGCAGCTGAACACTGGGAGAACAGGGTGTGTACGGAGAAGAACCACACCTGGTCCCTGTTTGAGCCTCATTTCCTCATCCATACAATAAAGATACCATCAGCATCCCTGCCTGTCCCTGGCGGGAAGGGAACAGAGTGAGGATCGCAGGGTGAGAGGGAGGGGAAAGTGACCAATTTTTATGAGGCAAACTCACAAGGCATATGTGTGGAAATGGCCAGGCTGCCTGCTTTTATTTAGCCCCTTCCGGTGCTATGGGCACCTAGACAGGGACCAGGCCAGACAGCACAGGCCCATCTGCTTCCCCTGGCCTATCTCCTGCAGCCTCCTCCCAACACTGAAGTAACCTCTCTCCTTGGACCTTGCTGGGCCTCAAAGGCCCTGGCTGATCTTGCTGGGACCATGGTTGGACTGAAGCCTTCGGAAGAGCCTCCCACAACAGCGGTGAAGTTCCTTGGGGCAGGCACTGCGGCCTGTTTTGCTGACCTACTCACATTTCCACTGGACACAGCCAAGGTCCGCTTACAGGTAGGTGCCCTTTGGCCTAGGGTCATTATTCACACAAAAGGACAGGCTGGTCACTTTCTCCACATGCCCAGGCCATCTGCCAATGTGCCCTTCCTCACACAGAGCCCTGGGGAGACCACTCACTCCACTGCTTAGGACCCTTCCCTGCCTCCTCCCCACCGCCATCGCCCAGGACAAAAGAAAATCTAAATGCCTTGGTATGATGTGACAGGGCCCTTTACTGCCTAGCCCTGCTCTGTAAACCATAAAGTGTGAAACAAAGGTAAGGAATTAACTGTGTGACTGTGGGAAAGCCACTAACCATTTACAAAATGGGAAAAACTTCTGCACCTCTGATTTGCTCTGAGAATCAAACACCATAGTGTGTACAATGTTGTTCTGAGAACTGTAAAATGCTGTAAAAAACCTCATTGTGATGTGATAGACATGCTTGTTCTCAAGGCCCAGCCAGGCAGGTCCAGCCCAGGCAGGGCCCCTGTGCACAGCCCCTTCCCACCCCCACCCAACTCCTCAGCAACTCTGATTATCCCCCAGATCCAAGGAGAGAACCCAGCAGCCCAGAGAGTGCAGTACCGCGGCGTGCTGGGCACCATCCTGACCATGGTGCGCACCGAGGGCCTCCGCAGCCCCTACAACGGGCTGGTGGCAGGACTGCATCGCCAGATGAGCTTCGCCTCCATCCGCATTGGCCTCTATGACTCCGTCAAGCAGTTCTACAGCCCCACAGGAGCAGACCGTGAGTGCCTGGTACCCCACAGACACCAAGGGGGCAGAGGAAACAGAGCTTACTCGTGAGTCAGGACCCTGGAGCAGTCTAGACTCGGAGGCACACTCTGGGTGTGGGGAGCCGTTACAACGCCCAGGAGGAGGCTGATGATTTGGGGGACAGTCCTGGGCCCTCCTGGGGGGGAAGAGTGTGGGCAATCGCAGGGCAGCTTGAAGAACATCTGCAGTTAGCATGGACTCTGGCATATTCTCTCGACCTTCCCCAGATGCCAGCATCGCTATCCGGATTCTTGCGGGCTGCACCACAGGGGCCATGGCAGTAACCTGTGCCCAGCCCACAGACGTGGTGAAGATCCGATTTCAGGCCAGCGTACGCCTGGGGCTGGAGAGCGACAGGAAATACAGCGGGACTATGGACGCCTACAGAACCATCGCCAGGGAGGAAGGGATCAGGGGCCTGTGGAAAGGTAGGCCAGGGAACCTCAGGCAGGGCACAGAGCAAGGAGGAAACTCCCAGAGTAGTGCATTCCAGTGAGGCCATAAGAACACCCCAAACAAATCCCTCACACACAGCGGCAGATTCAGTCCAATTTACTGACACCTCACCATGTGCAATGTGCAGGCTGCTGTGAGGAAGACAGACATCAGTATGACACTTTACATTCTCACGGTGCACTCAGATGGCAGAGGTGAGACACTGAGCAGCTGCTATGCCACAGGCAGGACATGCCAGGCGTCCTCCAGAGGTGTAGACCCAGAGGTTGGATTGACCACGCTGGCTCCAGGGAGAAGGGGGCACCTGAGCCGGCCTTAAGGTTGAGTGGGCTCTAGGTGTGTGGAGATGGCAGGGAAGAGCCTTCCAGTTTCCAGTCACAGAACAAAAACAGGCTCCAGAGGAGCATAGCTATGAGGAGAGGTGTGCAGGGAGATGCAGTGAGGAGAGCGATTTCTCGGGAGCAAAGACTTTTGTGTCCGCTGTGTGTCTACATGGTGGCCACCTTGAAAAATGGCAGAATCTCTCCCGCATATGGGCCACATCTGCATCCTTGCAGAAGAAACAGGGACTTTGTTAAGATTAAGGGCAACACACCTGGTCACAGCGCCAACTCTGCACCATCTTGCTGGGAACCCCTCAGCCTTTCCCTTCCTCAGTGACACCATCCCTCTCCAGCTCTGCCAGTGCCCCATGCTGTCACCATCGCAAGGGCCCAGCTCCTCTCTTCTACAAATGACTTCCTTTTCTGGTTGCACCTGGTCTGGTCGCCCCCACCATCGCCTAGGACAATAGATGTGACAGGGCCCTCTCCTGCCTCTTTGTAAAAGCAGGACCTTCTAGTTGGGGTGGGCTCCCCTGGCTGAGACCACTGCAGTGCAGTACAATTGCCCCCAAACTGGGCTTGGGACCTTGCAACAGGGACAACCACTTCTCCGTTCAACAGCCCCCGCCACCTTCCTCACAGGAACTTTGCCCAACATCACAAGGAATGCCATTGTCAACTGTGCGGAGATGGTGACCTATGACATCATCAAGGAGAAGCTGCTGGACTCCCACCTGCTAACAGGTAAGGCCCTGGGTTTCAGGGAGGCAGTGCCCCCTCTACAGGGTGGGCACCACCCAGGGGCAATGGGGCTTTCGCAGGAGCTGGAAGAGGAGCAGAGCCCGGTACAAGGCTGTGATGAGTAGGAAAGGCCTGGGCTGGAGGTCAGAGCCTTGGGTTCCAAGACCAGCATCACTTCTCGCTACTTGTCTTCCAGTGAGAGTCTTTCACCTCTGACTTCAGCTTCCTAAATGAGGCCGCTGGGCCGTGTGGCCTTCTGACTCTAGGATGCTCAGTTCTGGTTTGTCAGGACTTACTGAGAGCTCAGCCCTGGGCACCATGAGGGAGACGGATGATTCCATCTTATGCTCAAGGAGTTCGAGGTTGAGATGGAGACAGAGAATGAATGCACACGGAACGGAGTGCAAGTCACTCACTTCCTGATAGCCGCTCTTCCGTCCCCCCCGACAGACAACTTCCCCTGCCACTTTGTCTCTGCCTTTGGAGCCGGCTTCTGTGCCACAGTGGTGGCCTCCCCAGTGGACGTGGTGAAGACCCGGTATATGAACTCACCCCCAGGCCAGTACCGCAGCCCCCTGCACTGTATGCTGAGGATGGTGGTCCAGGAGGGCCCCACAGCCTTCTACAAGGGGTAAGCCTCCCGCTCCTGCCTCCAGCACTCCCTCCCTGAAAAATCAGGCTTTTTTATCTTGTGTACCTACCACTGGTCTACCTGGGGATACAGTGGTGACCAGTACAGACACAAATGTCACAGAGAAGTATAAAGAACAATGAAAGTTTTTAACAAGTGGACAAAACCTGATTGGACAGTTAGGGGATCCTTACTGAGGAAAAGGCTCTTTACTAAGAATAGGTAAAAGGATAGGTCTAGCCCCAAACACTTTGGGCAGGGGAGAAGGAGAAAAAGGTGGTTAGTGCTCCTGAGACTCTTCCAGAACCTACTACCACGACTATTGATGGCCACATTCATGGCAGCAGAAGTGCCATACTCACCACGCCAACGCTTGTGTTTTCTATGCACTTGCATTTGCTGTTCCCTCTGCCTGGAATGCCTTTCCCTCACACCTCTATGCTCTGAGTCTTTGCCATTCTGCCAGACTATTCTAATGCCACCTCCTCCCTAACACACATCTATAAATTTTCTCTCCTCCCTGTCAACTTGGGCAATACCACTTGATTGCATTTTTATGGTATTTATCACCTCCTGCCTTATATTACAGTATTTGCAAGCTTAAATTATTTACCATGCTAGAGTGCAAGCTCCTTAGAGCCAAGGACTGGTGGCTCATCTGGAATCACTAGCACTAAGCAAGCCCGCGGTAATGTGTGTTACGTAGCCTCGCCCAGCTGGCTGAGTGCCTGTGCACCGGGCCTTGCACAAAGCACCTTACCTAAGTTATCTCATCAACTCCTGACCCGGCCAGTAGTTCCCCACATGGACTGAGGAAGAGACTGTACCTCAGAAAGGTAACTTGTCTAAGATCACAAATTAAAATTACAGCACCATGGCTTAAATCCAAACCACCTGATATCACACCTAAGGTGTGGCTGTTTATCCCCCTGGTAAAACTGCTTGGCCCTCGCACCGCTCACCACTGATGCCTTTGGCAGATAGTTTTCTGGTGCCCAGTGTTACACTGAATCCAATAAGCAAACGAGAATCACTATAGGTTCTCAAGTTTGGAGAATAAAACTGTCTTTCGCTTCACAGACCACCCGGCTAAGTGCTTCTCTGGTTTCAGCCTTCAGCTGTAGTAGCTGCTTGTTTATACTTTCCCTTGTCAAACATTGACTGAACATCTACCTTGTGGGCAGCAGGCCTTGTGCCGCGCCTCGCTCAAACAGCAGCAGACAAGTACGTGAGATACACTGAATGTTGACTGATTGGGACCTATGCTGTGGGCTGTCCAACACAGACTTGTTTAATCCACACGACAATGCTGTAAATACTGACGGGACGTGGTGGCACACACCTGTAATCCCAGCACTCAGGAGACTGAAGCAGGAGGATCACCACAAGTTCGAGGGCAGCCTGGGCTACATAGCAAGACCCTGTCTCAAAGAAAAAAAAGTAGATACTGTCATTTTCTCATTTTAAAAATGAGGAAACCAAAGCTCAGAATGATTAAGTCATTCATCCAGAGCTGTGTGGGGCTGAGCTAAATTTGGTTCCCGGCTGTCTTCGCCCTCCTGTGACCCTGCTTCTCCCTGTCCCAGCAGGGGCCCTCCTCAGATGTGGCAGATCAAGGTAGAAATGAGCCAGAAAGCCCAGCATCAGGCAGAGTTAGGTCAGACATCACATTTGAAGCTCATGGCTGCTACGTACTAGGTGTGTAGTTTTGGTTGAGCTCCTTGGTCTCCCTAGGCCTCAGTTTCTAAAAGAGAAACACAGCAACAAACACAATTATCATATAGAACTGTGAGAATTAACTGCCAGACACAGTAACCTGTCTCAAAGTGTTAACACTTTCCTGCCTCCAACTTCTTTTTTTTTTTTTTTTAATCTTTTTGAGACAGGGTCTCTGTATGCAGTTCAGGCTGGCCTTGCACTCACTTTGTAGCCTAGGCTGGTCTCAAAATTCACAACAATTCTCCTGCCCCAGCCTCCTGAGTGGTGGGATTACAGGTGTGCACCACCACGCCCAGCTACCTGCCTCCAACTTCTGCCTAAATCCCTTCAGAGTAGACCAAAACTGAAAGAATCTCAGAAAATGCTTATGATAAATTAGGCATGGTGGCACATGCCTATAATCCCAGCACTCATGAGGTTGAGGGAGGAGGATCACCATGAGTTTAAACCCAGTGAGACCTGTCTCAAAAAAAAAAGAAGAGCCAGACATGGTGGCGCACTCCTGTAATCCCAGCACTCGAGAGGCTGAGGCAGGAGGATCGTTGTGAGTTTGAGACCAGCCTGGGCTACAAAGTGAGCTCAAGGCCAGCCTGAACTGCATAGTGAGACCCTGTCTCAAAAAGACAAAAAAAAAAAAAAAAGAAGAAGAAGACAGAGAGAGAAAGAGAGAGAGAATGACAGAAAAAAAAAGAAAAAACATGCTTGATGAATGGTTTGGTTCTTTAGCATCAATGCATGTAAAGGCGAGCATAGGGATCTACTTGCTGGCCCACTCCTCCTGATGTTGTGGTTGGTTTTATTTCATCAGATTCACCCCCTCCTTTCTTCGTCTGGGATCCTGGAATGTGATGATGTTTGTAACCTATGAGCAGATGCAGCGGGCCTTGATGAAAGTCCAGATGTTGCGGGAATCTCCATTTTGAACAAGACCAAAAGGCCGGTCGGTACTTACCTTGCATGAGGCCAGTCAAGATTGGAATAAACAGTGGACCCACACCTGCTCTGACACAAGATTCCAGAAATGTGCACTTATCACTGATTCCAGAAATAGAACTAGGAGAACATTCTGGTGTGCAGGGCTTTGTCTTAAGAACACTTTGTTTTGCACTGACATGATGGAAAATAAATTATATTAATTTGTGAAACCCATTGGGTTGGGTGCCTAACATTTAGGCAAGAGAAAACAAACCAGAGCAGATCTATTTGAATAAAAAGGAAGTTTGCAAGGTCATCTTCCCAGAAAATCAGATGAGGCAATCAGTTACCACCAGGAAAGTCTGCTGCCTGGGACGGAGCAGTACAGTTGGAAACCAGCTAAGAGCCTCAGGGACACCACGGGCGCAGCGCAAAGCCGGGGCTGCAGCCTTCCCAGTCAGTCTCACAGGGATCTGCTGCCTGTTGGTAAGGAGTCAGCCAACTGGGATTCTAGGAAGTTAAGGAACAAAAGAAAAAAATCTGGAACCTGTGCCAAAAGAGACCTGGGCCATTCCAGGCTGAGGCCTGCAAAGGCCCCGCCTCAGGACACTGGAAGGTCAAGAGGTGGCCTCAGTCCCCTGTCTTGTGAAATGGGCACTAGGGTGTCAGGAGGATCAAGTGAGAAGCTGGCCATGAAACCACTTTATAAAAGAAAAACTCTGGACATAGGCAAGTATGAGGACTATGCCTGGGAAAGGATTTTGTTGGGACGGAGAAGAACTGCCAGGGAGGAAGTTTTGGAAAAATACAGTTGCCTGCTGGTACAGTGCGGTGACAGTGACAGTGGATGACGCGGTGCTCCCTGGCTGCACCGTGTGGTGCAGAAGAGGCACTGCCTGCTGACAGCCTCAACTACAGGACTCCGAATCTTTGGAAAATTATTATGAATAAAGGAATTCCCACCTTAAGTGAGGGAATAAAAACAGCCACTTTTCTGCCTTCTCTTTCGTGGACAGGGTCTTCTCTACTCCCTGCAGGGTTCCTATCTGTCAGGACTGGGCCAGCCCTGGTCCCAGCAGCCCACACTTCCTTCTGCTCTCTCACTGTCCCCTTGGCTGCAGGCAAGTTGCTGTACTGCTAGGCCTTTGGCTGCTCCATGTACAAAAGAGAAGCCTGGACCAGGTGACTATTTTCCAGCTTACGACTGCACATCATTCAGGTTGATAATGAGGACCCACAGTGCCAGTGGCTTTTCCTGCTTCTTAGAGCTTAGTATAGCTCTGAGGATAATAAGAACTTCCCTCATTCTATCCTACTAATAATTTAAGGGACTCCTTGGCCCTCAGTGTCTTCCCAGAAAAGTGGGAACGACAATCCCTACCTTGTGCACTCTGCTGTGAGGGTTAACCTAAATCACCCAGGAATAAAGGAGGAGCTCGGCAATGGCATTTCATTTCCTCCTTTCTTCCTATGCATTCTTCCCTAACTTTAAATTGAAGCTGAATAGTTCAAACAAAAGCAATCTAGGTGCGATGGTGCACACCTATAATCCCAGCACTAGGAGGCTGAGGCAGGAAGATCACAAATTTAAACCCTGGGTGACTTAGTGATTTAGTGAGACCCTGTCTCAAAATTTAGAAAGAGCTAGGGGGCCAGGGATGTAGCTCAGTGGCACAAGCATCTGCCTGGCAAGCACAAGGTCCTGAGTTTTATTGCCAGTACAAAAAAAAAAGAGAAAAGAAAAAAGAAAGAAACCTTGCTACTCCCTTTGAGCTGGGAATATAGCTCAGTGGCACAGTACCTGCCTGGTAAGTGTAAGATCCTGAGTTCAGTTCCCAAAACAACAACAAAAAAGACAAAATAATAATAATAATAATAATTTGCCAGGCATCGTGGTACACGCCTGTAATCCCAGCACTCAGGAGGCTGAGGCAGGAGGATCTTTGTGAGTTCAAAACCAGCCAGCACTACAAAGTGAGCTCAAGGCCAACCTGAACTGCATAGTGAGACCCTGTCTCAAAAAGACAAAAAGAAAAAAAAAGAGAGAGAGAGAGAGAAAGCTTTTATCAGAGAGAGAGGGACAGAAGGTGGGCCTGAGTGGGTTGCCCAAAGAACCTGTCTTTTCCATGGATTTTATAGAGCAAAATCACGAGGTGAGGTGTGTCCAAGGTGGGGTAAAAATAGGAAATCACAAGGTGGGCATGAGGTGGGACAGAACTATGGTCATCCAATAAGAATTGTTCAGGTAAAATTGATTAAATGGGGAGTCATGTAGTAAGCAGGCATAAATACAGAACAGGAGCTCTACCTGTAAGGAGCTGGGTCAGTCACTCTTCAAGGTGATCACTATCTATTCAGAATATCAATCCCTGAGGTTCATCTCTCGGGAGGTCTATGGGTGCTTTTGTTTAATCTTTTGTCTTAAGATCTGGCCCACAGCAATACCACCTCTCCATTTGCAAGGTATCTGGTCTTCCATACTGGCTCCTTCGAGGGCCTGGCCCTGTCTGACTGCCTATAATGTTTCTATCTACCTCAGCTGCCTACATCATCTGCAGGAAAGCAGGAGCTGGCACGCAGAAGACCACCACCTGAGGCCCACCCAGGAAGGACCACTCCTGAGCTCCATGCAGCCATTCCCCTACATCCCACCTCCAGCCAAGTCATTTTAAAGAAATCTGCTTTTCTTCAAACTCTCCTAGTTTGGGGCCAGGGATATAGTTCAGTGGCACAGCACCTGCCTGGCAAGCGCAAGGTCGTAAGTTCAATTCCTCGTATCCAAAAGAGAAAAAAAAACCTCTCCTAGGGTATCAGGCAAAAAAAAAAATGAAACAGTTTAAGCCTGGACTCAGTCACCACAGTGACAATGGGTAAGTGACTTTATGGTAAGTAAAGACAATGTCTTACAGAATATTTTATTCAGGAGAAATGAATGTTAAGTAAGGAATGTAATTATATAACTCTACATGAGCTCATTTGTGTCAGAGCATGTTAAAACTGCAGAATGTGCTGTACAATGCACAAATTCACTGTGCATGCACCTTAAGCTTCATATTATGTCAGGTGCTGAGGTAAACAAGGCCAGCCCTGTCTTGAAGGAACTCAGTGGAATAGAAGTGAGGCAGGACAGGAAAATTAGATAGATGGAAAGTAGATATGAAAATTGTACTTTTAATAAAAAGTGAATGTTCAAGACACAAAATTCCCTAAGGTCCTTAAAGATATAGTACGCCTGGGGCACTCCCTTTTACCTATAAATGAACTTTTTTTTTTTACCTAGTAATAGACCATCTCTATTACCTGGAAAATAGTACTTGCCCAGTGGAAGGGCTACAGTTCTATCACCTGTGATGTCTGTCACCTACAAATGGGCTGTTACTCTTTCCCTGCAGAAGAGTTTCTCATCTGTAAATTGAATCCCCCCCCCCTTTTTTTTGAGACAGGGTCTTGCTATGTAGTTCAGGCTGGCCTTGAGTTCACTATGTAGGCCAGGCTGGCCTCAAACTCATAGCAATCCTCCTGCCTCAGCCTCCCAAGTGCTGGGGTTACAGGTGTGCACCACCACACCTGGTCTGAATCCCCTTTCTATAGACTTACAAGTTCTACAGATTTCCTCTCCCAAATCCCCCAATAATATACCCAGCTCAAGGCCATAAACGTCTCCCTCTTAAGGGCCATACTCTAGTATTTCTTTTAGTGTGTTTAATTACTTTTAAATTTTGCCTAATAAATCCCTTTCTGCCTCTTACTGACACACCCTGAATTTTTTTTTCTATGATAAGAGTCAGCAAACCTACAACTTGTCCCATAGCTTGGGTGAGTCAAGGTTCCCATCTTTACTTTGGGGTCCTCTCTGGACTCTGTCCTGTAACATAGAATGCTGGGTGATGTGTTTCTCACCTCAAAGATTCCTGCTGAGTCACCATGGCACCGAGCCAATATGGCACTGGCCACTGGAGGCCATGTGCTAAGCCCCACACTTCTTCCTCTGAGTCAAATTACTGCTTCCTACTTCCCCTTTTGTAATATCCTGTTTCCTTTTCTCACACTCCTGCCCAGTCCCTGTCTGCCATATCAGGTGGTCCGCCCCCTAAGCCCCGCCTCCAGATTGGTCCTATTTAACCTTTGTCCCTAGGCCAGGCCTTCAGAAGCTCCACATCCCTCCTTTCTGCTGTGGTCTTCTCTGCATCCACAATAAAGGCATTTTTATTTTTGTTGTATTCTTATCTGTGCCAAAAAACCTATCACTGGGCAGGAAAGAAAAATGAGCCACAAGCTACCATATAAGACTGTTAACCGCTACAGATTGATGTACCAGTACTGGTTTTTGGGTCCCAAAGATATTTCCCTACTGGAGACCCTTTCCACAGCACCAGGGACACCTGTAGTGAGTCCTCAATTTCCTGGCTGGAGCTACGGTGTACAGCAGAGAGAAAGAGCAAGAGACAAAACAGAGAGGCAACAGGGATGCAACAGGAACCTGGGATGACCAGTTGTTCTCTGGAAACTAAAGGCCATGAGGCACCCAGAACCTTGATATTTATTCATTACAACTGAGTCAAGGACAGTGGGTGAAGGGCAATGGGTGTTTCTGGGAACAGTAATGGTGACCAAGGTGGGCTAGTAAAGGACAAAACATTCTTGCAAGGACAAGGACAAGACAGGGAGCCAATAAGGAAACTGTAGTTTACCCAGGTGCCTTATCAGTCTTCAACAGGTCTTATATTGCCCTGTAAGCGCCACAGCAGTCCTTAGCCCTAGGGCTTCCAGCTGTGACCAGAAAAGAGCAGGGAGTTTCTGTGTTCTAATCTGGCTCAAAAGTCAGGAAAAGGACAAACTCAGACATCTCCTAGATTCAATTTATAATTCGTGGTCCCCAACAATTTCCAGGGATTCTTTCCAAGATCTTGGTGTCCCAAACAAAGAACAAGACATGCAAAAAAAGGTAGTGAGGATTTACATTTATTAAAGGTAGAAAAAGAAGTATGCTCTACAGGGTAAGACCAGGCCACTGAAAGAATTTACAGTGGCCCCAAGGTTAATGACAGGGGTCTTTTTGTATCACTCATTCCTCAGTCTGATGTCAGATCTAGGTTGTCCTATAAAAAGCCCATTTGATTTCACACCAGATGTAAATGAAGAATTGAAGATAGCACTTTTTGATTGGTTCCAGATTCTGGGTTTGGGAACTGTTCTACAACTGTGTTCTGGGTCTCTGTGATTTTTTTTTTAAAGAGTGGGAAAGATTTATTGAAAGAGATATAGGACTCAAGAGGGGAATGCAGGTGCTGGACTCCTGTTTTATGCTGCATTTAAACTTACTAGACTTGCTGTCAATTGAAATCTATCACCATTTTAACAAAAACACAAGACATAAGCTACTGACAAGATGACAATTTCAGTTACCCAAATGAGTCACAATGCAGAATATTTAAGGGTGCCATGAAGAAAAAGCAAACTTGTACCTCCTTCCAAAGATCTTGCTGGGGCCTCCAAGATGCTATAGTTAAGATACAACTCCCAAACTGATGTGTTGAGTTTGTATTCTCTGAAATCAAAGAATGAATTCCAAAGTACAGAGGAGGTTAAGAGTAGGAAAGATTTTTTTTTTTTTTGGTTTTTTTCATGACCTTGTGCTTGCCAGGCAGGCACTGTGCCACTGAGCTAAAGCCCTTAGGAAAGATTTATTGAGAGAGAGAGATAGGACTCACTATAGAGCAGAGTGCAGATGATCAAAGGAATGAGGCACACACAGTTGGGAGCTGGGAAATGGGAAATAGGAATAGCTCCTGAGAGATAGGAGAGGTCCTAAATGGGTTGCCCTCAGTCTCCATGATTGATAGGTCATACCCACTTTCCCAGCCAATTTGCCCCACCCTAATCTCCTGCCTCAGTATTTTATAGTTTAAATATGGGGTACCTCCCCCAAAGCCTCATGTGCTTGGAAGGTGTTCAGGGGGCCCAGTAGACAGATGAGGGACACCTGGCCTGGTTTGGGGGAATTTCTTGGAGGAAGATACCTAAGGGACAGACAGGAATTATCCAGGCAAAGGAAGGTGAGTGAAACTCACTCTAAGCAGAGAGAATAGCTTGTGCAGCAGTCCAGAAACCAGGCAAAACAAAGTTTACTCAAGGGATTGGCAGCTGTCGGTGTGGCTGGGTTGCAGATTTACAAGGGAGTAGTGAAAAAGATGGAGATGGAAAATTGAAGTCATAGCTATAGGTTGAATGGATGTGCTCCACATCCTGCTGTTACAGCCCTAACCTCAAATGTGAATTTGAAGATGAAGCCTTTGGGAGGTAATTAGGTTTAAATGAGTCCTGATGGGGTTAGTGTCCTTATGGGAAGAGGAAGAGAGACCCAGAAATCTCTCTTTCCTCACTATGTGAGAATACAGCAAGGAGGCAGCCATCTGAAAGCCATGAAAACAGCCCCCACCAAAAACCAAACTGCGGGAACCTTGACCTTGGGCTTCTTAGCTTCCAGAGCCATAAGGAATAAATTCTCGTTGTTTAAGCTACCCAGTCTGATATTTGAAATGACAGCCTAACCTGACTAACATACCACACGAAGAAATTTGAAGTACTCTAGGATTAATGTGGAGCTACTGAAGTATAGGATGTGGGAGACCGCCAAGCTGTATTCCCCTGAGAAGTGAAGCCCTTTGCTTCCATCTTTACCTGACCTTTACTTCAGCCCTATTCACTGAGATATGCAGGGCTGGCTGCATAGATGCAGATGTCCCCTTAATTGGCCAAAAGAATGTGATCATGTCTGGCTAAGGTACCAATATGTCTCACTGTAGCCCACAGGCAAGAACTGCCCATCACCCCACGTGCTGACAGCTGGAATAGGGGCTCGAGCAAAAGCCTGTGAAATTCCAGGGCTAAGACATGAGATAACATCTCAGCTGAGGTCTTGGAACTCAAAAAGAACTATACCTTCCTGGAAGTAAATGTCCCAACCTTTCCTGTATCAAGTTATCCATTGCACCGCCAGTTGGAGGGCCTCTGTGCCTGGTACAAGAGTGCTCTGCTTCTCCTTCCATGCCATGTCTGCAAAATTTCTCTTCCCGTCCACTCTGCCATTACCCCCACCCACCTCTCTGATTGGGACCAATAAAAGCCATGAGTGGTCTGACTCATCACCCTTTGTTCCACTGAGAGCACTAGGTCATCCCAGCACCCCTTCAACTACAGATTTTTCTCTTTGTCTTCTTTTTCATCTGTGTGCCATATTTGCCAAGTGAGAGACCTGAACCCTCTGTGGGGATTTCAGTAGTAGGAAGTGACTGGCTGCAATGTAGAGAATGAATTAGCATAGTAGACTCTGATCATAGGAAAATGAGGCTGTTGTTGAAACCAAGGCAATAGAAGTGGGAGTTGAGGGAACAGAGTAGTAATAAAATCATTGTCCTTGGAAAAATTCTATTTGGAAGACATACTGAAATAACATATAAATATCTCCAGTAACATTCCCAACATATCATTTTTTGGTCTCTGAACCAACCCACTTGGCCCATAGCAGACTCACCACTTCTGAGATTCAATGGTTGGATGGCACTGTCTGAGAGATAGCTTTCTGATAATGAATCAAGGCACAGAAATTGTGGCATTTATTGTTCTGCCCACTTCTGTTATTTCTTAGATATATGCTGTATTGACTTACATAGAGAACTCAGGTACTCCTCTGATATGCTCTTACCACCATGATTACACTGTTCTGTTTCACCACTTACCTGTCCGACTGCCCCACTAGTGCATAAGTTCCTCACAGCCATACACAGGGTTATATTTACAGTTTATCCCCAGCCCCCAGCAGAGTGCCTAGAATGCTGCAAAATTCATGAGTGAATGGATTTTTGAGTTAATTTTTTGAACCCCATGTCCTAAGAAGTTTGTGGGTGAGAGGATGGAAAAAATAAAGAGACAAAAGCTGAGGTCAGGTGGAGCCTCTCTCTCCTGATGGGAGGAAGAGAAACTGCTCAACCACTGATGGGGTGTTTATTTATACATCTGACAAAGTTAGTGTCACATTACATAGTTTTGCCTAGCAACTGACTGTTTGTATTGTTTTCAGCTTGGTGTTTCTCAGAATGAAGCAGCTTGATCACGTGGCTTGCCTCCAGTGCTCTTTGTTCTTGGACCAGCTGTGCCTCATCCTTCACACATGTGGTCAATTTGCAGTTTCAGCTGCTCCCTACAAACTGTACTAAAGTACATATAAAATCCACACTTAGCTGGGTGTGGTGGCACATACTTGTTATCCCAGCACTCGGGAGGTTGAAGCACAAGGATTGTTGTGAGTTTGAGGCCAGCCTGGGCTACAAAGTGAACTCAAGGCCAGCCTGAGCTGCATAGCAAGACTCTGTCTCAAAAAGATGAAAAAAAAAATACACACTTACTCATTCTGAAGTGTAAAGTTTTGTGATAATAAAAAATAATTCATACTAGTCTGCCACTATCATCACCATCCATCTCCAGAATTCTTTTCATCTTGAAAAATTGAAATTTTAGGGGCCAGGGATATAGCTCAGCAGTACAGTGCCTGCCTGGCAAGCGCAAGGTTGTAAGTTCGATTCTGGATACCAAAAAAAAAAAAAAAAAAGAAAGAAAGAAATTTTGTTGAATTTGACTATGCTAGTTACTGCACACAAGTGGAATCATATAGTATTTGTCTTTTTGTTTCACTTAGCATAATGTCTTGAAGGTTCATCTATGCTATAGCATGTCCAGTATATGTATTTACAATATTTTGCTTATCCATTCATCTGTTGATGGACAGGTGATTGCTTCCTTCTTTTGACTGCAGTGAACAATGCTGCTGTGAACATGAGTGTACAGATATATCCTAAAGATGTTGTTTTCCATTATTTTAGGTACATATATTCCTGAGGTAGAATTATTTAATCATATAGTTATTTTTAATTTTTTGAAGAATCACCACATTGTTTGCCATAGCAGCTATGCCATTTTACACTACTCAGCAGTTCTAATTTCTCCATATCCTATTTAACATTCATTATTTTCCAGGCTTTGTGGTAGTAGCTATCCTACTATGTTTGAAACGGGTTTTCATTGGAATTTTTGATTTGCATTTCCTTGATGTGTTAGTTTTCCATCACTGTGACAAAATACTGGAAATACATCAACTTATAAAGGGGAAAAATTTACTGTGGTACCTCAGATCATAAACTTAATTTTTTTGAAGATTTTGGAAGAGATGCCCATTTGTGTTTGTACAGGAAAGATGGCCACATTTGGGTCTGTCACCCAATGTAGAGTTTGGAAACAAAATTTTGCCAAACATTTTTGTTAAAAAAGCAAACATTTTTGTTCACCAACAAAAGCGCTTATGCTTTTAGATGTTTCAGTCCATGGTCACTGGGGGGAAAGGGGGAGGGAGTGGGAGGAGGAGCCAGAGGCCCCATATGCCCTTCAAGGATGTGCTCCCATTGACCTTCCAGTAGGCTCCATCTCCTGAAGTTTCCACCACCTCCCAATGCTACGGGTGATGATCAAGCCTATAATACATGAGACTTCTAGGGAACATTCCAGATACAAATTGTAACAATTAGGCCAGGCGTGGAGTGCATGCCTGTAATCCCAGCACTTGGGAGGCTGAGGCAGGAGGATTGTTGTAAATTTGAGGCCAGCCTGGGCTACAAAGTAAGCTCAAGGCCAGCCTGAACTACACAGCAAGACCCTGTCTCAAAAAAACAAAAACAAAACAAAACAAATAAAAAAAAAAAACAACTATAACAATTAGTAATGTGGATCATCTTTCCAT
>NW_004955414.1:17588281-17589899 GCF_000276665.1 Chinchilla lanigera
ACTCACCATTGTCTGTTTTCCTGAGAAACTATCTTGTAGATTATAATATGTAAAACAATAACCATTGATAATTTCCTACCACCTTGTCTGTAATTTGGTAAGCCCCCCATTATTATGTTATCCTTCTTTTACTCTTTAAAAAAAAAAATACGCTTAACTTGAAAAAGAGACTACTAGTAATTTCCAAGTGTGTGTGTGTACGCGAGCGCCTAATGAGAGCTGCTGGCCAGACAAAGATCTGAAGAAGTATTCTGGGCAGACGGTGTCCAGAGGCCCCAAAGCAGGACTGCACCGACATGTTTAAAGAAAGCACGTTTTAGAAAGCCACAGTGAGTTGGCATAGCCAGAAGGCTATGTGGCTGGAGTGAGGTAAACGAAGAGACAAAAGCAGATCATTCATTTGTTCATTAATCAACCATGCAAGAGATGGGCCAGAGGCTAAGTCAGATGACAGCCAATTGCTGAGGAAGTTTGGCAGAGAAATGATACATTTAAATCGAGAGCAAGTCTCGTAAGACTAAAAGCAGCATAAAAACAGGAATCCAGCACCTGACGCCCCTCGAGTCCTCTCTCAATAAATCTTTCCTGTTCTTAAAAAAATCTAGTGTGGTTATAAACCCTTTTTTCTTAGAATGTGATTTAATGAAGAAAAGTGGAAACTCTGATGCCCTGGCACTCTCTGCTTCCTGCCACGCAGGGCATCCTGAAGTGTGACGTGCTGGGCCTCCTACGCGCAACTTTCTGAGAACCTTAAAACCCTAGACATGGTGTTCCACATCCTGTACTTCCTTGAGAGCCCGGTCTCTTTCTGACTCTTAATTTCTATCTAACTTAGCTGCCTATACTACAAGGACAAATGGAGACATTTCCTTCTTCTCAAATGTATGTTTGTTTTTTTCTCATCCCAGGACTAGGCTCGCAGCCCCTGCTCTTTTCCACTTTGCAGGCGCCGGGAAGTTGCTGTCTGTGCACGGAGATCGAAAGTCACGCGTGGCGTCCCCACCCGGGCTTTGGCGCCCAGGTCCACAAGGAGAAGCCCACGCGGCGGGAGAAAGCAGGCAGCCCGCCGCGCCCAAAGGTGGTTAACGGTCGCGAGCCACCTGCGGGCGGCGGGGATTGGCTCCCGCCCGTCCGCCCCGGCGCCCCGCCCCGCCGGCAGGCGCATCGCTCGCCCGGCAGGAGAGAGGGAGGGCGGGCTCCCCTCCCCCACCCACCGGGCCCCGGGCCGCTGTCAGAAGGCGCCGAAGCTGGGAGCCAGAGGCATGGGGGTCCGGACAGAACTCTGCTTCTTTCTAAAAGTCAGCCTGGCCCTTCTCGCAACGAGGGCGGCCTGGGGAGGAGCACGGAGTGACAGCCCGCGCGGAGAAATGGCGGCGGCGGGAGAGCGTGAACACCCGGACTCTGCTTGGCTCCGCCCACCCGCGGCCGGGCTAGGCCCCGCCCCTCCCGGCACGCAGGCCCCGCCCCGAGGCCCAAATAGCGCTGCCTGCCGCGCCGACCGCATTGCGCGCCCGGCAGCTGCTCGCCTTCGACGCACGTTGGTCTTGCCCTCCGCCTGCATACAGCCAGTGCCCGCTCTCGTGTTCTCCCTGCGGTCCGGTGAGCCTGGCCCCAGCCC
>NW_004955414.1:17591089-17620886 GCF_000276665.1 Chinchilla lanigera
TGAGCTAAATCCCCAGCCCCTATTTGCTCTTCTTAATAGAATCATGAGCACAGGTGACTCTGCCCACATAGCACCCCTCTCCAGGACCTGGCTTTTAGCAAATGTAAGCCAACATTCAGAATGGCAGCCCAGCCTTTGTCACTTGTCTTTGAGCTGGGCAGTGGCTGGGTCAGTCGTCTCTGGCCTTCACAACGCCCAGCAAACCAGCGCAAGGTCAAGCCTGTGTTAGACTCATCACTGGCACCCAGAGAAGGCCGGTTGCCCAGGCCTCAGAACTGTTCAATTGCCATGAAAGAACTTTCCTTATCAGAGGCCCTGTCTGTGCCTGGGGCTGAGAAACAGCAGTAAGGAAATGAAATGGAAACAGAACTAGACTTCAGATGCCAAGTTCTCCTCACACGGAAAGAAGGGCCTGCCTGTGCCTCGCCGGGCTGCTCTGAGGATTAAGTGAGCTAGTGGAGTGTCCTGGGCAGTTGGTGGGGCCAGGTATGGAGCACCTCCTGGTGGAATAGGGTGTCAGCAGGGAAGCTGGGGACCCTGGGAGCACCTTTGTTAACCCACCGTGCCATCTGAGCACCATTCTCCCTGAGCCTCATGTGGGCCAAGGTCTGCGGAAACAGGAATCAGGTGGGGCCCTGCCCTGCAAGAGCCCATGAAGCAGTTGCTATGGTGACTTGTTTGATTTTTCTGTTTGCCCAAAGGGAGAACCTGGGTGAGCTCTTTGTTTGCATGAGTCTGTGTTCACAAGTGACTGCTACCACTTCCTCCCTCCACCACCAGTTCTTTGCTCCTGAGCCCCAGCAACAGGGGCAGCCAATCAAGCGGAGCTCAGCAGCTGCTCCTCAGAAGTCAGAGAAGAGAGCTCAGGAAGGAGAAGCAGGTTGCCCTCTGCCTGTGGGGTGCTGGGCTCACTTCCTCCTGGGGCAGCGCACAGGACGTTCTGTTCAGAGAACAGAATGGAGCCTTTGGTTCCTGTATCACTCCTCAGCTCTGACTGGGACCTCCTGCTCCCTGCCCCTTGTAAAGGTGTGAATACCCCTGTGATGGAAGGAACTGGCCTCACACCTGGGTGCTTACCCTCAGCCTCTAGAATTGCCCAACATCCTTTAAGCAAACATTACCTTGCCTAAAAAGTCTTTGCTGACCGTCTTCCTCCTTACCTCTCCCTCGGTGGAGTTGGTTGTTCAGTCCTCTGCACTTTGAGAATATGCCCTCTGGCTAGGAATTGCCTTTTGTTTTGTTTTGTTTTTTTGAGACAGGAGCCTGTATAATTCAGGCTGGCCTCTAACTTGCAGTGATCCTCCTGCCTTAGCCTCCCAAATGCTGAGATTACAGACAAGCATTCTGATAGACAGCCTGGCCTCTGAGGGCTGGGAAGGATGGACTTAGTCATCTTGTCCCTTCTTGTCCTTTTTCTTGAGTAGTTCTAGACCCATTGGGAATCTCTCGTGCTTAGAAACCTAGAATATAAGCCTGTGGCGTTTTGTCTGTCAGGCCTTGGTCTGATGGAAATCTCTCCCCGCTCCGTCAGTCCTCTGGGAGCTGCACACAGCAGGAACGTGGATATGGCCAGGGCAGCGCCTGCACCACAGACCAAGGGCCCGCCTCGTGGCCTTCATGACAGCACTAGGGTCACCCCGACCCACTCCCTCCCTACAGTAACAGAGAGAGCCCTTCACAAAACGTGGACTCCTCTGGTCCCTCCTTGAGTCCCTCCGGAGCCGCTCCTGCTTTCCTTCATGGCCCGAGTCCTGTGTGGTGCTATTGGGGAAGGTGGGCGCTGGAGCTGGGAAGGTGAGCAGGGAGGGCCAGGGCATTGTCGCTGACGGGGCTTCTCTCCTTTGGGCATAGATTCCGGCAGAGTTCCTCTATCTCATCTTGCTGACTGAAGGTGGTGCACCCTTCTCCGGCTTTTCTCCATCTCTGAGAGGTACAGGGAAATCAGAATCATGGTTGGATTCAAGGCCACAGATATGCCCCCTACTGCCACTGTGAAGTTCCTGGGGGCTGGCACCGCGGCCTGCATTGCAGATCTCATCACTTTTCCTCTGGACACTGCTAAAGTCCGGCTGCAGGTGAGGGTCGAAGCCTGGGGGCCTGATGCTGTCTAATCTGTCCCAAAGATACTCTTTGAGGGTCTGTGGGGGGTGTGGGAGTGCAGGGATGGCAGGAGATGGACAGCAGCCTGCCTGTCCCTGTAGCCACTTTATCTTGGGCTTGCAGATCCAAGGAGAAAGTCAGGGGCCAGTGCGGACTGCAGCCAGTGCCCAGTACCGCGGCGTGCTGGGCACCATCCTGACCATGGTGCGCACCGAGGGCCCCAGCAGCCTCTACAACGGGCTGGTGGCCGGCCTGCAACGCCAGATGAGCTTCGCCTCTGTCCGCATTGGACTCTATGACTCGGTCAAGCAGTTCTACACCAAGGGATCTGAGCGTGAGTGGGGAGCTGGGACTAGCCTCTTGGCCTTGTCCTTTCTGTCTTACTGATGACTGATCTTGCTTCAGAGCTGAATAGCTCTGTTTGGCCTCAAGATCCCCTGGAGGATCAAAAGAGTGGAGGTTTGAAAATGGTCCTGATTCAGGGCTGGGGAGATAACTCAGTGGGTAGAGCATTTGCCTAGCATGCAAGAGGCCCTGGGTTCAATCCCCAGTACCACTTAAAAAAAGAAAAAAGATAAAGAAATAGCCCTGATTCTGTTAACGATGCCTGAGCACCTGGGCTCAGCTCGGCTCTGAGCAGGACATCATCCCATGGTAGTCCTCACCACCACCTTGGGAGTAGGAGGTATCGTCCCTGTGTTACAGATGAAGAGACTGAGGCTTGAAGAGGGGAAGGACTCTGCCAAGGGCACACAGTGGGAAGCCAGAATCACATGTAGGACTCTTGCCTGTAAGGCTAGCATTCTCTAACTTCCTCTCTTGATTGCCACATCTGCTTTTTTTTTTTTTTTTGAGACAGGGTCTCACTGTGTAGTTCAGATTGGCCTCGAACTCACGTTGTGGCCCAAGCTGGCCTCAAACTCAAAGTAATCCCCCTGAGTCATCGTCCTGAGTGCTGAGACTACAGGCATGTGTCACCAGGCCCAGCAGCCCTTCATTTTACATATAAGGAAACCTAAAAGCCTAGGATACCAGGCTGACTTTCCAAGATCACATAGAGAAATAGATCTGAGACAAGAACCCAAGTCTTACGAGTCCTGGGGCACTTCTTTTAGCCTTGGTTTTCACATTTGTTAAATGGAAATGATTCTGATGTTTCAGGGACGTTGAGCAGTTTAAATGAAAGTGTTTTACCATAGAAAACACAAAGTCGTGGCTGGGGATTATAGCTCAGTGTTAAGGTGCTTACCTAGCATGCACAAGGCCCTGGGTTCAGTCCCCAGTATCACTCACACACACACACACACACACACACACACACACGCGCGCGCGCGCACACACGCGCACACACACACACAAAAAAATTTTTTATCTGACTCCTTACCAAATCCTAGCAAGACTAAACATTCACAGTGATACTGTACTTTGATTGGGAAGAAACTTCTTAGAACAAGAGCTGGCCTGCACGCTGTCCCTGAAAGTCAGAGCACAGTGATGTGGTCTTGGTGAGGAGACATGAGGAAAGTGTGCAGGCCCAGCTGGCCACCGACACCCATGGTTTTCCTACAGATGCCAGCATTGGGAGCCGCCTCCTGGCAGGCAGCACCACAGGAGCCCTGGCTGTCGCTGTGGCCCAGCCCACGGATGTGGTAAAGGTCCGGTTCCAGGCTCAGGCCCGAGCTGGAGGTGGTCGAAGATACCAGAGCACCGTGGATGCCTACAAGACCATCGCCCGAGAGGAAGGGTTCCGGGGACTCTGGAAAGGTGCGGACTAGATGTTCCCCTTCCCCCATCTCCCTTCTCCCCGTGCCCTGGCCTCACACCGCCTCTCCCTCCTGTAGGGACCTCTCCCAATGTTGTTCGAAATGCCATCGTCAACTGCGCTGAGCTGGTGACCTACGACCTCATCAAGGACGCTCTCCTGAAGGCCAACCTCATGACAGGTGGGTTAGAGTAGGTGGTGCAAAAATAGATAATAGGATCTGGCTGCCTGCAGACCCCACTTTTTCACCCTGTTTGCCCTTTGCCTGTAGAGCGAGTGCATTTCTTCTTTGCCATGTTGAAGCCAACTGGGACTGAGCTCCCACTCTGCACATTGAGAAGTTGAGGCCGGATGGGCAGAAAGCTCTTTTAGGTCCTCATAAGAGATCTCTTTAAATTCTCTTCCCTTCGGAATGGTGCCTGAGCAGTGCTGACTGCCTTGCCTTCTTCTTCTTGTCAGATGACCTGCCTTGTCACTTCACCTCCGCCTTCGGGGCGGGCTTCTGTACCACCGTCATCGCCTCCCCTGTCGACGTGGTCAAGACGAGATACATGAACTCTGCCTTGGGCCAGTACAGCAGCGCTGGCCACTGTGCCCTTACCATGCTCCGGAAGGAGGGGCCCCGAGCCTTCTACAAAGGGTGAGCCTCTGACCCCCTCGCCCAGCTCCAGGCCTCTTGGCCAGCCACACCTACCACACAGGAGCGAACTGCTTGGCAGTGAGAAGCAACCAACTGTCAGACCTCCCGAGTTGCCCTCGTCTACACTGTAAGATGTTAATATGGGGATTTAAGGCTTAAGGCTGGGGATGGAGCTCAGTGGTAGAGCGCTTGCCCAGCATGCATGAGGCGCTGAGCTCATCCCCAGCATTGCAAGAGGAGAGAGGTGTGGAACTCGGAGGGACTCATTCATGCTCATGCGTACACAGCTGTGAGGCGCAGTTCTCCGAGTCCTCCTGTCCCCCTTTGGGACAGAGCATCCGGGTTGGGTTGGATCGGATGCTAGGGCCCAGTAGGCGAAGCCGGAGATGGAGTTAACTGTGTGACCTGTGTTTTCTCTTCCCTAGGTTCATGCCCTCCTTTCTCCGCTTGGGGTCCTGGAACGTGGTGATGTTTGTCACCTACGAGCAGCTGAAAAGGGCCCTTACGGCTGCCTGCACATCCCGGGAGGCTCGCGTCTGAGCCTCTCCTGCTGCTGACCTGACCGCCTCTGGCTCTAGCTTCCCCTCCAGCCAAGCTGTGCTTCCGTTTTCCCCCATCCCCCTTGCCCCTTCCCCCTTCCCCCTTCCCTCTTCCCCCTTCCCCCTTCCCCCTTCCTTCTTCCCACCACCTCTTCTCCCCATGTTCCCCTCCTCCCGCTTCTCCTCACTGGCTCAGTGCTGGTGGAGCTGACCCTGTCTGACAGTGAAGAGGCCTGGCCCCAGCCAGGACCTCAAACCCTTTGAAAAGTTCAGACCAAATCATCCTGACTCCCGGCCTGGCCCAGCCCAGCCAGTCTGTCATCCATAAAGCAAGCTCAACCATGGTGTCTCCTCCTCGCTCATAGCTGATACCACAGGTTCTGGTCCCTTTGGGCACCTGGTGAGCAGGGGAGGAGCCACGTGACATCAGAAAGGGGTGTGACCCACCTTCCACCTCCAGCGTCCAGCGCGGGGCCCATGAGGGCCTGTAGTGCATTCTTCCTTCTAGGTCCTGGGCTGAGATGGCAAGGAAAGGGACACCCCTGGAGGACAGCAGGGACTCCTTTCTCTGCCTGGTCACTTGGGCTTTCACTGTGCCGGGAGGCCTAGTACCCACCTCCCAGCCCCCTAGCTGGCCCCGGGCCTGCTGATCTGCAGAAGAGAGCAGCTCCTGCAGAGACAGAACTTGAGAACCTTAGATGCTGTTGATTCCAATTTACTGTTGGCAAACCCACCTCCCAAAGTCCTGGACTGCTGTGGAAATCATCGCCCCCACACACCCGGTCATACTGCTCGGAGGAAGTGTTCTGAACAGGTGGGCTGGGAAGGCCCTGACTCAGCACTGGCTGGGTTCATACTGCAGGCAAACATCAGGCTAGAGTTTCTGTTTGAGGTACTTTGGCTTTGGCGTTCCACCCTCCCCAGGGCAGGGAATCCCAAGAAAGCAGTGAGTGACAAGCCAGGACTTTGACTGCATAGGGGTTTCAGGCTTTGTCCTCAGAGGCAGGGACTGTGGTGGGCAGTTGTTTCAAGGGGTGAGAGTCTTAACTTCCCAGAACAGGTCTGGGCCCTTAGAATTAAGTTCACTGAGACTCAATTTACAGAGGTCCAAGGACCAAAGCAAGTCATGCAGTAAAGACACACACAAAGTATTTGAATGGGGACGCCCTCCCCTTGTCACACTTGCCCCCCAGGGACCACAGTTGAAGGTCCTCAGGGAGACTGGTTTGGCAGCTGTGCAGCCAGGCCTGGGAAACCAGGCCTTCTTTCCTCTTCACCAAGGCTAAAGCAGCAGACACAACCCCCTCCCTCTCCTAAGCCCTTTGGCCAGATCCTGCAGCTGGACCCCTCTGTCCTTGGGCAAGAGGACCAGGATATTCGGCTCCTAGGGAAGACATGGGGACTGCCCAGCTTCTGACAAATTGAGCTGAGGCCTCAGTCCCTGGGAAGGGACAAGATTGAGTGCTGTAAGGCAGCAAGCAGGTGATGGAAAGCCCAGCCTTGTTCTCTGCTGGGCTGCAGGGAATATGCACAAGCGAAGAGTCTGGCCACTGCCTTATGTAACTATTCACATTATGCTGTGACACCAGCTTAACTCTTTTGCACTGGAGGAAACATGTCTGTCACCAGAGCTGAGCTGAATGGATGGGTGGGTGGTTCCTTTAGCAGCCTTGAACCCAGACGCTAGATGGACACAAGACCCCCAGACTTTATCATGGTTCTGAGCCTGACTTGGACTAATCAACCACACCAGGGGGACTGGAGTCACCAACAGGCCTTGGTATTGCTGTGCTCTGCTTTGCCTGACATGGGTCAGTGAGGTAATGTTAATCTCATAAAGGCCTGTCATTGGGCCTGAAACCATGCTTCCTTCAGAGCCCACCGGGATGGTCAAGAGCATCTGGCTGCCTGAGAGGAGGCCTGGCTTCCCAGTGTTCCCCAAGCCAGGGCCTGCCATCCCTCACCACACCAGGCTTGCTCAGAACTGGGCAGCACCATCATCCCCCACATCCAGCTCTCACCTCAGATGGCAGTTTAGTTTCCTCCTCTGGTTTCCACAGAAGGCCTGCAAGTTTGGGGCTGTGAAACAGAGTGAAGTGCATACTGGAGATCCCAATCGATTTGTGTGACTTCCCCAGACTCCTGACTACTATGCTGAAGTGCTTCCTAGAACCCTAGCCCCAGAGTCTTCAGATCTGCTGCCGCATTCATGCTGGTTTTAAAAAGCCTATCAAAGCCTGGCCTGGTGGTGTGTACCAGTAGCCCCACATACTTGGGAGGCCAAGGCAAAAGCATCATTTGACTTCAAGAGGTCTGGGCCAGACTCTGTCTCTTAAAAAAAAAAAAAAAAAGGCTGGGTATGGTGGTGCACACCTGTAATTCCAGTACTCTGGAAGCGAGGGCGGGAGGATCTCCAGTTCAAATCCAGATTGGTAACTTGGAGACTTAAAGAGACTCTATCTTAAAAACTTCAGAGAGTGATCTGGGGATGTAGCTCAGTGCAAACGCCCTGGGTTCCATCCCGAGTGCTGAAAAAAACAGTGGCTTCTAGGTGCTGCTGAGCTCCCATTTAAGAAAAAACAGGCTAATACTGTATTTTGAATGGTGGGATTCCAGGCAGTGTTGGTAACATGGGGCCTTTTCTGGCACCTGTGGAGCCACTCCAGAGAACTGGCCACCTACCCCTCTGATCTGTCCTGTCTTACGCTCTGGTTCCTGAGAACAGAATCTGTTTCCTGGCACAGAGGATGTGCTGCTGCTGGTTTTGGGTAGGCAGGTGTGGGCCGATCCAGCCCAGCGGGACCCAGGACTGGAGTTCCTCAAGGCCACGCCAGCAGCAGTGCAGGAGCCCTCTGTGACATCCAAGCATGAGTTCACCAAGCACTTTCACATCAGCAACCTTAACTTCATCTTCCACCCGCAGTGGAGTATGAGCTCTGCTCTACCAAGACGGGCAGGGCTGGCGTCAGAACCCAGGAGTCCTTCCGCCTAGACCACTCTGCCTAGAGAGCTCAGAACTCATTTCACAGACAAGAGAATTGAGGCTGGAGAGGTAGAAACCAAAGGCATACCCAGCTCTGTGTTCTTTGTCTCTAAGCTGGTGAGTCTGTGGGAAGCAGCCTAAGGCTCTGATGACAGCTTTGTCCTGAGTGAGCGGGAACAAGTTTTCTATCTGTGCTTCAGTTTCCTGTCTCTATAATGTGACATCACATTCCAGCAACTGACCCTTCTAAATATTATGCCATGAAAAGTCAGGGCAGACGTGGGGACCTCAGAAGCCATGCAGTCCTGCCCCATGCTAATGGGAGCACAGAGGCTCTGACCAAGCCGGGATGGGGACCCAGGCGCCCAGCTTCCTGGTCCTGCAGGAAAGACTACCAGGCAGCTCCTCCCCAACATTGTCCAGGGTGGAACTGGAGGATAGGAAATAAATCTTTATTATGTCAATGTAAGGTCCTGTTCCACCCCCCTCATATCAGATCTGTGCAGGGCTGGCTCCCTGGCACACTCAGGCTGTGGAACGGAGCAGATGGCACCCAGTGAGGCTTCTACCCCCACCCCCGCTGGCCGCAGCCCAGTCAGCCGGCTCAGGTCAGCAGTGCCTGGCGCAGCATCTGCTTCTTCTGGGGTGTGAGGCGGGTGGGAAACTGGATGTCGAAGAAGATGAAAAGGTCTCCCTTTTTGGTGGGGTCCTCAGGCAGTGGCATCCCCTCACCTGGCACCTTCTTGAAGTACTTGGGACTAGGAGGAGAGAGGCAACAGAGGGCACTTAGGGAAGCAGCACCTAACAGGCCAGGGCCACCTGCTAACTGCAGGGACGGGCTGGCTGTCACCACAGCTGCCCCCAGCGAACGGCTCTCAGCAGCTGAACTGGGGGGAGGAGAGGAGCCTGGACTCTCCCTGGAAAGCCTTCTACAGAGAGTCTGCTGGGGGATCCCAGGAATCTAGTGTTTGGTGTGGGAAAGTGGGCAGGCCTGGCTTGGGGGTGGCAGTGCCCGGCAGCTGCACACAGCTTCCCACCCAGGGGGCCTTTCCCCAGAGGAAGGCAGAGGCACAACTCAGAACTCTGGTGGGAAGTTTTGGGAGATGGAGATAACAGAGCCCGCCCAACACTTGGGGCCTCTGGCCTCTACCGTGGATTCATGCAAATTAGAAACAGGTGCTCTTTTTGCCAGGTGAATGCAGCGCAAAGCTTGGTCAGAGTGGGGTGGATGTCATCCTTCTCTGCCCTTCTCAGCAGCGGATGCTTGTGCTGGGTGCAACCTGTACAACTGTACTAGGCAGTCCTTTCTGGCTCCACTTCCTAAGTCCCAGGCCAGGCCTTTCTTTGGCTACTGGGTCCCAAGGCAGGTGGACTCACTGGACAATGTCATTGATGGGAATGTTGAGCAGACGGTCATCTAGGGTCTTCACCTCCACGGTGCAGCAGGTGAGGGCCTGGGGGGTGGGGCAGAAGCAGAGGAGGAAGGTGGAGGGCCACCGTGGCCACCCTATTTAGAAGGCACTATGCGATCCCATTTGGTACCAGGCCCTGAAGAGGGCAACAGAGAGACAGAAGGCTATTCAAAAACTAAGAGGTGAAGCCGGATATGGTGGCACACACCTGTAATCCCAGCACCTGGGAGGCTGAGGCAGGATCGCCATGAATTTGAGGCCAGCCTGGGCTACATGAGCAAATTCTAGGCCAGACTGAACTACATAAATAAATAAAATAATACAAAAAAGCCAATAGGTGAATGACGTAGGCCAGTGATGGTGAACCTTTTAGGGCTTTCAACGATATAAACAGCTCGCTGTGGCCCGCGTGCCATAGGTTCGCCACCACTGACCTAGGCCATTAACCCTCCTCAAGGAGTTCACAGTCTGGGAGGTCAGACTGATGTTGATAGCATACAAAGGTCATGATAGAGATGGAAACGACAGGTGTGTGGAAGCCAAGAAGGGGACCCTTGCCATTCTAAAGAGGGAAGGAAGGTCGCACCGGTGGCGGCTGATGAGGGCTTTCCAGGGTAAGATGGGCAGGCAGCCTGCAGCAGAGGCCCAGCAGAAACAAGAGAATAGAGTTATGAAAAAGCCCCGCCCAGCAGAGGCGCCCAGTGTCCTCGGGTGGGTGCACAGCGAGGCCATTCCTGAACACCACTCTGAGACATTCACACAGTGAGGAGGCTGGCAGGGTCACAGGCCTGAGAACACGAGCCCCAGGAGAGGAGGAGGGGAGCAAAGGGGCCCCACGAAGACCCATCCAGTGCACAGAACTGGCCATCCGGGACCCAAGGAGGGGCAGAGTGAGCCACGGGTGGCAGGGCCGGGGATCTAGGCTGTGGCGGGGAGGCTGGGTCTAGGCCAGTGCAGGTGGGTCAGAGTCCCACGCTACTCCCCCACTGTGCCTTACCTTGCCCAAGGGGATGGGGTTCACAAAAAAGAGGTTGTCGTTCTCCCTGCGGAAGCGAGGGTGCAGCTTCTCCTTTACAATGAAGATGATGTCAGCTGGGATGATGTTTGGGCCCTGGGAGGGGAGGCCAAAGGTGACAAGGACTAATTGCCTTGTCTGCTTCTCCTTGTCTGTATGTCCTCATCTGTTCCACGGGGAGATTGGACCAGGTTTTCTGGAGAGCTTGCCCAGAGGAAGCCCCAAGAATTACTTCCCTCCTGAGCCTGCTCATCGATGTACCCAGTGGGAGGGGAGAGGGACCTCTGAGGGTGGCAGTGGAACTCTGAATGGGGTGTCAGACCACTGCCTGCAAGTCCCAGTCCTGTCAGTAGCTCAGGAGTGACACCTCTCCGCCAAGCTTCATTAAGTCACCACAGCCACTGAAGTTTCCTCTGGGCACTAGGCACAGTGGACTCTGACCAGCCTCTTCCCCAGAGGAGCACCCACTCAGCGGGGCAGACTACAGTGAGTTCCCAGCAAGCTCAGAGCCAGTATAAAGGGAGGTTGGCAGTGGGTGGTGTCAGAGAAGGTGCTGACCCATGTGGGGCCACCTAAAGTGGCTCAGAAAAGAGATCATTAGAGGTAGGCCTGGAAGGGTGTTTGTTCAAGTGTTGGTTTTTGTTTTTTTTTTTTAGGAGACAGGGTCTCGCTATGTAACCCTGACTGGCCTTGAACTCACAGAGATCCTCCTGCCTCAGCCTCCTGGCTACTAGGATTACATATTACCACGCCTGGCATTGAGGTTGTTTTTTCTCTTGTTGTTTGAGGTAAGAAGGTCTTGTTGTGCTGCTGGGCCAGGTGTGGTGGTCTCAAGGGTGTTTTAGGAGTAGGTGTGTCATACATGGGAAAGGGGACAAGAGGTGTGGGCAGGGAGATTAATCTCTTTACTCTGAACACTCCATCTCTGTGCCTCTTCTCTGGACTTAAGGACTCAGTGTGCCTAAGGTAATAATCTTATATAAGTAAGTATTTAATTTAAAATTATTAGTAGTAAATGGTTCTGAGTAGCTCCCATAGTTGGGCTTTATTCAGAGAAGCACTGAAGAAAATCAGGAAGAGCCCTGACGGTAAGACTGGCCTCTCTCCGCTCGCAGCTCCTGTGCGTTGCCCTGGCAAGTCCTTTCCCTCTCTGGGCCTCAGTTTCCCACTGAGGGGATGGGGGTAATCCCTGAGCTGCCCACTCCCAGAGGTGCTGTGAGGCTCTGTCCCTCCGATGGGAGGTGAGGGGTGACCTCGTGACTCTGTGCACTGCTCTCTCCACCAGACCAGGATTTCTGGGAGAGGGCACTGTCTCCTCCTCAGTCTCCCCAGCTCTTGAGCCTGGTGACTGGCCCTGGTCAGCTCCCTTCCCTTTCACCTGATCTCCCTCCTTCTCGAAGGTGATGCGGGTGCCCTGCCTCCATCCAGGCCGCACATCGATCGTCAGGATCTTGTCCTTGATGGTAGAGGAGTAGCCATCATCATTTAGCACCTGCAGGGACAGGGCGAGGGGTGGTCTGCTCGGATTTTCAGGAGTCCCCTTCACAAACATGAACGATGCTTTGTGAGTTATCCCGGCTCAACCCTCCCGCAGCAGAAGACCTGTGCTGAGCCACTCATACTCCCATTCTGTTGCCGCCGGAACCAAGGGCTCGTGCTTCTAGCATGCAGGGCACATCCTAGGGCTCGAGCTGGGGCCTGAGACACCAAGTGGTCACCACAAGGTGGTCCAACCCCCACCTCCAGCCCTGGCCACTAACAGATGCACAATGAAAGTGTAATCAGCTCCTCTGTTCAAATCCCGGCGGCCCTGGCCCTGAGCTTCTGGCGGTTCTCTTTTCTCAAAAAGAAAAAACATGGATGTCAACATACATGAGCACCACCCAGTGCAGTCATTCCCCAGTCACGCGCCCACCTGGGTGCCGCCTGTAGCAAGTGCGGCCATAGTTGGCATCTCTTCTGCGGGGCAAAGGGTGAGGGGCTGGCAGAGGGCTGGGCCGTGGGACCACAGCCTGAGCTACAGGACACACAGGGTCCTCCTCAGCCTGGCAACTTAGGGACTGCCTTCCATGCGCACGCTGCCCTCTCTCACCCTGAGAATCCGGAGGGGCAGCCTGGAAATCCCCAGAGAGCAGGGTTCACAGGAGGCTCCTGCCACTGGGAGTCCTCCTGCTTCCCACAGCGGGTGCCGAACTGAGGGAGGGGTCCTGCGCCGGTCAGGGCGCGGCCAAGCGATTCTGCACACGGGGGTGAAGGGGAGGGTCACCCCCTCAGCTGTTCCCTCCAAACTTCAGGTTCTAGAACCCTAAGAATCTAGGTCTCTCTGCCTAGGGTTCCACGACCGTATCAAAGACCATTCCTGAGTTCTCCAGTTAGAGAAGGGAAGAGGTTCTCAGGGGTAGGGGTTAGGTGGTGGCTCGCGGGAGGAGCAAACACCAAGCACTCACCCTTCGAGAGATCTTAATTTTTTTGGTGCAGCCAAAGAATAAATCCTCTAGGGATAAGTAGAGGTCCCGTTCAATTGGGGGGTCCTGCTTCTTCACCCCTCGGCCCCGGAGTCCCCCAAAATTCAAATCCACATCACTTCCTCCTGCATCAAAAAATTCTACCAGAGGGAAAGGAAATGAGTAAGAGAAATTCTGTCCAAAGACTCAAATCCACACACATAACACGTTCTCTCTCATGCACATCCAAGTCCCCACCCCTGTATTTCCTCCAGTTCTTCAGTGTCCCAAGTATAATACCGCGTGCCCGTTTCCACCTTTCAGACTCAGGCTGCTTGGCCAAGCCAAGAAAGTGTCCTTAACCTCAGACCAGCGAATAGCAACCAGTTCATGCTGCTTTATCCCCACTCCTGGCCCCCTAACTCATCCCCACTGCCTGTTGAGGTACCAACTCAGGCCGGCTCACGAAGAGAGGCACGCCCTCTACTGGCAGGGTCTTGTAGTGCTAGAAAAGACTCCAAGTTGACTGGGAACAGTGAGGGATCAGACCAGCCAGTCCAGTCTTCCCCACCCAGTTCAGGATTCCACCCACCCTCCCTGTCCATTCCTCCCCAAAACCATTGAGATCCAAGTGTCTACGATGTTGTCAGCTGGTAAGAAAGAGGGGAAGGTCTGGTCCCTGGCAAATCTGACCCAAACTTGTCTTTTCTCAACTTCAGCTGCATCTGCCCAGGCTACACCTATAATCCCTCCTGCTGCCCCTGCCTTCTATCCCAGTGCAAAGAGAGAGCCCGATTTTGTCCCTGGGCTGAGGGATTGTACAGTCCTTTAGCTCTGGGTTTCTCTGTGTGTGGGATGGTGCATTAACACCTAACCTGTCATCCACCATTAAGACAACAAAGAACTTAAACTTGCTGAGAACTTACCACACAGCAGGTGCTATGTCCAATACTTTTGTTATTTTATTGATTTATTTACGTTTGCAGTGCTAGGACTCAAACCCTGAGCCTCGTGCATGTTAGTCAAGTGCTGTACCTCTAAGCTACTAAGCTGTGCCCCCACCCTTCACTTTTATTTCACTGGCACAGGAGGCTCACCACTCAACAGCTGGAAAGTAGTGGAGCTGAGACCTGTACGGCAGAATGATCTGGCTACAGAGCCAATAGCATAACCATTATGTTGTACTGATGGATGCGGAAGCCCTCCGCAAACTGTAGAGCCAGAGGTTGCTATTATACACTGTACTCTTTCTCTCCTGGTTAGTGCCGTGGAATGAACTTCACACGCTGGAATGGTGAAATGATCTTAGGAGGTGAGTGTGAGGTGGCTTCACCACTCTGCCAGTGTCCTCGTAAAATGTCATAGTTAATCAAGAGCCCTCTGAACTACCTGGTCCCCTTGTGTTAGTGGACTCATTTTTCACCCAGCACCTGTGGTGAGCATCTCATAGCTGGGGCACAGGAAAACCAGTCCGTCAAAACCCACAGGGACAAAGGGAATAAGAACCCCTAGAAGGGAGCCTGTAACAATACAGCTCCTAGGCTCCATTTAAGGAACTCCCAAACCCGGAGGCTGACCCTCCCTGACAGGCAGGGCCCCTGCAGGCTTTCTTGGGTCCTTGAACCACATCAATAAGGGAATAATTTAAAATGATGAATTTTAAACACTTCCTGGCCTCCTTGGCATCCATCACTTCCTCCTGCTGAAAATCTTCTCTGCTGAGGAGTCTGTAGAACTGAAAGGAACATTCCCAGACCCCTCTGCAGCTAGGGTTTGCATTCTAGTAGTGAAGTGAACAGTAAGCCACTTGGAAGTCAGAAAGAGTGAAGGCAGGTGTTATGGTTTGTGTTAGATGTCCCCCCAAAGCCTTGTGGGTTTTTGTTTTTTTTGTTTTTTGTTTTTGTCTTTTTGAGACAGGTCTTGCTATCTATGCTGTTCAAGCTGGCCTTGAGCTCACTTATGTAGCCTACGCTGGTCTCGAACTAGCAATGATCCTCCTGCCTCAGCCTCCTGAGTGCTGGGATTACAGGCATGTGCCACCACATCCAGCACCTTGTGAAATTTTAGATGGGGCTTTTTAGCAGGTGGCTGAGTCTACAGTGTGACTGATTCATGATGCAATGCTAGGGATTAAAGGTGCTGGGATTAAGGGTGGGTGATTGCTGGGTCAGTCCACTGACTGGATTGACACCGCCCTAATCCCAGTAGACTGGATACAATATAAGGGACAGAATGAGGTTTGTCTTTGCTGTTTTCTGCCACCATGAACTGCTGCTCCTCTGCCACTGGCCCTCCTGCTTTGGAGCCAGATGATTATGGACTGAAACCTCTACAAACTGTGCACTAAATAACCCTTTCCTCCTTTAACTTTGGAGGCTGGGTATTTTGTCTCAGCAATGAGAAAAGTAACTAAGCAGGCATCGCCCTCTGTGTCTTTGCTGAAGCACTGGTGAGCACTAGCACCGCCAGGAAGAGACCAGGCTTTTCTGCAGCAACAGTTCACACACACACACACACACACACACACACACACACACTCTAGTTTCACACCAGTCAGTCGCAAGGAAGGCAGCAGTGGCGGCAAATTCCTTAAACCAGGGCTATAGCTACAGTGATGTGTTCTGGAACACAGTAAAGCGTTTCCTGATTCCCTCGTTGAGACTGTGGCCGAGACAGTCCCCTCCTGTGGGCTTAGGGGCACTGCTCTCAGGGAATTCCTCTCCCTCAGACCTCCCGATGGTTTTTCAAGCACCTATTTCCCTGCACAGGGCCTCCTTTGCTCCCCCAGGTGTGTTTCCACAACTGATTTCTGACTAATACGTATCTTACACAGTGAATCCTCATACAGCTATTAAAATGATTAAAGTAAATCTATAGATAACATAATACATCATAGTATAAAATAAGTATATAAAATAAGTATAAAAAGCCAGTATGTATGGTGCAGTCCCCTTTTCTTGAAAAAAAAAAAAAGGGGGGGGGCTTATGTAAAAACTAATATATGGTCATCAGACATAAACATTTCTGGAAGGATATGTAGACTGTTAACAGTGAGGAGACACTTCTGAGGAAGGAAATAGAGGGCTGAGAATTATTTCTTCAACTATGCTTTTCAACTATGTATTGCATATACTTCTCAAAGCTAAAAAAACAAACAAACAAAAAACTACTCAGAGAAAAGCACCTTTCCCAGCGGCGTCCTTTCCTCAGTGTAAGACACACACTGGGTAGAGTTACTTACCACTGAAAGGGTTGTCTCCCCCGAAGAACTCATGGAAAACCCTGTCAGGGTTGCCATGGAAGACGTAGCCAGTTGTCCATGGAGTCTGGGCTCCGAACTCCAGAGGAATTCCGCCCTTTAGGCCCTCTTCTCCAAACTTGTCATAGATGCCTCTCTTCACAGCTGTGGATAGGTGTGAACTTGAGGAGGGGTCCAGCCTTGGGAGCCAAGAGAGATGGACAGACTGGGGGACAGGGCACCTGGGGAAGGGGACAGGGCAAAAGCAGCCTTATTTCTAAAGTGCCTGCTGCTTGGCAATCTCTGAAATGAGCTCCTAGAAGTTAAGAGGTTTGGTTTCATTCTGGGTGGACCTAGGGATCACCATGGGAGCCCAGAAGCGAGAGGAGAAATAGTAATTTGCTGGGGTGGGGGTGGGAATTACAGGAGGAACCGAGAGACTGAGGGTCAAACTGCAGACTGGGAGTTGGCTTAACTCAGTCATCACAGCTATTGTCTTACTGAAATTTTAGAATCTAAGACTTCTAAACTCAGGAGGTTTAAAATCCTGGAGGCTGAGGACTCTGAAGACCTGAAAATCCAGGGCTAGAGAAACTGTGCTGATCTCCATACCATTCTGCACAGTGTCCAGGATCACAGGCTCCGGGACGAGCCCTCAGGGAAGCCATGAGGGCGCTGCCTCGGTTGGGCGGTGACTCACACTTGCTCCCCACTCTGGCTTCCACAGGGCAGACATTTTTCAATGGTTCCTGGCCGCTCTCTGCTCTTTTATGCCCGTGCTTTCCTTGGGGACATGGAGACTCAGCAGCTCAGTCTGGGAAGGATAAATGGGCCTGCCTGCTCTGTCTCAGTCGTCCGCCCTTGGTAGCCAGTGTCTCCCTCTGCTCCTCGGGAAATGTGCCCTGCGCCCATATTGCCCCCCGCCCCCGGTGAGCCATCAGCCTAATCCTGGGCTCTGCACACTGCAGCTGCTGAGAAAGACGTCTGTAGGTGGACCTGATGGCAAATGCCTGTGATCACAGCTACTGGAAGTCCGAGACAGAAGTATCACAAGTTCAAGGCCAGTATGGGTAATTTAATGAGACCCTGTCTCAAAGCAAACTGAAAAAAAAAAAAAAAAAGACTGGGGATGTAGCTCAGTGGTAGAGCAGTTGCCTACCATGTATGAGCTCTAGATTTAATCTCCAGGACCAAGAAGAGAGGGAAGGAGGGAGGGAGGAAGGGAGAGAGGGAGTGAAGGAAGAAAAAGTAATTCTTTAGTCTTTAGTCCGGTAACTACAGAAGGGAAGGTTAATGGGAGTCATAGCAGCAGATCTGCTGCCAGAGGTTCTCTCTCTCTTTCTTTTTTTTTTTGGTACTAGGGATTGCACTCAGGGCCTTGTGCATGCCAGGCAAGTACTCTACCACTGAGCTACATCCCCAGCCCCTCTCTCTAGACTCTGATCATGGAAGACGATGGTTACGTTCTACTGGACCCCTCAGAAAATCCACCATTCTAGAGGCTTGAGGGACGATCTTAATGGAGGAGTCGGCGACAGAGCCCATGTGCCCAGTCCCACAGTCACTCACGATCACTCAGCACATCGTAGGCCTCTGCTATTTGCCTGAATGTCTCTGCTGCAAATGGCTCATCTGACTTCAGTGGGTGGTTCTTCAGGGCAAGTTTCCGGTACCTACAGGAGGGAGGGTTAATGGGAGTCATAGCAGCAGACCTGCTGCCGGCCGGGGGAGCAGACCATGGTTCAGAGCTGATGCTGTCATCTGCCTTCCCATCAATCAGGGGTGACTATACAGGCTGTGGGGACCGCCCCGGTACTTTGCGCAGATCTCCCTAAAGAGAACCTGGTGTGTGGAGCACAGGCAGCTGACAGTCCCCAGCAGCTGCCCTCAGGAATTTGTTCTGGGAACTCTGAAGTCTTGAAACAAGATTAGAGAAGCCTTGGTGATCTCCTCGCTATTTTCCCGAGCTGCCCTCGCCAACCCCTAAGTGTGGCAGAGGATCTGTGACAGCCCATTCCTGTGAGATGTGGCAGCCTTGGTCTGAGGACTCCCCACAGCCTGGCTGAGATCGTCTGGGGCCACACTGCAGCTATTCCCATTCAGGCCTTCCCGCCTCCATCCTCTTCCACAGGTATCAGGCCTGCCCCGTGGTCTGAAGCTCCCCCTGCATACTTTCACCCCACTTTGTCTCTCACAGGGGGCTCCCCGCATATTTTGTGCACATCTAGTCCTGTCTTGGTGTCTGCTTCTTAGAGGACCAGAACTGACACGCGCTTCTCAGGAAGAGATAAAACCAGGTGTACAGAGAGGCCCTGGAAGAGGTCTGTCATGTCCTGGCACTGTCACCCCGCTCTGTGTTTCTTCTCACTTCTGCACCTGCCAATCCCCCAGCCCCACCCAGGCCTGGGTGCCTGCAGCACCTGAGGAGAGGTCAGTACCCTAGGAGAAGTGCTGGCATGGACGGGGCACACAGGCAGCTTGAAGAGATCCCATGGCAAGGGAGCTTGGGAATTAAGACAGAAACCTCACTTTTCTCCCGCCCGACTCCCGGCCCTGCCTGCTTTGGCAGCGTGACTCAGGAAGCCTGAGGGCCAGGAAGCCTGTTGTGCCTTTGCGTTGTGCTCTCATTGCATTGGCCGGCAAGGAAGGGATGATATCTGGAAGGCATAGGAAGGGCCCGGGTCCAGACTCCCAGGCTACCCAGCTCCAGTTTGACCCTGCATTCCCCTTGCTGGGCCAGAGCAGGCTCTTTTCCTAGTCCCACCCTCCACGTGGGCGTCCCCAGGGCTCCGTTGCTTCTCTTTGCTTCACTCACAGTTTGGAGGTGAAGTCATGCCAGGGACTTATCTCAAACCGGACCACATCCCTAAGCCCAGCTTCTCAACCTGCTTGCTAGCTCCTCGCCAGCGTCCCGCATGGACCACAAACTCAAGGAGCCTAAATATCAGCATGTTTTCATGGCCTCATCCTCCCTCCCCCAGGCACTGCAGCCAGAAGGCTGAGCATTCTCTTTAACTCAAGTTCTCCTTTGTGCCCTCTCCCTCCGTCCCACCAATTATCAAGTCATGCCAGCTTTTCCTTCTACACATCCCCTTCCAGCTTCTCCCCCTCTACAGCTATCGTAGAACCATATCCCCCTGTATCCAGGAGCACCCTCTCCAACCTGTCCCTTGTGTGTGTCACCAGCTTGGAACTCGCTGTCTCTGTGTCTGTCTCTCTTTTCTAAACTACTCCAACCAAGTCACTCTCCTGCGGATCCCCCTTTTCCTGCACACCCTCCTCCCCTTTCCTGTGATATTCACTCCTCTGCGTCCCCTCCCAGATCTTCCTGACAATTTTTTATTCAGCATTCCACTTTGGGTTTAGGGATCAACTACCCAGTTCAGGGCACCTTCCCTGACTGCCAGCCTCCTTTTGAGGGTAGACTCCTACTCCAGTCCCCAAGGCCTTTGATCCCGGAACTCACCGCTCCACTCTGCTGACTGGTTGTCCCTCCCAAAAGACTGCGAAGTCTTTGGGTGGCTGCGTCCAATTCTCTGTGTGCCCAATGCCTAGCACCAAGCAGCAGTAAGTAAATAAATGATGTAAGCTCATTTCCCACCAGGCAGCCCTTTTCACTGTGACTGGGTTCTAGCAATGCTTCCTCTTACTGAGCTGGGTCTGCTGTCCTTGTCCTTTCCTTTAATTCATAAAGGTCCTGGCTCTGCCCTTGGAGCCTTATAGAGGCTCCAAGTCTACTTGCAGAGCCTTGAAGACAACTGTCATAGCCTCTCTGGGACTTCTATGGCAGTCGTTCTCAATTCCAAAGGTCATAATTAGTTTTGAGAAGAATCACTAATAAATTCAATCCATAAGTAAAATAACAAAATTGGAAGCCGGGTACCATGGTGCACACCTGAAACCCCATCTATTCAGGAGGCTGAGACAGAAAAATACTAAGTGTGAGGTCAGCCACAGCAATTTAGATCCTGCCTCAAAATAAAATATAGAAATGATGTAGCACAGGGTGGAGTGCCCCTTGGGCTTGACCCTCAGTCCTGAACACACAAAAAAGTAACCAAGTTGGAGAAGAGTTTGATTTTTCATGTAACATTGTGTGACTTCAAGGTTAATTCCAATCCATTTTATGTGTGGCCACTGGGTTTGAGACTCTCTCTCTCTCTCTCTCTCTTTCTCTCTCTTTCATTTCGTTTGATGCTTCTGAAATCCTCTCTGGCCAAGTCACTCTCCTGCTGAAACACTGTACCAATCCCCTTGCTGACTTCAACGTGAGATCCACGCTCCTACTTTTCCCTCTGCAATGACCTCACTCTCCTTTACCTGCTTTCCTGTGTGCAAGAGAGGGGCAAAGCCTCAGCCAGAGAGAATGAGTGACGCTGAGCGGATCAGAAGCTCAGGTGACTGTGAATCATCCTGGTGCTTTTCTTCATTCTACAAGCTCAGCGTTTTTGTTGGTGTTTTGTTTTGTTTTTTGGTCAAAGTCAAGGCACTACTGTGGGAGAAGTCATATGTGAGACTCATGCCTTAAATGATGGTTCCAGGGAGAAGAGGTAAGGGCTATCTTTGAGACAGATGCAGGTTTTTTTCTTGTTTGTTTGTTTGTGGGACTGAGGATTGAACCCAGGGTGCTCTATGACTGAACTACATCACATCCCCAGCCCTTTTAATTTTTATTTTGGGACAGAGTCTTGCGAAGTTGCTGAGGCTGGGCTCAAACTTGTGATCCTCCTGTCTCAGCCTCCCAACTAGCCGGGATTATAGGTGTGTACCACTGTGTCCAGCATTGCGGTTCTTTTAATCAACTCTTTGTATGACACGATTTTATATACAGATGATTGTTGGGAATTTTTACATATCTTATCTCATTATTCCTATTGAAAGCCACAGCAAACCCCTCCCTTTTTTTAGAGAAGAGAAACTGACGTGCAGAGAGGGTAAGTGACTTGCCTGTCAGTCACACAACTAGCAGGTAGGAGAACCTGGATTCAGACCTTCCAATGGCAAGGCTGTGCGTATCTTTCTGTCCTCCGACTGCTCTCTCTCCTAGCATCCTTTCCCTTGATGGCTCCCAGTGGTCAGTGAGGCCCTGAACAGTGGTGATGTCATGTACTGCCCTCTGAGTCTTGTCCTGTGTCTCCAATCAAGCTGTCGACTCTCCCCACTGACCCCACTTAGATCCCCTTCTGGCCACAACATACTATTGGCATCTACCTCTCAGGGTCTTTGAGGGGATGAAATGAAATCATGATGAAGGCTCTCAGAACAGCACTGACACATTCAATTAATGTAGTTGTTGTATTTCACAACCTTAATTATCTTCGACACATGCATTTTTCTTTCCCTTTCAATTATCCAATTAATTGCCAGGTTCATTCCCTCTCCTCTCTCCAGTCCCCTGAAGCTGCTTAATCCTTCTTCAAGCCTGTTCTTCTGCCTTAATTACCAGGACTGCCTCCTACGAGCTCTCTATCCTTCCAATATAACTCCCCCAGCATTGTGTTGCTTCCTTTTTGTAATGTTCATCACAGCTGTGGGGTGACGCAATGAGCATCTGTATTCACCCACAAAATTAAGCTGTGTGAGGGAGGGAGACATATCTGATTCACAGTTATACCTCCAGCTGCTTACACTGTACCTAGCCTATGTGGTCAGTGCTAGGTAAATATTAGTTTTTAAATATTATTTTAAAGAAAACAAAGATCACACACACAAAATCTTTTTCTAGAAAAATGTGCTGACTTCTGTTCTAGATTTTCTTAAGAATAGACCACAAAACTCCCAAGACTTGATGAAAGTAATCAGAGATAAAGTTCAGTCAGTGATAAAAATCCTTATAAAAGCCGGGCGTGGTGGCACACATCTGTAATCCCAGTACTTGGGAGGCTGAGGAAGGAGGATTACTGTGAGTTCGAGGCTAGCCTGGGCTACAAAGTGAGCTCCAGGCCAGCCTGAACTGCATAGCGAGACCCTGTCTCCAAAGGACCAAAAAAAAAAAAAAAGAAAAGAAAAAGAAAAAAGAAAATCTAGGTCATCCCTGTTCACTATCCTCTGGTTCTCCATAATATTTAGGATAAACTTCCGATGCTCCTCTGTCTCCCTTTTGTTGTTAGGAAAACCAAGGCACCTAGGAAAGGAGAGAGGGCATAGAGTGGAAAAGGATAGGGGCTGGGAGCAGGCTGAGGCACCAAGGTGTCGGCATTTCCAGCCTGTGCTCCTCCCAGCCTGATGTCGGGATAAGGCTATGCAAGCAGCAAGAGGAGCAAGGTTCGCTCATCTTGCTTGCCCTGCTCTGTGCAGCTTGGCTGGAAGAGTCGAGAGTGGTGGGTCTGCCCTCGCGTACCCCGCGGGCCTGGCTCCTGACCCAACTTACGCCTTCTTGATCTCAGCATCCTCTGAATTGCGATTGATCTGGAGCACAGCATAATAATCCTGACCCATGGCTGGCTGGCAGTGAGTTGTTAGTCCTTAAACTCCAGCAAGGCTGTTGGTCTGCATTCCTTGGTTGCTCCTGACAACTGCACAAGGGCACTCTGGGAGTTGTAGTCCTTCCTTCCTAAGCAAACAGCCTTCTGGACCCTAGACTAGAAACTAAAGCACGGGAAAATTGTGGCTGGTTTTGTGACCCTGATGAAGGTCCTTCAGCTCAGAAACTCAGAGTCACAGAGCCCTGTTTTATTTTATTTTTAGTTTTAGAGAGGAATAGATTACTTTTAAAGTTTTCAGAACAAGTGCAGCATTTAGTTGACTTTTTTTAAACTAAGGTTTTATTTTCAGAAAAATTATGAAGATAGTAGACACAGTTCCCATATATCCCATATCCCATACCATTTCCTCCATTAACATATTAGTGGGGTAATTTGTCACAAATAACTAACGTTGATACATTATTATTATTAACAACAAAGAAATACATATAATAAAAATATATATATATATATTTTTAGTACTGAGGATTGAAACTAGGTTCTTTGCACTGAGATATATCTCTAGCCCTTTAATTTTTTCTTTTTTTTTTTTTGAGACAGGGTCTTGCTATATAGTTCAGACTAGCTTTGCACTCACTATGTGGTCCAGGCTGGGCTCAAACTCACAGCAACCCTTCTGCCTCAGCCTCCCGAGTGCTGGGATTACAGGCATGTGCCACACCTGGCTGTGAAGTACAATTTCCATTAGAGTGTATCAAAGGTACACACTACCTACAGCTTCTCACTGATGATGTGAATGAACCTTGATCAGCTGGCTGAGGTAGTATATGTCGGATTTCTCCACTGTACAGTTGCCGCCCTCCCCCTTTTCATACATTGTTTGGAAGGAAATCACTGAAAGGTGCAGAGCTAGGCTCCACCTCCCTGAGAGCAACAGAGCAGGGTTTCCCACACATATCCCGCATCCAGTCAGTCACCAAGCTCAGTTCCTGCCACTTCCCAGATCCCTCCACGTCCTCCCCTGCTCTTCTCATAGCCAGGGCCTTGCTCCTTGCTCCGGTTTCACCTTTCTGCAAGGCCACTACAACCTTCTCGCTGCCTTATCTCTACCTTGCCAACATCATACTCTGTCCAGAGTGCAGCCCAGACTGCTTCCCCGCACACAGGCCCCTGCGATCGGTGTGTCCCTCTCCGCCCATCCATCTCTCACCACCGTGCACTTGTTGTGAGTTACAAAGCGCCACAGCACTTCCCACCGCCCAAACTGCCGGTTCTCTCATTCACCTGCGCTGCCGCTGCTACTCAGCATGGGCCCACTGCGCACTGCAAACCCGGCCTGCGTTCGGCTGACTCTTACTTACTTTTTCTTCCTATGAAATACACAGTTTATACGCACAAGTGAGCAGAATGGGTACATTTCTTGCTGAATAAATATTGCCCCTGTGTGGCCCTCCATGCTTTTATTATTCCCTGGCCTTTCTTTATAATTTTACAAGCTCTGCACGTACCCAGCGGCATGCTGGTAAATGTTTCACAACCGGCTGCAACCAGCTCACCAGAAGGAAATAAAAGCCTATTATGAAGCATTTGCCAATTTTTTTCCTAAATGAGTACAAGTCAGTTCAAACACATTGCTGCAAGGATTTCCAATGACATATTTACCTTTTTATATTTTGAATTTTACTTAAATGATATCACTTCTACAAACAGGTATCTGTGGGTGATCTATTTTTCACGGAAGGTACATTACTCTCTACTTATGGACATTTGGGTGTCACGCCAACTTTGCAAGGGAACGCCAAACAGTTTCCTGGTGTGGTTGTTCTAACTTACGCTGGCCACCGCAGCATAAGCGATTGCTGCAATTCCATATGGAGGTGGCGGTGGAGTGGTCCTTCGCTCCTCGTTCTCACCAACTCTTGGAAGTTCTGAAATGCTTGTGACTATAATAGGTATAAATAGAGTCTCGTTTTGGATTTCAGTTTGCATTTTTTGGCCATTTTTCCCTGTGAAATGCCGACTTTTTGTCCAATTTTTTGTTGGCCTTTTTTTGTTTTTATTATTGATCTGTGGCTCTTTACCTTTGCTAAAAACAAATTCTTTGTTGATAATATGGAATACATACCCTTTCAGCTTGGATCTTGTTTTTTCACTTTTTTTTGAGAGTAGGAAGAATTTATCACGAGAGAGCAAGCTTCTGTCTAAGAGGGACAGAAGAGGGCCTGAAAAGTGGGTTGCCCACCAACCCTGCTTCTCAGGAGTGTTTTATTGAGCAAATCCACTAGAGGAAGTGGGTTTAAAGTGGTCTTTTTACTTTTAAAAAATGAAGTCAAATTTTCTGATCTTTTTGTGTGTGGTTATACTTTTGGTGTCCAGTTATTTCCCTCTGTGAGGTTATATAACTTCACTTATTTCACATTTGAAATCTTTTTGTTGTTTTTGAGACAGGGTCTTGCTGTGTAGTTCAGGGTGGCCTTGAACTCACTACATAGCCCAGGCTGTCCTCAAACTGGTGGGAATCCTCCTGCCTCAGTCTCCCAAGTGCTGGGATTACAGGTTTGTACCACCATGCCTGGCAACCCTTGAAATCTTTATGCCACCCAGAACCTATCTTTTTGTGTACAGTGCAAGGGGGGGGGGTTGGTTATTCTTTTATTTTTCTTAAGAGATGAGGTCTTGCTATGTTGACCAGTACTGAATTCCTGGACTCATATAATCTTCCTGCCTCCACCTCTGGAGTAAATGCGCCTACAGGCATAGGTCGAGGGAACTGGCTTTTTTTTTTCATGTAGATATCCCCCTAGCCAGACCATTTAATAGTCTGTGTCCCTGGGCCACCCAACACTGTAGCCCTCACCTTTTTCTTCTCCTCCTCTGCCTTTCACTCCTCCTCCCCTCAAATGGGAAATGTTCTTAAGAAAGGAGCTAGTAGCCCTTAACAGGGAAAGAGAGATGCTGCATTTTAAATCTCTAGCTGGAGAAGGTCAGGCTTGGTCCTTGATGGCATCTCAGATACTAGTGTCTGACATACTTAAGAGCTTTCTTGGATCTGACACCACACTATGACAGAGGAGGGCTTGCTCTGGGGGAGCTCTCCCATATTATTCAAGGCAAGAGGCCTATTTTAGGTGTATTTGGAGTAAGTGAAATACACTTTTGGAATTAGGCCAAAGGACAGAGAAATCAATTAATAAGAAAGTACAGAGGACCCTTGACTTAGGAACTCAACTCACTCCCGAGGGCTGGTTATAAATCAGATCTCAGTGGAAGGCTCAAAGTCTCTCTCCTACACACAGGCAGATCTCAGTGTCCTTAGAGAGACACTGGCCCAGAATTTCTCGATTAACCCCACACAGGAAAGGATGTTGTAATGTTCCTTCCAGAACTCTTTAAGGGTTAAATCTGTATCCGAGACCATCTGGAAGCACAAGCTGCTAGCATAACTCAAGGCTTTGGTCACAAGTTAAAACTAAAATCCTGGTCATGACCCAAGTTGTTCGTATGTCAGGCCGGTTGGAATTCGAGGGTTCACTATGTAGGTTTTTGGTGGACTGAATGGCTAAAATGGGTCCAAGCCTTGGTGCTGCTAAGCTCCCCTGGCCATTGTGACTGTAAGCAGATTTATTCAAGGCCTCCACAGCGAGGTTTCTTCACATAAGTGGGATTATGAAGATCAGCTGCACCACAGGGTTAGTGAGAAAGCGTAAGAAAACATGTAATATATACAAGATGCTCCCTACCCGGGAGGCAGCAGTCAGAGACCAGGCTCCAGAGTCTATGAGCTACTAGTTTTGTGACCTTAAACCATGATTTCTTAGCCACAGTTGCCTACTGGTAAAAATGAAAGTACAAAATGGGGCGAGGAGGAGGGGTTGAAGGGAGGGTAGGGGAACGGAAAAAAAAAAAGAAGTAAGTTATGTCATGTACAGGTACAAATTCTCTGTGATACATGCGATCATTATATATACCTAAAATGTACCAATAAAATCTGATTGAAAAAAATGAAAATACAGAATGACACACTCTCCTCCAGTACTGGGGATTGAATCCAGAGCCTTGTGCATGCTAGGCCCCCTACCACTGAGCTACATCCCCAGACCTTTTTGTTTCTTGAGCAGGGTCTCACTAAATTGCCTAGAACAGCTTTGCAGTTCTCCCTTCTTGGCCTCCCAAGTAGCTGACATTACAAGAATGCTTGAAATGATACTTTTTTACTTTTTGCATTTCCAAGCTCTCTTGTGGATTTTAATTTGCATTTATTTAATTACTGATGAGATTGAGCATCTTTTCATGTTTACTGTGCATTTGTTTTATTCTTATTACTGGAAAAAAAAAGTGTTATTAAAAATCAAGACCCAGCTGGGCATGGTGGCACATGCCTGTAATCCCAGCACTCAGAAAGCTGAGGTAGGAGGATCACTGTGAGTTCAAGGCCAGCCTGGGCTACAAAGTGAGTTCAAGGTCAGCCTGAACTGCATAGTGAGACCCTGTCTCAAAAAGAAAAAAAAAATCAAGATGCAGAGGGCTGGGGGAAGGCCTTGCTCAGCCTGAGCCTGCCCGAGGTGAACGGGAGTGGGACAGGCCATCTGAGTGGCAACCATGTGTGCAGAGTGGGGTCAGGGGACACAGCCCATGTGCATGGCAAACCGGGTAATTGTAGAGGCACTGAACAGATACATGACTATATGGAGGGTTATGAGAGTCCAGGTTCTCACTGTTAAAGAAAGGCGGGATATATAAAGAAGGCTAAAATTACTCCTGACAATTTGGGCTGGCATTGGACATATCAGTGTACACTCGAGATTGTTACTATTTATTTTTACTGACTACTCAACTCACCCCAAATCTGTATGCATGTTGAGATGTATACATAGAAGTGTGTATGTGCACTGGCCCTAATAAGGCCTACACATATACTCCATACTTCGTAAAGAGCATACTGCTGAGCATGGTGGTGCATGTTTGTAATTTCAGCACTCAGGAGGCTGAGGCAGGAGGATCACTGGAAGTTTGAAGACAGCCTGGGCTACACAATGAGTTCAAAGCCAGCCTAAACTACACAGCAAGACCCCCCATCTCAAAAATAAATAAATAAAGGAAAACAAAACAACAATAAAAGGGCATACTAATGCCAAGATCTTGGTTTCTGGAAACCATTACCCACTGAAAGGAAGTGGGGCTTCTTGGACAAATGACTAATTCCACTGCTGGGGCTAGAAAACTACAAAGTGAGGCTGGAAATTTTCATCTCAGAAAATGGAATTGCTCAAAAATTTTGGAGACATGGCAAAAGCAGATAGGATTAAGTTTGAAGAAGCTTCCACTGGCCAAACTGAGACAAAAGCATCAAAATGAATAACAGAATACAGGCACAGTGGCTACAATCCCAGCATTCTAGCAGGCTGAGTCAGGAGGATTGCTCAGGTTTGGTTCAAGCTCAGTTTGGGCAGTTATAGACTTAGTGACACTCTGTCTCAAATTAAAAAAAAAAAAAAAACTAAACTAAAAAAGGACTGAGGATGTAGCTCAGTGTAGAGATCCTAGGTTCAGTCCCCAGTACTGGAATCAATCAATCAATCAACTAAAAATAGTTAAACCTAATGATGGATCATAGAAAAAATATGAATTCCTGGGTAATCCATACACATCTATGAATGAATGACCACTTGAGAGTAAATAAAAGAAAATATTCTACTTTATAGAAAAGGGCCAATTATAAATGTAGAATGAATGATGGAATTAGAAAGTCAGCACATGGCAATTGTTATAGGATAACTGATTCACATAAGAATCATCAAAGTACACATTTGTAATTCCAGCTGCCTGGGAGGCTGAGGTGGGAGAATGCAAGTTCAAAACCAGCTTGGGCAACTTAGAGAGACCCTGTCTCAATGTAATTTTTTTTAAAGAAAGGGTCAGGGGTGAACCTCAGTGGTAGATGGAATTCCCTAGCATGCATGAGGCCCTAGGTTCAGTCCTTTGTAGAGGAATAAAGAAAGAATGCTAAAACTAGCTGACACAAGTTTTAGGAGAACCAGGGTATTTATATGGCCTCAACGTAGCCACAGGCTAATTATGTTGTGGAAAATCCTGGTAGATACTATTTTAACCAGTCTAATATGAATTGACTATAGAGTAATAAAAAAAGCTGGGCTTGGTGGCACATGCCTGTAATCCCAGCACTCAGGAGGCTGAGGCAGGAGGATCGTTGCAAGTTCGAGACCAGCCTGGGCTATAAAGTGAGCTCAAGGCCAGCCTGAACTGTGTAGCGAGACCATGTCAAAAAGACCAAAAAAAAGTAATAAAAAAAGAGTGGACAAAAACAAGTGCTGGTAGAGATATGAAGTCAGAACCCTCATATACCACTGGTGAAAATGTAAAATGGTGTAGCCCCTTGGAAAACACTAGGTAGTCCTTAAATGTTACAGATATATCCAAATAGAGCTGAAAACATGTCCATACAGACACCTGTAAATAAACTCATAGCAGTATGATTCACAATAGCTAAAAAGCAGAAACAAATCAAACACACATCAGCCAATCAATGAATAAATAAGATATGGTATATCCCTACAATGGGAGATATAGATAAGAGAGAGAGAGCCAGAGCCAGAGCCAGAGATTGATTTATTTTAACAAGTTGTCTCAGGATTACAGTATTATAGAGGACAACTCAGGGAAGAGTTGGAGTCCAGGACCGAAGGCAGTCTGTTGGCAGATCTCTTTCTTGCTTGGGTGAAGTCAATCTTTGTTCTTTTAAGCCTCTAACTGATCCGAGGAGGCCCACTCACATTATGAAGCATAATCTGCTTTATTCACCAATAAAATCCACCAATTTTACATGTTAATTCACCCCAAAAATGCTCTGAAAGAAGCATTGGTAATACTGTCTGGCCAAATGTGGAGGAGGACATTCTCTAGTTTACCTTTCAATGTATTATCTTTTTGCGACTTTGAGCCTGACCAAGCCATATGATTGATTCTGGAGGAAGTCTAGCAAAAGCATTAGTGTAAAAGGAAATGAAAGTAGGATCTTAGTGCTATGGAAAGCCACTGGAACAACACTATGTCCAAAGGAATGATAACATGATGGCTAGCTAAGTCAAAGTCCAGATCCTGTGACAATTCCGCTGTACTGCAAGTGCCCGGCTAGCTCAGTCGGTAAAGCATGAGACTCTTAATTAAGCTGTACTGTCCTCCCTAATCCTGTTAATGATCCCTCCCATTTCCCCTGTTGCT
>NW_004955414.1:17621021-17630420 GCF_000276665.1 Chinchilla lanigera
GGGACCTGTCACCCCATACAGAAACCAACTTTAAACTGACAGCCAAGTATCTGGGTACTGTGGCCACTCAAGTTGATTCATGAAATTAGCTACCGGAATATTACTTGACAACAACAAATAATAAAATACTAATACATGCTACAACATGGATGAAACTTGCTAAGACGCCAGACATAAATGGTCACATAATACATGGTTCCACTTATATAAAAAGTCCAGAACAGACAAATCCACAGAGACACAAAGTTGTTAGTGGCTGCCAGGGCTGGGGGAGAAGCCGGGAGTGACTGCTAAAGGGTATGGAGTGCTCTTCCTTTTCTGGTTCCAGGTGCTTTGGGAGCTGTGGGGTACGGTGCAGACGCAGCCAATTTCAAAAACTTTACCAAACACTACCAATCCCCAAAATGACACAGAAATGGCATTACAAACCTGATGTCACAGCCAAGCATGCTGGCACACACCTATAATCCCAGCAGTCAGGAGGCTGAAGGAGGAGGATCGCCATAAACTCAAGGCCAGCCTGGGCTACATAGTGAGCTCAAGGCCAGCCTGAACTACACAGCAAGACTCTGTCACAAACAAACAAACACCCCCCGCAAAAAAACAAAAACAAAAACAGAAAAACAAAAACAAATAAACAAAAAAGCCCTGATCACAAAGATATGAACCATTTGAGGGCGCAGATGCCAAGTTTCTGTGTGTTTTGCCAAGAAGCACAAGGAAGTCCTGAAGATGACACAGGCAACCACCACCAAGGCCAACGTGTGCTGAGGGGTCAAGGCCCAAAGTCCAATGGGGTTAAGTCCGAGATCCCAGGGAGAGTCACCTGTAAGCTCAGTCAACTTGCCTACACTGCCCACCCCAAGCTTGGAAAGGACCTCAGAATTTGTCAGCAAAAGACCAAAGCAAATGCTCAAAGCAAGGCCCAGTTCAGCTTCTAGCTCAGGCTTCCGGAGGCGCCCAGGCCCCCATAAAGGGACCGTAGGAAGGCTTCCATCTGCCAAATAGGAAAGCACTGGTATGACCTTCGGGCTGCTGTCTGTCTGGGGCTGCTGTCTTCCTCTCCTGTCTGTACAAATAAACGTCCTCAGTTATGGCACAAATCAGCACTGTGTAGCTCCCCATATGATGCTCTTAGGACACAATCGTTTCTCTTGCAAAACACATAACCTAAGTCTAATGTGAGAAAACATCAGACCTACACAAACAGGGACTCTTCCCCAAGCTGGCCTTTACTCCAAAAACATCAGGGTTGTAACAGATAAGTGAAAACGGAGAAGCTGCTTCAGACAGAAAGCAAATAAATTCAACATGCAACCCTGGACCGAATCCTGGGCCACAGAGGAAAGGGTGATTATAAAAGACACTGTCAAGGGACCTGGCAGCTTCAGTGATGCTCAGACCGGGTGACAGTACAGGGTCAGCACCGACTTCCCTGCTCTGACAGCTGTACTGTGGTGATGCAGGGAGTGTCCTTCATCTTAGCAAATGTGCCCTGAAGCATCTACGAGAAACAGCACATAATGTTTATGTAATGCTCTCAAATGAGTCAGAAAATACATACACAGCACATATAACAAATATACTTAAAAAAAGAATGATAAATCAAACAACAGGTTAATAACTGGGAGGTCTAGATAGGGGTATACTGGAATTGTTTGTGCAATTTTTGCAATTTTCCTGTAAGTCTGAAATTATTTCAAAATAAAAATTAAAGAATATAGAATATATGTACAAAGAGACTTCTTCAAAAAAGAAATCTTTTCTTTTTTTGTTTCTTTGAGACAGAGTCTTGCTATGTAATTCAGCCTGGCCTTCACTATGTGGGCCATGCTGGCCTTGAAATTGTGGCGATCCTCCTGCCTCAGCCTCCCAAGTGCTGGAAAGAAATCTTTAAAAAATAAAAAACAAGGAAAAAAAAACCCAGCAAAACAAAAACAAGGGGAAAAAAAAAAAGAGAAACCAAAAAAAGAAAGAAAAAAGCTTTTTAAGAAATCTTTACCTAGTGTAAGTAGGCAGAGAGGTACACACTCGACAGCGAACACCACTGCCAGCTTTTTGGGTCTGAAAAGAGGTACTTCTCATCAGGAGTCACCAGGGGGCAGACGGAAACCAGGAAATAAGGTTCAGCACAGGATTTCACTGGGCCTGTGGTACTGCAGGCAAGAGTTGGCCTGTCCATCCATACCCAGAATGCACTTCTCAACCCTAAAGAAAAAAATTCCTTGTGTGTTGAAAACTGGACTCCTTTCATTCACAGGAGACAAAGCTATGGAGCACCTGCAAGCTGGCCTCTGCTCCTTGTTTGGGTCTGGACTTCAGAGCAGATGTCAAGAGGGCTCTACATCGCTTGCTACTACTCCATCAACTCTTGTGCCATATGGCAAAGACCTCATGAATATGATGGCAACAAAGGAGAATGAACCTTGGAGAGGGGAAACACAGACACTCATCTGTGGAGTGGGCTGAGCCATATCCCACATCCATGTTCATCCTGTCCCCTTTCTCCCTCCCCACCATCCTGAGGCTACATGATAAAGAAGAAGCAGAGATTTTGGAGACTGACCAAGTCTAAATCAAGGCTCTGGTATTCAATTCTGAGCCTCAGTTTCCTTACCTAAATAAAATGGGAATAATACCATTTTCTTTTTAAAAGAGTTATATATACTTTATAAATTACACTATTTTTACACTTTGGTTTGGGCAAAAACAATAGTACATTGTAGCAAGAAATGGTATTTAAAGTTAAGATAAAAGTTCCCCTAAGATGCTGGGCAAATCACTTTATCTGAGTTTCACTCCTAAATGTTACAGTGTAGTTTTTAGAATTACATGAGAATATACCACTAAGAACTCTGAGCCATATTACTGCTTCAGCCAGGAACAACCTTCCTCCCTCAATAAATCAAAATCTTAGCCTGTATGACCTTTCTCTAATAATCTCTAAGGTATAAATAATATGGTATTATTCTGGTCTAAATGACTGAGTTGGAAAGATCTCAGAGATACTAAGTGAAAATAAATGAGAGTATCCATACATGATAATTCCTTTTTATATTTAGGGGAAAAAAGAGGTGATCATGTCATTCATTTGGTTAAATTTTTTTTTTTTTTTTTTTTGGTACTGGCAATCAAACTCACGACCTCATGACCTCACGCTTGCCAGGCAGGCGCTGTGCCCCTGAGCTATATCCCTGGTCCATTTGCTTAAAATTCTTCACTGGTTCCCACTGCCAACCAAGTACAAGCTCCTGACCTGACATTCAAGCTCTTCCACTGTCTGGGCCCCCACCAGTCCCTCAGGCCTCCTCTCCTGTGGCCCAGCCTCACCATCCCGAGCCCTGGGGTACAGCTGCTCCCAAAGTGCCCTTCCCCATCTCCTCCTCTCAGACTTGAGCATGCAGCACAACCACCTGAAGGTTACATACAAACTGCAGGCTACACTCACAGAATTTCTAGGAAGTTCCTGGGTGAGACTGATGCCACTGTTCCATGAACCACACTTTGCCAGTCCCTGCCTTTATAATGACTGCTTCCTCACCTAAATAGAGGCTGACCTTGTCAGTTTCCCTGGGACTGCTGGTTTTGGCACCCAAAGTCCAGTGTTGCTGAATACCCCTCAGCTCCAGTTCTGGGACAGTTTGGGTACGAGAAATAAGACTCTTTCCCACACTGCTGCTTCTGGGGTATTTACTGCTACTGCCAACCATCCTTCTCTAGGGCGAGACCAACAAGGACTCCTGAGGAAGGAGTTACACTTTGTTCACTGACTTTTTGCTGGAGTAAGAAAATTTTAACAAATTTTTCCAAATTCAGGTTTCTCCAAACGTTTACTTCCTCTAGGAAATAGGGTTTTTAGTCCTCTACTCCTTGTAAACATGTAACACAATTTGATGTGAGAACAAACTGCAAGCATGCAGATCTTTGCCCTGTGCGGTGGGGTGGGTTTAATAAGAAGCAAGGGCAGAGGCAGTGAGCATACATGAGCAGCAGCTATTGCTGCTACGGCTGCTGCTGCATCTTCTTCCCTTTTTGGGTGTGGCGGGGTGGTGGTGGTACTGGGAATTGAACCTATGGACTGAGAAACATCTCCAGCTCTTTAAACATTTTGTTTATTTTGAAATAGCCAAGTCTTTAAATTCCCTAGGGTGGGCTCAAACTTGTGTTCTCCTCCCTCGGCCTACTAGAGTGCTGAGATTACAGGCATGTGGCACCATGCCCAGCTACAGGTGAGCTTCTTCCTCAGTTCAAAGTCGGTCTTGAGATGCTAAATCCACCTAGGCCAGTTTAGCTCACTTGCTGTGACTTCCAAGGGTGCTTATGACACTAAGGAGCCATAGACCTTGGGAAGGATTGATGACGTTTCCACTCGTAGATCAGGGTCAATGCTTTTCAGTAACTTTCCAAAAGGTCAGAGGTCAGAGGTCAGAAAGCTGATAGCGTCTCAAGAGACCATCTCGACAGCATGTGTAGATTTGCTTCTCCCATGTGGCTACCTGGAACACAAAAATTCACAGCTCAAAGGAAGCCTGAGATTGTTCTATTTCAAAGATGGAGGCTGGTCATTGACTCCATTAGTCCAAGGGAGTCTGAAAAACCTTGACTCTGAGGGCACATCCATAATACATATTTACACAATCCCTGGCCAGGGCCAAAATTACACTTATGACTACAGAACAGAGAAACTAATTCGCCTAAGTTGAATGCAAACCCATTAGTGTTGTACATGGGTTAGTGCAGAAGGCCTGCACCTGGGGAGGAAATGGTCTAGTGATAGGATTGGGTATCCATAAGCCTTATAAAATTATATTCATAAAAGTGCTGAAAATAAGCTATTATTAACAGGGAGGATTTCATTAACTTCTCAAAGGCAGTTAAGAACCACGAATATCATAGAAATAGCACACATTCTATAATTATTATCAAGTTTCATACCATGTAGCTGCATGACCTAGGGCAACTTTCTCAATTCTTTTGGGTCTCAGTTTCCTCCTTTGTAGAATGGAACTAATATGTAAGTTCACAATATAGAACACTATGCAGGAACTTTTTTTTTTTGTCTTTTTGAGACAGGGTCTCGCTATGCAGTTCAGGCTGGCCTTGAACTCACTTTGCAGCCCAGGCTGGTCTCAAACTCACAACGATCCTCCTGCCTCAGCCTCCCGAATGCTGCGATTACAGACATGTGCCACCACGCCCAGCTATGCAGGAACTTTTAAAAATGAAATGGATGCTAGGCTATCTCATTATCATCCTCATTTTACAGATAAATTGACAGACTGAGGAGGTGAAGGACTTTTTCAAGTTTCTAGAGCCAATAAATAGTCTCTACCGACCCAAAAGCTTTGATTTCTTTCTGTAAGCAGTATTTTCGGACACCTAATGACCACAAGGTACCCTGATTCAGCCCCCTTAAGCCCCAGAGCCCAGATGAGAATAACCCAGGCCGAGTGTCCTTTCAGGCCTGTACCTTGTACACGGGGTCACAGTCAGCCCCAGTGAGCTCAACGGCATAGTCTAAATCTTGCTGAACAATGAAACAGCTTCCATCACCTAAAAGGCAAAAAGACAATTTAGGTAACTAAAGAGAATGTTGGCCTAAAGAAGATGGTCATAAGATACAGAAAAGTAAGTAAGTCTTTCCATACGGGCCAATGACGATGACCCCATGGCTGCTGCTTCGAATGCTGGCCCAGGCAGTATTTGAAGGCCAAGTACAGAATCAACGGGAAACAGAGCTGCCTGCGATTTGTAACAGCCACCAAAGGCACAAAGCGAGCAACTGCAGGCTTACACATTTATTTGCAAACTTATCCTTGACAGTATTTTTAAATAAGGAGTCGGTCTATACAAATGTTTCCTTTAAGAAAGATTTATGCTCCCAAATTATTCTTCAAGCTATGATTCTGACAACATATACTAGAAGGAGAAAAGTTATACCGAGAAAAAGAAAATTATAGCTAACCTTGGGTTGGAGATATAGACGCAGAATGCACAAGGCCCTGCTTCAATCCCCAGCACTACAGGGGAAAAATAAAAAACTGTATCTAATTCCCTTAGCAAAACATGGCCAAATAAAACAAGACAATCTATAAAATACTTAATAAGGCGATTTTTGCTTTTTTTTTTTTTTTTTTGTCTTTTTGAGACAGGGTCTCACTATGCAGTTCAGACCTTGAGCTCACTCTGTAGCCCAGGCTGATCTTGAACTTGCAACAATCCTCCTGCCTCAGCCTCCTGAGTGCTGGGATTACAGGCATGCACTACCACGCCCGGCCTACTATTTAATATAAAAATAGTAGCTCACTGAAGAAAGCATTAAAAATAAAGAAAACAGTGATAGTAAACTATCCATAATCTACCACTCAAAGCTAATTAGTACTAATATTTCAGGTCATTTTGCCAATCTTTTTTTTTCTCTTCCGGTACCAGGAATTGAACTCATGACCTTGCACTTGCCAGGCAGGCATTGTGCCACTGAGCTAAATCCCCAGCCCTGCCAATCTTTGTAATGAAATTATTTTACATGGTAAAAAGCATGCTATATAAAAGAATGCCTTTGTACAAAGCACTTTTTCTATATTGAAATTAAAACTTTGTTAGCCACGCACAGTGGTGCACACTTATAATTCCAGAAATCCCAGCACTTGGGAGGCTGAGGCAGGAGGATTAATGCAAATTCAAGGCCAGCCTGACCCTGTCTCAAAAAACCACACACACACACACACATAAAGACTTTGTATAAGACCTTGGAAAGGAATCAAAGATATCAATTTACCTTCTCAAATTTTTTTGAAATCTGAACAACTGCTTTCTAAATGTTTCTGATAATCAATGTATACTCCAATCAGCAGTACATGAGAGATAATACTTCCCCCGCACCGCCTTTTAATTCTTTGAACTCCAGGGAATTCTCTCTCTAAACCAACTCTGGACTCACCTTGGCTAGCAATGAATCCATCTCTGAAATTCAGCAGGGATAGAACTGGTGCTCCTGATCTGTGGATGACTTGTACTGGAGTTCTAGGATTCAGAAGAGGAAATTTTACTTTTTGAAAGCAATGCTTGACTATGGTGAACATATAATAACCACATAAAAGGGAACAGGACAAATGAAGAAAGAAATTAAAACCATTCATATAGTTTCTTTCCTGGCAAGACCTGGTAGGTGAAGGTAACTAAACACCACTTAGAGTGAATTTCAAAACATGAACTAAGTCACCACCAAAATCTCAAGTTTTTAGAGACCTGACATGGGTCAAAAATAACTATGTTAACAATATTTTAACCTTTTTTAAAACTTGAAGACACAATTTAGTTATGAAACACTGTATTAAAATTGTCAGGACTCTAAAATGAAGATAAAAATGGTACCCCCAAAAGCCATTTGATAAAATACTAGTTGGACAAATGAAGGAAATAAAAGAAGGAAGAAACAGAAGCATAGAAATTGTTAAATCCTGCAACACAGTACCCATTTGATTCTTTGATTTTTTTTTTTTTTTTTTTTTGGTGGTACTGGGATTGAACTTCGGGCCTTGTGCATGCTAGGCAAGCACTGCATTCTTTAAGTATTCTTATTATTATTGTTTTTTTGGGTTTTTTGGTACCAGGAATTGAACTCAAGGCCTCATACTTGCTGGGCAGTCACTGTACCACTGAGCTACATCCCTGGCCCTCTTTGAATATTTTTAAGAACATGAGGTGGCTTGTTTTAGATAGGTCATGATCAACCTAATAGGAATGCAATTGGCTATAGGAATTAAAAAATGATCATTCCATCTTAGGCCAGTGCAGTTCTAATAGCTTCGAGAAAATTACTGAGCTCCTTAAAAACTCTAGACAATCATTTTAAATGCAGTTATTTTATTTCTTAAATTTAATTTCCAAAGAAGTTATTATAGTTGGACAACCGTGACAGTAGGAGTCAAGTTACCTTTTAATAAGATTCCAGGAATAATAAGAACAACCAGATAATTCACACCGCAAAGAGAGACTCTATCAATGGAAAAATATTCCCTTAGCTCAACAGTGATCTATCCGCTAGGCTGAATCAGTATTAAAGCCAATGAAAAATTCCACTCTGTAGAGGACCTGCATCATACAAATGAATCGTGACTCACCTTGGACTCCTCACATCCAGCTGATAAATGTTTCCATCTTGTGTTCCAGCCAGTAGCAAGAAGCCAGAGAGAAAAGTACAGCAGTTGAAGGCATCTGAGCCAATAAAGAGGAAGACCTGGGAACAACAGGAGACAAAATTGTCGTTTAAAGATTAATTTGTTTCCAGGAATACACAGACACCAAAAAAGGGGAAATTTCACTATTTTTAGAGACACTTTCCCCCTTGAACATCTAGAGCAGGAAACAGAGCACTGACCAATACCTGAGAAAGAAGGTCTCCCCCACCGGATTTTAAGACCTGAGGTTGGCTGAGGGCTGCTGCAGTTTATGTAACAATATGCTCTGAGGTAACAGTTTCAAACTAATACTCTTCAACAGTGTGACTCACAGGCTCCTCTCCACCAAAAATCTTTTTTCCCTTTCTATCACAATCTTCCACCTGCAGAGCACTTGTCATTCCCATATCTATATTTTGCTTCATGTCACTGCTAACAACCTTTTAAAGGGGATACTTTTTAGGAAAAGAAAAAAGCTTATATATAATGAGAATTTAAAGAGTCACAATTCTTTCATATCTAAAAAATTATTATACTTTCTTTTATTCTATACTGTTAGTTCAGTCTGACCATTTCATCCTCAGATATTCCAAAAAGAAAAGAATAAAAAATAAATAAGAAGACTTGGAGGCTGGGGATTTAACTCAGCGGCAAAAGAGCCTGCCTGGCAAGCGCAAGGTTGTGAGTTCGGTTCCCAGCACTGGAGAAAAACCAAAAAAAAAAGACTTGATTCACCTTTGTTTTGTTTTGTTTGTTTGTTTTAGACAGGGTCTCACTATGCAGTTTAGGCTGGTCTTGAGCTCACTTTGCAGCTCAGGCTGGCCTCGAACTCACAACGATCCTCCTGCCTCAGCCTCCCAAGGGCTAGGATTACAGGCATGTGCACCACAGCAGGATTGATTCACCTTTGGAAGTAAAAGCTGGCACGGTTCACATGCATAGGCAGTCTCAGCAAAAACAACAATGTTCCTGGGATAAACTCTGAAAATGCAAACCTCCCTTTTCCCTTTCCAGAATCGACATATGTAGCACAACCAAGTACCAAGATGAAACAAAAATGCAAAGGCTGTGGCCGAATCAAGTCACTACAGTTACTCTGAGTGATGATGATAAGAACCAGAAGAAAACTAAAAATCTAATCTCAGGGTAAACAGAGTTTAGTTAAGTGCAAAATAGCTGGGTGTGGTGGTGCGCACCTATAATCCCAGCACTCAAGAGG
>NW_004955414.1:17631025-17659096 GCF_000276665.1 Chinchilla lanigera
CCGGCTGGGAAAGTGACTTTAAAAAGGCCACAAAGGAGTAGACCACTTTATCTTCATCACATAATCCTGTGAATTAAGTCCTAGTATGTCCAGTTTAGTGATTAAAAAAAAAACTTAGGCTCAGAGAGGCTAAGAAGTCTCTCCAATGTCAGAGCCATTAGGTGCTAGGAGCTGTGATTTAAATGCTGCCCCATTCCACATCCCATGCTTAGTCACTACACGCACTTCCTCTCAGACACGCAGCCTCCTCACAAAGGGAACACAAGGAGCAAGTAGAAATGTTTCTAAACAGCTTGCCAAGAATCAGAGTGACCCCAGGCTGCAAAGGTCTTATAGGAACCACTTGCCGGCTGCCTGCTCTGCAGTCCCAGGCACTGAAGCTTCTTATCTTCCCGGGCCACCAGCAGCATTTTTGCTTCTGTTCCAACCTCCCGTTCACCTGCACAACAGATGAGCCCTGTTAATGACAGCTATGCCGAGCGACTGTACTATATGTTAGAGATTCACTGATTAATTTTTTTTAAAGTTATGTTCTATTTTCTCACTGTGGCGTTGTTTATACAATAGTACACATTTGTGAAAACTTACAGACCTAAAAAATTAAAATGAAAAATGTAAAACCTTACAGATCTGTGCGATTAAAAAGGGTGACTTTGGGGCTGGGGATTTAGCTCAGCAGCACAGCACCTGCTCGGCAAGCGCAAGGTCGTGAGATCGATCCCTGGTTTGGGGGGCGGTGTGACTTTAGCTAGGTGTGGTGTTGCACACCTATAATCACAGCACTCCGGGAGACTGAAAGGCAAGAGGATCACAAATTCAAGCCCAACCCAGGCAATTTAGCAAATTTAGTGAGATCTTGCCTCAAAGTTGAAAAAGGGCGAGGATGAGCCCAATGCAAAGACTCTAGGTTCAATCTCAATACCACAAAAAGGTGACTTTAGCTATATATAAAAAATACTCAACAAATGCAACTATATTAACTACTATATTAAAATACAGTATAATTTAGCAGATAAGACTAATGGCTATAACTCATTTAGTGAAACTGGGCATAATGGCATGGGCCCATAGTCCCAGCATGGAGGGAGCTGAGGCAGAAGGGTTAAAGATTTGCGTTCCACTCGGGCAATTTACCAAGCCCTAGTCTTAAAACTAAAAAAAAGGGTGGTGGGGGGGCATGGTTGAGGATGTAGCTCAGTGATAGAACACCCCTGGGTTTGATCCCCAGTACTGCCCCCCCACCAAAAAAAAAGTTTTTGGTTTTGTTTTCTGTTTTTTCATGAGACAAGGTCTTACTAAGTTGCCCAGGCCAGTCTTGAACTTGCCATCATCCTGCCTCCACCTCCTGAGTAGTGCCTTCAGGTGTGCATCACCATGTGTTTTTCATGACCACAATGGTTGCTCTGAAGAGAATGGACTCTCTTTTTTTTTAATGGGTACCGGGAATTAAACTCAGGACCTTGCACTTTGCCAGGCAGATGCTTGTACCGCTGAGCTATATCCCCAGCCCAAGAATGGGATTCTTGGAGAACAGCACAGGTAGTAATACAGACAACAGGTGATGAAAGAGTAGACCAAAATATTGGCAGGAGGGAGGGACAAAAAAAAGGGAGTGAGAAGGAACAGTGAAAAAACTGGAAACATTAAAGGCAGAGGTGTTACTGCTGATGTGGGACACGAAGAAAGGGAGGGTGGGTTAATCTCAGGTTTTGAGCTTGAGCAAAGTGGGTAAATGGTGGTATCACTTTTTTGTCTTTTTAAGGCAGGCAATGAGAGATTGAACTTGCTGTGCAGTTCAGACTGGCCTTGAGCTCACTTTGTAGCTCAGGCTGGTCTCAAACTTGCAACAATCCTCCTGCCTCAGCCTCCCCAGCGCTGAGATTATAGGTGTGTGCCATTATGCCCGGCTTTTTTGCTTTGTTTTGTTCTATTTTTGAGACAGGGTCTCAATACATAGTTCAGGCTGACCTCAAACTCATGACAATCCTCCTGCCTCAGGCATGCACTGCCACAACCGGCATGGTATCACTTTCTGAAGTAGGAACAAAGAGACTGGCGGGATCAAATACACCCTGCTAGACAAGGTAAGGCTGAGCTATCTATCAGATATCTAATAGTCTCTCAAATTCAGGTGTGCCAGGCGTGGTGGCACACAGCCATAAGCCCAGCACTTGGGAGGCTGAGGAACCTGTTACACTCCTTTCCCCTGAAAACCTACTATATTTGCATTAAGAATCACTAACATTTTTCAGGTGAGCATTATTGATTACTTTTTTTTTTTTTCAATATTAGGTAGGGATTGAACTCAGGGTCTTTATACTGAGTCCTAGTCCTTTTTTTTGCGACAGGATCTCGCTACATAGTTCAGGCTGGGCTTAAACTCACTATACAGCCCAGGTTGACCTCAAAATTATGACAATGCCCAGCCTCAGCCTCCTGAGTACTGGGATTACAAGCATGTGCCACCATACCTGGCGTACCCCAGTGCTTTTTATTTTTAATTTTGAGCCAGGTTCTCACTAAGCCACTGAGCTGCAAAGGCTGGCCTCACCCTCCCTAAGTTCTGGGATTATAGGTGCATGCTGCCAGGCTCAGTTTCACAAAATGACTGACAGGCAGTAGTCTTATCTGCTGAATTATACTGTACTACAATACAATGATTATGACATACGCTTCCTGTGTTGATTCCAAAGCAATACAAACATAATAGATAAACAAATAATAATCAGCATGAAAATCAAAACACCAGCTGTTGAGCAAGGATGAGAAAGAACAGGAGAAACTGAACAGGTAAACACTGAAGTGGACTCAAGAAAACAAAACTAGCTCCTATATTATCATCAACTTACTAGGTATCTGCTCAGGGGAGCCAAGGTTTATAGAGTTGTCAGCAGCACCCACTGCCACTCCGTTAATGGAAGAACCGCAGTCTGCAAGGACTCCCAGGCAGGCTGAGCGCCCACAGTCCCAAAGCCGTGCCGTTCCATCTCGAGAGCCAGACACCACATTCCGCCCTCGGTCGACAATGGCTGTATCCAGGATACCTGGCAAAAGAAAAAGAGCCCCTAAGATGGATAAGGTAGTAAAGGAACTGTAAGGACAGAGAAGACAGAGCAGCATAAATGCCTCCATCCCTTTATAAGTGTGTACGGAACATGAGCATGTGGTACATGCTGGGCATTTTAAAGTGCTAGAAAAACAGAAATAAGCAGAAGAGTCCCTGCTTCCCAATGGCTCAAAGACTGTAAGAGAGAGACATGTAAAGTCAAATTCTGGATTTAGTACTTAGTGGAGTGTTCTGGAGTAGTGGTTTCAAGTTTTTATTTTGGCCTAGCTGCCCCTCCGCCGCTCCACCCTTTTAAAGAAAAATTAAGTAGACATTTTGAGAGTTCAGTTTGTAAATCACTATCTTAAAATATCCTGCTGCTTCCACTGAGAGCTATTTTAAAAAGGATGTGACTTCCGCTTCTGGCCAACATGGAGTAGCCCCATTCTTCCATGTCCCTCCCCTTACAAATGAAATGACCCAGACATGAAAAAAAAAACACAGGAAGATTCTGAAAGATATAGAGCAGTCAAACTACCTAGAGGCCCCTGGAACTGAAGAACACAGATCTGAGCTCCTGGATTTCCTCATATAGTCTGGAGAACTCATATAGTCTAGAGAGGGTGCTGCGGAGGTCACCAACCCAGAACTGCTAACAGGCACACAGTTTGGGGGGGTCTTGCCATGTAGTTCAGGCTGGCCTTGGACTATGAAGCCCAGGCTGGCCTTGAACTTGCAGCAGTCCTCTTGCCACATGCTCCTGAGTGCTGGGATTACAAGAACTGACCATAGGTCATTGGTTAATTAGTCATTTTTGGCTTGCCACATTCCTCCTGAGGAAGAAAGGATTCAGATATACAAATGTTGACAAAGATTCCATGGTAACTAAATATATACATAAATGACAGTCCAATGCATTAATCAACCCTTACTGAAACTTTCAGTTTGAAAGCCTTTGTTCACACCAGGTGTGGTGGTGCATGCCTGTAATCCCAGCATTTGGAAGGATGAGGCAGGAGAATCACTCATGAGTTCAAGGATAGCCTGAACTACATAGCAAGAGCCTCTCTAAAAAAGAAGAGGGAGGGAGGGAAGGAGGGAGGGAGGGAGGGAGGGAGAGGAAGAGGGAGAGGGAGAAAGAGAGAAAGAGAGAAAGAGAGAAAGAGAGAAAGAGAGAAAGAGAAAGAAAGAAAGAGAGAAAGAGAGAAAGAGAGAAAGAGAGAAAGAGAGAAAGAGAGACAGTTAGTTAGTTAGTTAGTTTGGAGATGGAGCTCAGTGTGAGGTCCCAGGCTCAGTACACACTGCCGCGGAAAAAAAAAAAAAAAGAAAAAAGAAAAGAAAAAAAGCCTTTGCCCTTTGCTAGAAAAAGATGAGTTCATGAAGTTTATGCAAATGTCACAACCTGAAAAAATAACCAATTTAGGGTCTGAGAAAATATGATTAAAGGCAACTCTAGTAGGATCCAAAGTTACAGTGTAACTTCACAAATAGAGCCAATTTAAAATAAAAACAAAATCCAATTTACATGGTTGACAATAACTGTTGGAAAAATAAAATATAATTCTTGCAAATACATTTATATTGGTTAAAGGCCTCTACAGACATTTGTTTTTAAATAGAGTTCTCAGAAACTGATCTAAGAAACTATATGGTTTGCTGCTATTTTACATTTATTATTTACAACATATTTTGTACCTGGTTAATGAAGTTATCTTGAATTTGGAAAATGTGCCTTTCCATTATAACTTTATAACACATTTAGCAAAAATATAGCTACACTAGGATCTTAGTGCTTGTATAGGGATCATCAATCACATCATGTTCATGGCAGAAACTGCTGTTTTATCTATTTATTATACCATGTTTACAGTTCTTTATACACTCTACCTCCATTGGTTTATATTAATTTTAAGAATAAAAGAATACTACTAGGGAATAACCATTAGCAAGGGCCTGTATCTCTTATTAAGCAATCAAAGATCTGGTCCTGTCTTTATTGGAAAGTACCATTGCTATTTTAAAATGTTACTAAGTTCACGGAAATGACACAAGCTTTTCTAAAAATAATTCTAAGAAGTATACACCCAAGGCAGAATGCTCCGGCTGGAACTAGGAAGCTGTGAATAATGTTAACTTTGTACAAATTTCCAGTAAAACTCAGCAAAGTGGTGCCATCCAAAAAATTTTCCTTTATGTCTAAGAGTAGAAAATGATCATTCCCTAATAAAACATCACTTATAATGTGACATCTAGTGTGAGTCTTTTCATACTCATATGAGAGGAATAAAAAGAACCCAAGAGAAATGGGAACCAGTTCCCTTAGCAAATACTTTAGAAAGATGTTATGAAAGCAGCAATTTCTAGAATGACTTTAAAAGAAGTAGCCACGCCAGGTGTGGTGGCACATGCCTATAATCCCAGCACTCAGAAGGCTGAGGCAGGAGGATTGCTGCAAGTTCGAGGCCAGCCTGGGCTACAAAATGAGCTCAAGGCTGACCTGAACTGTACAGTGAGATCCTGTCTCAAAAAGACCAAAAAAAAAAAAAAAAAAAAAAGAAGTAGTCACTGCTAAGACCTACTAGAAGCTACAAAAGGCTTTACATCTAACCAAATAGATACCAGCATATAAATCAAGGCAAAAAGACGTTTTCCTTTAAGAAAAGATTCAGCTGACTCTGAGAGACTAAGTCAGGAGAATCCCAAGTTCAGGCCCAGTCTGGACAACTTAGTGACTTAGCAAGACCTTGTCTCGAAAAGAAGAAAAGAGAGAGAGAGACAGCTCGGGATACGGTTTGGTGTAAAGACTCTGAGTTCAACCCCTAACACTGGGGAAAAAATGAGAGAGACAGACAGACAGGCAGACAGATAGACAGAGACAGAGAAAGAGAGAAAAGAAGGAAGGAAGACAGAAAGGAGGGGAGGAGGAGAAGAGGGGAAGAAAAGAAGGAAGGGAGAAATAAAAAAGGAAGGGAGGGAGGGAAGATGGGAAAGGAAAGAAAGGAAGAAATCACACAGAAGCAACATAGCCAGTTCACATGTAAGCTTCTTAGCCAGTTTGTAAAATAAAAATAACATTAGACAAAACTATAACTGAAATATGTATCTGTAAGAAATAGAGCAAATTTCCTATTTCTAAATGTACATTTTATTCCCTTAAAATTACCTAGTTTTAGGGGTAGGCACAGAGTTCATGAACACAAACCAAACTGCACTGGAAATACTTTGAAGAATCAACAACTGGGATCTGATCTTATTGAAAAGTTTTTGTACATCAAAAGAAATCACCAATAGAGTAAAAAAGAAAACCCACAAATTGGGAAAAAATTTTAACCAATTGTCCCTCAGACAGAGGACTTCTATCTAGAACCTATAAAGAAAAAAAAAAAAAACCAGGCCCCCAAAATTCAAAGACCCAATGCAAAAATGGGCATCTAAGATGAATACATACTTCTCAGATGAAGAAATACAAATGGCAAATAAATATATGAAAAAATGTTCAATATCACTGGTTATTTGAGAAACGCAAATTCAAACAACACTGAGATTCCAACTCCCCCAGAAAGAATGGCTGTCATCGAGAAATCAACCAATAACAGATGCTGGAGGAACTGTGGGGAAAAAGGAACACTTCTTAACTGCTGGCGGGAGTGCTGACTGGTGAAACCATTGTGGAAATCAGTGTGGAGATTCCTCAAAAAACTGGAATTCAAGGTCTCACTTAACCCAGCTATTTCCCTTCTGGATGTTTTTCCAGAAAAACTGAAAACATCATACCACAGTGATATATGTGCATCCTCGCTTGTTGCAGCGCAATTTGTCTTAGCTAAATCTTGAAAAAACAACCCAAATGCCCATCATCAGACAAATGGATAAAAAAGATGTGGTATTTTTATACAATGGAATACTACTCAGCTATAAAAAAGATAAACTTAAGGTTTTTATAGGTAAATGGATACAACTAGAGACCATACTCGTAAGTGAAATAAATCAGACCCACATGTGTAAACATCATATTGTCTCCCTAGTGTAAGAATCTGAAAGAGTAAATAAAACCCAAAAGGTAGAGTAGATATTGTGAAAGAGAAAAATTATTCAAAGAGAAAGAACAACTGGGACGAGGGAAAGGAGAAAAGAAAGAAGGGGAAAAAAAAAAAATATATATATATATAAGGATAGCTGGTATAATTGTACTGCTGATGTCTAATGGTTTATTGAAAGGCACAGTTAATGTTTAAATTTTTTTCTTAAGCAATTTTACATGCTTATCTCTGGTAATCTGAACAACTAATGTGAAGACAACAATATGCAATATAACAACCACTGCTGAATGCCTACCATCTTGTTCAGTGAAGCTCTGCATCATTTCTAATGTTTCTTTTTATTACTTTTTATTCTTTTTATTTGATCAATCTTGCATTCTTGTATCTGGTAATCTGAGCAATTTCGTTGAAAATAACAATATGTAATATAACAACCATTGTTAATTTCAGTCATTTTGTTTTGAAATTCTGTATCATTTTTATTGTTTTTGTGCTGTTTTGTTGTCTTTGTTGTTGTTATTGTTTTTGTTCTCTTTGAAATAAAAAAAGAAAAAAATTACCTAGTTTTACTTTCACATTAAGTCATTTTAATGTTGCTAGAGAGCCAGATACACATGTATGTATGTGAGAAAATTAACCGCTGACTCAGATCATGAAAAAAATTGAGGCTTGAAGCTCCTATTGTTAGGGCCGGGGACATAGCTCAGCAGCACAAGCACCTGCCTGGCAAGCACAAAGTCCTGAGTTAGATTCCCAGTACCCACAAAATAAAATAAAATAACTACCTTCATTTGCGGGGGATATAGCTCAGCAGCATAAGCACCTGCCTGGCAAGTGCAAGGTTCTAAGTTTGATTCCTGGTATCAAAAAATAAATAAATAAATAAAATAAAATGAAGCTCCTATTGTTACAGAAAACAGACTCAACACTGGAAGAATCAGCACCGACGTTTAGGAGGCAGTTTATTTACAATGGTGGGCCTGACTGGGATCTCTCTCTCAAAAAGTCAGGGTCAGAGCCCTGTCCAGCCAGGTTTGGGGACTTTCATAGGGAGGGCAAGCAGGAAGGTAAAAAGGCAGATTTGCCACATGCAATTGGAGGGTTCAGTGACATCATGGGTTGCTAAGGGAGTTTAAATATCTCAAGTTACATCGCAAGGCCATCAATTACACACAGGCAGTAAAGACGAGTTTATACAAAGGAAGGACTGTTCTATTATTGGGCCTGCTGGACATGTCTGCTTGGTCTCCGTGGGCGTCCTGGGTAGGCTTTTATTTAAAATTTTTAATTTCCCCCTTCACTATTACTTGAAGGTAGTATACCCCATTTCTAAGGAAGTACCTAACAGTCTGAAAGTAATGGCTCAGGTGCTGAAAATGCAAGCAGATTTCCTAAAATTATTCTACAAATGTAAGTATTTCCACTATATAAGAAAGAGAAAAAATAAAAAATACAACCTTTAACCAACTAGTCAAATGAAATAGGGTTTAATTTGGTCTCAATGTTTCATAAAATATGAAAAGATGTAACATTCACTACACAAGATTAGGATTATAAATCCTGTATGCTTAAACTCATCAAGTTTAATTAAATGACCTGGGCAATTTTTTTTTTTTTTTTTTGTCTTTTTGAGACAGGGTCTCAATATGCAGTTCAGGCTGGCCTTGAGCTCACTTTGTAGCCCAGGCTGGTCTCAAACTCACAACGGTCCTCCTGCCTCAGCCTCCCTAGTGCTGGGATTACAGGCGTGCACCACCACGCCCGGCTGACCCGGGCAATTTAACTTCAAACTAATTAACTCATATATTAGAGACACAGAACTACATTTATTTTCCATTTGAGAGATTCAGAACACACAGAAAATTTACCTTAGTTTGTTAATTTTAAAAATTCTAATCCTTTAATCATCTATATTCAAATATATATTTATAGTCACATATATATTTAAAGAATATGTATAAAATTTTAGAGGCACCAATTACGTATCAACTAGAATTGTATTTGTTTCTACTGGAAAATGTCTATTCTATTAGAAATAACAATATCTGCTTTTTACATTTGACAAGTACATTAAAACATCACAGGCCATAGGCTCCTATTTTCTAGCAAGTATTAAAACTTAATTTTATATTTTATGTAAACAATAAAAATACTTATTATGTACTTATTATGTACTAAGGATTATACTAAATCTTTCATTTATACCATTGCATTTAATACTATCTTCATTTTACATGAGGAAACTGAGGCCCAGAGAAATGAATAATTTCCCAAGGTCACATTTTATAAGTGGCAGAATTAAGATTTAAACCAAAATTTGTCTCCAAATCCCATACTTAACTATTCTACTATGCTGTCTCCCTTAGTATCATGTTTTCATATCCTAGAAAGGGAAGCAATTAAACTAACGAAAGCTCATCCTTCACAACAGATCTATACACAGAACTGCTTAATAAGTGTCTAATAGTTCTCTAACATCAGCATCAGGCTATGTGCATTGAGTCGAGACTTCCTTATGGTTTTGCTTTGTTCTGCTTGTAAGAAACACCTTAGGCAATAAAGAACCATATCTGCTTTCAACACAATCCCTGCTTCTTTTGTGTTTGTGAGGTACTGGCAACTAAACCCAGGTCCAACTACATGCTAGGCAAGTACTCTACCACTGAGCGACATCCATAGCTCTTTTTTAATTTCATGTTGAGACAGGGTCTCACTAAGTTGCCCAGGCTGGCCTGGATCCTGCAATCCTGCTGCCTCAGCCTGGAGAGGAGCTGGGATTATAGGTTGGATTATAGGCTGTGCCACCATGCTTAGCTCTGCTTCTCCTATTTTCTCACCATTTATGAGAAGCCATTAACGGTAAAAAATGGAAACGCAACATGGGGATGTGGCTCAGTGGCACAAGACCCTGAGTTTGACCCCAGCACTGATAAAAGGAAAAACGATATATAACAAATGCAAGTAATAATAATTCTTTATTCTGTTTTCATATATGGTTTGTGGCTGTGACTAATAAAATGCTTCAAAATTTTGTAACTCAAGAGATTATTTAAAATGAGCCACACAAAGCAACTAAGAAACCACTTGGCTGGACCAGTGGCTCCTATGTTGGTGTCATCAGCAATCAATCCTGACTTTTGTTCTGGGTTGTGGAAGAATAAGTAACTGAAACCTGGGATTATTTTATAGAACTAAGTGGAAAGGAATAGTCAATATCTGACAGCCATCAGCCTAGATCTGACCTCATGTCACTTTTCTTCAATCTGAGAAAAACACCCCCTCTCAAGGAAAAAAAAAAGGTCAGAGTTGCTATATCACAGAAGTCCCTACTCCCACCCTGCAAACTTCTCACAAGGCTGAAAGAAAGGAAAAACTATACAAGCAAAGGCTTCTGTCAGATTACAAACATTCTAAGCTAAGGATCACTTATGTATTCTCAGGGAGACTTTAACTGTGAATGTGGGGAGACAGCATGATGATTCATGTGGCAGCCTACTCAGTAACTGCAGTGATTCGAAGGTGTTCATAAGCTAAGTGAACGCTGACGCTGACTATGCGCCTTGCTAGGTTCAACACGCAGAGTCATGCTTTGTTTCACTGAAAAGTCTCCTGGGCCTACAGGTTCAGACAGAGGGCCAGACCTAAGATGAGTCCTCCAGGGTTTCTCCTATTCCTGTGGTTCCTGGCTCCCAAACTTTACAGGCACCTCTGACTCTTTAGACTTATAGGTTATTTAAGAACACCTGTAATTCCAGCGCTTGGGAGGCTGAGGCACGTTTGAGACCAGCCTGGGTTACAAAGTGAGCTCAAGGCCAGCCTGAACTGCATAGTGAGACCCTGTCTCAAAAAGACAAAAAAACAAAACAAACAAACAAAAACAACCAAACAAAAAAACCAAAAAAACCAAAAAGAAGTAATGAGTTCTTTAGTAATGTGAGGAAGGCTCTAAATATTGTTTCTGTCCCCTCAATGTACCCTTTTTTTGGTAAAGCTGACATGTATATTTGCCAGATCATCTGCATGTATCTTATAAACCATTATATATATATTTAAAGAAATATTAAAACTTAAAATTTGATCTCTACAACCAGTTAGTAGTTAGCAGGTACAGTGCAGTGGGGCTCCCAAGTAAAAACATAGGTGCAAATATCACAAGTAGAGGGATATCCATAATTCATTCCCAAATTGGTGTATAGAAAATGTTACTTTGGTTCCGATGGAGGGACATAAGATAAGGAATTATTTGAGAATGTTATTATATTTTGGAAATCTCCAAAGTTATAATCTTGTAATCTTCTCCTTCTTTCCTTTTCCCTTTTCCTTTTCCTCCTTCTTCTTCCCTCTTTCTCTTCTTCCTCCTCCTCTTTCTTCCTCCTCTTCTTTCTTTTTTCTTCTCTTTTTCCTTTTTTTGCAGTAGTGGGGACTAAACACTGAGCTTTCATACTGAGCCACATCCTCAGACTGGCTCTTACTAAACTGCCTAAGGTGGGCTCAAACTTTCAATCCTCCTGCCAGAGCTTTCCAGAATGCTGGAATCACAAGTGTGTGCCACCACGTCTGGTTTTATTGCCTTCTTAATATTCTAATTAAGGATAAAACATCTCTAAATTACGTCTTTTCAACAAACCAACTAATCAGTTACAAAGGGAAGATATTCTCAGTCTGTCTCTACAGCTTGATCTTATCTAGTTATATGGAAAATCCATTGTTAAAATATGAACTATCATTTAAATTCCTGGTAATCAACACTCAGTAGCAAGCTCTATCTTTGATACCTGGTGATGAAGCCATTTACCACCTAGGTTTTACTGTCACCACAGCCAAAGGACCAATAAGAAGAAAATGTAGATTTTTCTTTGTCCCACTCTCTTTTTTCTCCAGCACACAAGCAGATGACCTCCTGGAGAGGATTTTTCTTTTTCACTTATCAATTAAAGAAAACAATCATCTGTGTAGGACAGCTCTAGATAGCAATAATAAGACTAGCAAAGGAATTGCTAGTCCTTGGGGAAACAGCAACTCATCCAAATGGCCTGGTGGATGACTTATGTGTATATCTGTGAATAACTGGCTTCTCTTTCTATCTTTTTATTTTTTTATTTTTTGAAATAGGATCTCACTACGTAGTTCCAGGCTAGCATCAAGCGCGCAGCGATCTTCCTGCCTCGGCTTCCCGAGGGCTGAGACTACAGGCAAGTGCTGGGGTTACAGGAGTGTATCACCATGCCCAGCTCCTGTTTCTGTCATCAAAGTGATCTGTTATGGAGACCATTAGAAAAGCCTTTCCTACCTCCTCTGTGCCCTTTGAAGGTTGCCACACAGCTAGCGTCTTCGGCTGACCAGATCTTCAGCTGAGCATCCATTCCCCCACTCAGAACCACAAGGCCTGATGGGAAAAACCTACAACAATTCACATCAAATACATGTCCTTCCAACACTCTCTGGAAAACAAAAGAAAATGCCACGCTAGTTCTCTTGTCCATCTCGATGTTCTCTCATTTCCCGTAACTTTGGTCCCTTATATAAGGTACCTACATGCTATTCCTTCATGCTCCATTTTTTTTAAAAAAGCTGTCCAAAGGATCACTTTAGCTCATTTATCTAACAAGTAATGTTCTAATAGTTGCTGGCTTCCTTTCTTGAGATTAAGATATAGATGTTATACAACTGAACTCCATGGCTCTCACAGTTATCCCCAGGTCTAATTCTAAAAATTAGGAGCTGAAGAGGCATGTGACTCTCTTATTCATCTCTTAAAATGCTCTGGAAGGTTGAGGCTGAGCCATATATTCAGTCTAACAGCCTAGCTATGCTGCCTTAGAAAGTGACCAGAGAAGGCAGTTGAAACCAAGGGCTCACCTACTTAAGACATTCACTGGTCTGGTTCAACTGCTGCAGCCCCATTCTGTCTGGCAAATCACTAATCTTGAGAACAGTTCCCTGATTAACAAATGGGAAAACAAAGGTCAAGTGAAGCGCAGTGGTCCTGTATCTTTACAATGGGCCATTTTTCTATCAATCGGTCCAGCTACCCTTCAAGTCAAAGACTCTAAAAATATATTCAAATCCTTTACTCTGAGTTCTCCATTGGAAGCCTGCCAGATCTTCATGCTCCCATCAGAACTAGACGACACACCAAGGCCTCCTCCACTGGAAATGTCCAGGCATGTTATCTGTTCAAAAGATAAAACAATGATATGAGTATGAATGCTCTTGTTCCCTTGAAATACATTTAAATCACCTTTTGTTTCATATCCCTTCAAAACTTCTTCATGCCTCTGCTTCCCAACATGAAGAACCCACATTTGATATGAAAGCTGAGCTTTTGTCCCTACACTCTCAACAGTCTGAGGCCAACATGTTTTCCTTCTCTAAACAAAAAAGGTATTCCTGTAATCATATGCAGTCTCTGGCTTCAACTAAAAGGTTTTTCCCACCTCATTGTCAACTTCCAGTTTCCATCTTTTGCCATTTTACTTTTTAGTATACTTCCCCTAAATCTTAGGAAACAACTTACACTAGGAGGATTCAAGTAAGAGCAAAGGCATTTCCATATATATCTCTGTATAGCAGTGTCTATACAGACACTATACTCATAAAAACACAAAATGATGAAATTCCAAACACCCGTATGTCCAGTAATATGAGATTGGAAATAAATCACAAAAAAATTATACAGCTGTGGAACTCTTAAAATAATACTAGTAAGATAATATAGAATAATGTATATATAATTAAGTAATTAAAAAGCAATATATATATAACAAGCATGGTGGCCCGTACTTGTAATTTCAGCACTCAGGTGGCTGAGGCAAGAGAATCGCTGTGAGTTTGAGGCTACCCTGGGCCACATAGTGAGTTCAAGGCCAGCCTGAACTGATAGCAAGACCCTGTCTCAAGAAAAAAAAAAAAACAACAAGATATAAAATAGCATTACTATAAACACGATTTGGGTAAATTGGTTAAAGAAGAGATGAAAGGATAAAGTAAAATAATATGTAGAAATCTCCATGGTGCTGACTCATAGAAGGCAATCAATAAATGTTACATATCACCACTATTATTACTAATAAAGGCTATATAACAAAAGTTCACAATGGTTATCTTCAGTTTATAGAAATAAGAGTGATTCTTTTAAAGAAGAGATTCTTTTAGTTTCTTTTACATGCCCTAAATTTTCATCACTAAAAATATATTTATTTTGCAATAAGAGTGAAATAGCTTTTTATTTTTACTCTCTCTCTCTATTAGTTGTTTTGAGAGAGGGGTCTTGCTATGTAGTGCAGGCTGCTCTTAAATTCATTATGTATCCCAGCCTGGCCTTCAACTCAAAGCAATCTTTCTGAGTGCTACGATTACAGATGTGTGCTAACCATACTCTGCAAAAACGGCTTTTCAAAAACAACATAAGGGCTGGGGATTTAGCTCAGCAGCAAAGTGCCTGTCTGGCAAGTGCAAGGTCGTGAGTTCGGTTCCCGGTATCGGAGAAAAACAAAAAAAAAAAACCAACAAAAAAACACAACATAAAACAGGGCATGGTAGTACATGGCTGTAATCCCAGCATTTGGGATGCTGAGGCAGGAGGATTCCATGAGTTCGAGGCCAGCTTGGGCCACACAGTGACATACATCAAGGCCAGCCTGCACTACAAATCAAGCCATCTCAAAAAAGCCAAATTAATTAATTAATTTAAAAAATAAAAATAAAAAATGTAACATAAAGATATAGAAGGCTTTAATACAGTCAGTTTGTCTATCACTTTTTATTTCTGCTTCAAAAAGGCCCATGGTAGTAGAAAGGCTTTATTACAAAAACATAAAGCTATGGTGGAACCTTGGTTCATGAACTTAATTTTTGCCATGATTCTGGTCACAAACCATATCTGATGAGAACTAAATCAAATTCAATGGTTAGGTTCAATATTAACTTTATGGGGAAATTTGATTTTGTTCTCGTCCAATTCAGTCTGTGACCAGAACTATTGAAAGAATTAAGTTCATGAACTGAGGTACTACTGTATTCCTCAGTATGGTACATTTGGAATTTTGAGAAAATATTCTTGTCTAGCAGGCTAGGTAATAAGCATCAGCTATTTTATCATTATCCAAAAGCTGGTAAGTGGCTTGTTAAAATGTATTTAAGGAAATTTCATGCAACCTCTAAGATTACAACAAGTGCCTTTCTACACATACTCTCTGTGGACTTGAGTACCAGTTATGCCAAACATATTATAATTCACCAGCTCTATCACCTTATATGTAAAGTAAGTGAAAGACACATTAATTACAAATATGTACATGGCACTAGACAGGCAGACAAAATGGGGTGGGGGAAGCACACTAGTATATTTTCTCTTTATCTACATACTCACACTCTTTGTATGAATTCTGGAAAAGGTAGTATATGGTGCCAAAAACTTTGAAGATGCGTTTTCCTTTGGACACGAAATATGAATGCTTTTCTAGAGAGAAAAGATAAAAATCCACCAATGAGGCCACTCCAGTGTAATTAAAATCTCTTAGAGAAAACATCAGGACTACAGGAAATTCTCATCTTTCAAATGCACTTGTGCTAATCCTCCTATCCCAGTGCACAAGGCTCTCACTCCTCCTGGCTCAGAAATCCCTTCACTGCAGAGGGCCACAACGCAAGATGGTGCTGCTGAGGTGCCATTATCTTTTTATGTGGACATAAATGGTCCCACAGAAGATAGACCAACAATAAAATACAAATGAAAACCAAGAAAGCATTAATATGCTGAAGAAAATCAAACACAAATACTGTCAGCAGTTGGGCAAGGAATAAGATCAGCAGTAAAGCGCTGAGAGAGGTGAGGAAACAGCACCAGCCCCTAAACCTAGGGTCTGAAAGGTAATCTGAGTAAATTTGCTGCCTGCAAGAATTTTTCTTTTTTTTTTTTTGAGACAGGGTCTCATTATGTTCAGGCGGGGCCCGAACTCATCATGTAGCCTGGGCTGGCTTTAAACTCCTGGTGATCCTCCCGCCTCAGCCTACCGAGTGCTGGGATCACAGGGGTGCACCACTATACCTGGCTGCCCACAAGAACTTCTAAGAAAAGTGTTAGACTACTAACATTTATAGTTACTAGAGAAAACTTTTAAAGTAAATTATGGTATACCCATATAATGTCTAGAGCTACATCAAGATTACAGTGCCCATTCCCAACTAGGACCTAACCTGACCACATATGATCAGAGACTGGCCATTATCCCAAAGCTTTGTTATAGGGTTCCATGTGTTTTGACTATGTGATACAAATACACAGTGGATGTTTTTTTTTGTTTTGTTTTGTTTTGTTTTGTCTTTTTGAGACAGGGTCTTGCTATGCAGTTCAGGCTGGCCTTGAGCTCACTTTGTAGCCCAGGCTGGTCTCGAACTCACAGTGATCCTCCTGCCTCCGCCTCCCAAGTGCTGGGATTACAGGCATGTGCCACCATACCCAGTCACAGTGGATGTTTAAATAAAAAAGTTTTACTACACTGAAAAACACATTAATCCCCTCAAAATATTCTCTCTTCAAACACATATTCCATCATTCTCGCCACTTTCTAAAGCAGTTTTAGAGGCCCTCTCTTATGAGTGTCTACAAGATGTGATCAAATTATATGAACGCTGCTGCTAAATGCCGTCCAATGGAAAGGCAGGCAAGGAAAAAAAAATTTTGGTTTATCCTCCTCTGAACCTGGTATTATACAACTTATGGCTCTTGCTCAAAGTCAAAATGACCATGAAACGTCAAAGTTTTGCAAAGTTTTGCGTAGATTCCAAGACATCAAGGCAGCTACAACAGTGCAATTAAAGACACAAAAGAGAACTTACAGAACTACTTCAGAAAGTGGTAAGAATATGGGTCAAGTATGCTTGAAGTGAGGTGGAATATTCTGAAAGGTATTAATGGCACTCTGTCTTTTACTGTAATAAACTTTTATAAACGTTTACCATATTTTTTATTACATTCTTTATACACAGAACCAGATGTTAAATTTAGGTGCTATAGCGCGTTAAAAGGCATTTATAACCATTTTATGTAAATAGGTAGTGGACTCATAAAGGGCTTGGTAAACTCTTGCTCAAGGATTCTTGCAATGCAACATCACCTTCACAAACTAATAAAACGCCAGTACCAGCAACACTCTAACAGAACGCCACCTAACTGCTTATGTCTGTGAAAAGCTGAGAAGTTACACTCACCAAAAGGCCCTAACCTGTGCTCTCTTCTGCAGTAGTACTTCAGAGTTTCTGGAAATTCCTTAGGATAATGAAAATGTCTTTTATTTTATTTTATTTTATTTTATTTTGTCTTTTTGAGACAGGGTCTCACTATTGCAGTTCAGGCTGGTCTTGAACTCACTTTGTAGCCCAGGCTGGCCTCGAACTTGCAATGATCCTCCTGCCTCAGCCTCCCAAGTGCTGGGCTTATAGATGTGTGCCACCACGCCTGATGGAAATGTCTTTTACAATCAAGATTTTTCTGAACTACTTTATATCCAACAGATACAGGCCCTCATACTTCACTAAAAGAACACTTTCAAAATCATAATATTCTCATCATTGAAAATCAATGTAGGGGTTGGGGATTTAGCTCAGCGGCAAAGCACCTGACTGGCAAGTGCAAGGTCATAAGTTTGGTTCCTGGTACCGGAGAAAAACCAAAAAAAAAAAAAAAAAAGAAAATCAATGTGTACTTATTATGGGTCATTATTCCTTTTAAAAGACAGTTAACTTATCCACATGAACATTATTTTCTTAACCAGCATATCCATGCTCAGCTGCCTGAGTTTTCATTCACAATCCTGTGACAAAGCCCACATAGCTATAAGATAGCTGACCTAGATTTGGAACTGCCTCCCAGTAACAGAAACTGAAGCATCAGCTAAAATCTCCTGGCTGAATATTGGACCAACAAGGATACAAGGAGCCCCAAAAGCTTAGTGTTCAGGTCTCTGTAAGAACTGAGTTTATTCTCTGAAGACTTCATTTCTTAGGGGCCAATTATGTGAAAGATTGCAAGAATCAGTGTTTTTCTCCTGCTTATCAATCGTGCAAATGAACCTTTAATCTTTACACAGACTACGAAGGAAGATAAATGTTGAACTACTTCCAATGTCAGCAGTAGACAAGCATGCTGTTAATGAAAATAGTTTAAAGAAAAGCTGCAGGAGATATCAAAACAGATAAAACTCAAGGGGAAGAAGTGTGAGTGTGCCACCTTAAGATAAAATTCTGTCAATTTTTTTTTTTTTTAATCCTCTAGGGCTAGGCATTTAAGCAAAAGGACAGATCTGATGTTTAACAGAACAAAGTAGCAACATCAAATAGCAAAGTGACTCATGGCAGTTAGGAAACAAATAAATGTTCAACCATAAGCACTTACTGTCTGACCCCACCCAGCAGGTCACAGCAGAAATTAGCAATGGTGTTTGAAGAGATAAGGATTGTATCCTGGCCTGGGTATGAAGGGAAGAAATACAGATTAAATATTTCCTGTTAAAAGTAGACACTGGACTCAGATGCACTACACATATGAAACACAGAATTTTGGGGCTGGGCGTGGTGCCACAAGCCTGTAATATCAGCACTCTGGGAGCAGAGGCAGGAGGACTGCAAGTTTGAGCCCAGCCTGGACAACTTCGGAAGACTCTTGTCTTAAAATTAAAAACCAACCAAACAAAAAAACCCCAAAGTAGAGTCCAGGGACATAGAACCTGTCAAAAAAATGTATACACATTTTAGGAAAAGAAAGATGGTGTGATGTTCTTGTAACAGATGGTGTTACCCTCATATGGGAGACCCTAGAGGTTGTCGTATATCACAGAAAACCCTCTACACGGATGGATCTTAGAAAAGAAACTGAAAATCTATGTGCAGCTATCTCAGTGACCAAGGTTACCCAAGAAGCAGTTCACTGCACTAATAAAATGGCTGGAAGCTAATGACCACCACTTTGAGTACCTCTTATAATTATAGAGACCAAAGGTAACTTGTATTAATCTCATGATGTCTCAGTAAATTTAGTATTAAAATATTTAATATATAAATTTTTCTTTTCCAGAAGTGTGTGTACATTTTTGGTGGACTCTAAATATATATTTATATCTACGTCTGTATATAACTGAAGAAAAAAGGAAATATAAAAGCATCCATGCTGTGGATGGATACTGACATCAAACCTGGGAAAAACACAGGCTTGCAAGGTGGTGTTAAACTTGTAATCAATAGAACTGGGTTTCAATTCCAGTATACAGTCTGACTTTGGTTATTTAAGATTAATTAGCCTCGAAGTCTATTTTTTATCTGCAAAATGGAAATTCAAAATTCCCATCCCATAGGATTGTTATGCTAAACAATAACTTTTTAACATTTTGTAGGTTCATCCCTACGGAAGCTTGCTCCCCATTAGTCATCCCATAAGTGCAATATTATCTCTGTGACAGAAATGAGGAAACAGGCTCAGAGAACTAAGTTATTTGTCCAAAGTTACAAAGCTAGTAAGTATACTAAGATTTAAACTCAGATCTTCTTACACTTTCTACAAGCACAGCTGCTTTGAAAAACAAACATAAAATATATAACAACGTGTAGCCTATTACCTGGCACAAAAAGGGTAATGAATGAACATTTGCTAAAAACCTTGTATATAAAAACAAACTAATCAAAAAATCAGAAAAGCTGGGCATGGTGGCGCATGCCTGTAATTCCAGCACTCGGGAGGCTGAGGCAGGAGGATCATTGTGAGTTTGAGGCCATCCTGGGCTACAAAGTGAGTTCAAGGCCAGCCTGAACCTCATACAGAAACCCTGTTTGAAAAAGACCAAAAAAAAAAAAACAAAAAAAACCAACAACAACCCTAATCTCTATTCTTTTTGTTTGAGACAGAGTCTCACTAGTGAGACCCTGGCTTCAAACTCTACGTAGCCTTGAATTCCCTTTAATCCTCCTGCCTCAGCCTCTTAAGTGCTGGGATTACAGGCGTGCACCACCACACATGGCCAACTAATCTCTATTTTTATTAGTATACACAAAACACCTTAACAATCAGCAGGCCTGATGGCACAGGCCTATAATCCTAGCATTCTGGAAAGCTGAGGCAGAAGAATTGTTGAAGCCCATCCTGGGCAATTAAATGAGACTGTATCTCAAAATAAAAAAATAAAAATAGGATGGGGATGTAGTTTAATGCAAAGGCCCTGGGTTCAATCCCCAGTACTGAGAAACAAAAACAAAAAAATCTCATAACCAAAAAATTCTAAGTACACTACAGTGGTCAAACTGAGTAAGGAAAGGGAGATCATGGATTCTGCAACACAGCTTAGTCATCTTCTCAAGATGAATAAGAGAACTACACAGTACCATTAATGTAGGCTCTGCACATAGATTGTGAGGCTGTGCTGTCCAAATATGGTAGGAACAAGCCATATGCGGCCATTCAATACTTGAAATATGACCAGTGTAAACACAGAATGGAATTTTAAATACTTTTTGAAATCTTTAATTTTATTTAAAGTTCAACTTAAAATCTGATAATGAATTTCCCAATTCAATTACTGAAAAATTTTTAGGTAGGTTTGGAACTTCTTAGGTATGGATCTATCTTTTCTTTAAGAGATATGCTGCCGACCAGGTGTGGTGGTGCACACCTGCAATCCTACCATTTGGGAGGCTGAGGCAGGAGGAGCACCATGAGTGTGAGGCCATTTTGGGCTACATAGTGAGTTAAAGATAGGGCTGAACAACATAGTGAGACCCTGTCTCCAAGAAAAAAACAGTTGCCTATACTTCTTCCAAAATCCTAGGTTCAAGTGATCTCCTTGCTTCAGCTTCCTGAGTAGCTGGGACAACTGGCACACACATTTAGCTAAAACAATGGAGCATTACTCTCGTGTGTACAAGGATTGCAACCAGGGCCTCTTGCATATTAAATATGTGATCTACCACTAAGCTACACTCCCATATTCACCAACTGTGAATCTGTTTTCAGTTGTAAATTTGATGAAATGTAAATACAGATCAAGCATTTCCAACAGTTTGAACTGAAATGCGCTGCAAGTGTTAAATATACATAGGATTTTCAAATTTTAAGAAAAGGAAAGTAAAGTATCTCATTAATAAATCTGCATTAATTACAGATTGAAATATTTTAGAAATATTGGGTCAAATAAAAGAGCACAATTGATTTTATCTATTTCTTTTTACCTTTTTTTACAGACAGCCCTTCCCAGTCCTCGTTGCTGCCCAGGATATTTATATTTGTAATCCCATGGAAAAGTTATTGGAATTCTAGCAAGTTAATTCCAATCTACCCCTTCCAGTGCAACCCACAGCGAGAATAAAGACACTGAGGCATATCTGTAGCTATGGGGAGCCAAGGGGTCCTAAGTCCTGCCACGATGATGGCTATCTGGAACAAAGGCCTTGACCCAGGGCTGAACTTGGGTTTTATTAATTTGTGAAGGAAGCAGTGGCTTGAGGATGAGTGACTGTGAGAATGACAGGAAGTAGGTGAGCTAGGCTGGGTAGGAAGCCTGTAATCACCTCTGCAATATGCAGAGAGAAAGATATGCAGAAAGAATAATCTGCATAACACGACTGAGGTAGTATGTGATATTTTGGGGTCAGGGCTTCAGCTCTCATATGTAATCTTCTATGCCCTGGGAAGTCATACTCTCTTATCTCGAGGCTCCATCCCAGCTGACAGTATGGAGCACAGCTCTCCATCCCGCCCTGGCTCACACATGTTTTCTTTGGGAGCAACAGGGGTTTGGGGAAAACACTGCCCTTCGCTTCAAAGACTACACATCAGCACCTCCGCTGGACTGATTTGCATTGCTTTAAAACCCACTGAAGGGATAAGGGATTGATCGGGGATATAGCTCAGCTGCACAAGTGCCTGCCTGGCAAGCACAAGGTCCTGAGTTTGATTCCCAGTACAAAAAAAAAAAAAAGAAATGAAGGGATAAGGAAAAGTCCTAGCCAGTTCTGTACATACCAATACACGGAAACAGGGCCAGGTTCAGCCAAAATGGAGACAACTGCTCCTCCTTCAGGGAGTGTTGCCCAGGTGGCCCTCCATACTTTTTAATATAGCAACTAAAAAATTTAAAATTATATACATGGCTTGCACTATCAGAACTGATACAAGGAAAGTCACAAGAAATCTGATTCCATCCCAAAGTAAATGTAACTAAAGAAAAAAAGAAAATTCTAACACTCAAAGGTAGCAAAAAGTATGATTATTGTAAAATGAACAGGGGGTGACACAGATACACAGATAACAATATAAAGAACTGAAGTAGATATGTGGGTCTGACCATAGTTTTGAATAATTTGCCGTCTAGAAGACATAAAAACCTACCTTATTTATTTCATTCACAATAAATCCTTCCGAAGCTGTAACCTCTGGGATGCCATCTAGTCCAATTCCTTGACAAGTTAGGCTGCCATATAAAGATGGTTTCCCTATACAGCACAAAAGAAGCATGTCTCAAAAAATATTTTGCTTCTTGAAAACCCAAGTCAGGCATGTACACATGGTATGCCCATAAAACTGGCCACAAAATAAAAAAGATACCTGTACTGAAAGTCAGGTGAAGTGAAAAGAGCCAATCCAATTTAAAAGACTAAAAGTCAGGAACAAAGATTGACAGCTATAGCATTTGGAGAGAAAGCTGCTAGAGTAATAGCAACCTGCTTTACTGGCCATGACATGGAATTGTTCTAGGATGAAAGAGGAAAAACAACATACATATATGTACCTATCCACAGTATGTATAATATACAATATACAGTGAAGAATTAAGCTTCAGCCATCTGGAAAATTTTCCAAAGTGGAATACTGATCTTAGCAGTCATATGAGCTAAATAAAATATCCCTATTATAAATATATGCAGATGGGGCTCGGGATTTAGCTCAGCAGCAAAGCGCCTGCCTGGCAAGCGCAAGGTCGTGAGTTCGGTTCCCGGCACCAGAGAAAAACAAAGCAAAAAAAAAAAACAACAACATAAATATATGCAGATGGAAGGATGAAGTTAAAAACGTTTCTCAGCTGAGCATGGTAGCACACAACTGTAATTCAAGCACTTGTGAGGCTAAGGAAGGAGAATCACGCAGAGTTCCAGGCCAGGGCTGGGGACACAGCTCAGCGGCACAAGTGCCTGCCTGGCAAGTGCAAGGTCCTGAGTTCGATTCCCAGTACAAAAAAAAAAAAAACCAGAGTTCCAGGCCAGCATGGGCTATGTAATGAGTTCAAGGACAGCCTGAACTACATAGCTAGACCTTGTATCAAAAAAACAAAAACAAAAACAAAAACAAAAACAAAAAACCAAAAGCCAGGTGTGGTAGTGCATGCCTGCAATCCTAGCACTCAGGAGGCTGAGGCAGGAGGATCGCACAAGTTAAAACAATTTATATGTCAGACTTCTCAGTTAGACTCAAGTCTTTGAGTTCAGAAACAGCTGTAAGTTACTCATTAAATAACTGCTGCAGTAAAAAACGTAAGTTCTACGGGTAAGAGAGAAGTATAAACCATCATGGATTGACAAAAGGGAGGTTTTCCAGAGATTCTGAAAGGAATCCTGACTAGGATGAAGAAAAGGGAAAGAAAGGAAGAGGAGAGGCACTTATCCATATGTCATACATAAAAGAAAGTCAAAAAGAACAAGAGAAAAGGAGGCATCAATGAATGTGTCAACTTGGTTATAACAGTCATGGAAAAGGTTGGTGAAGGGGAGCTTATGAAGGAATTCACACTTTAGGGTAGAAGTCTTGATAGAGAAGATGTACTACAGGAGCTTTTGCTAGGAACTTGAAACACATGTAAGTAACTAACATGAAATACATTTTATCTCAATAGAGCTGTTATTTACAAAAAAAAAATCTTCCCTATGAGGTGACACTAGCTCTAACTTCACAAGGAAACTGAGGCTGTATAACATCTTCACATGTACTTATATATGAACACACATTTATCTACATCTGCACTTTCATTTTATTTCATCCTAGTCTCTTAGGCTTAATTCACTCTCCTTCCCTTTTCTGTAGACATTGGGTCTGCAGTTAGTCCTTCTCTTCCCTAACTTCAAGCTATATCTTTAAAATTACTTTCTGCAATTTCTCATCCTTGAAAAACAAAACAAAGCCTCTGAGATCTTCTAGCTACCACCCTCTGTGTGTCTAGGAAACAACAGTTTCCTCAGAAGACTGTTTAAAACTTAATTTTTCCAAGAAATAAAATGTAGCAATGGCATCTGAAATGACAATCAGTAAAACAAAACTTTCTTACAGACTTTAGAAGGGAGGTTGGTTTGGTTTTGGAATGGTACCACACTGGCTATAATGTGAACTGAATAGTCAGAAACAACACAGGAGTGTTATTCAGGGGAAAAAATGCTAAGAGTTGGAAGCTGTATGGGTATGAGTTGGTAAAGTAATTAGGTTTTCATTCTGATTCCTAGAAAAATGACAAGAACTTAACAAATAAGAAAATCACTAGATGTGGTGGCTCATATCTGTAATCTCAGCTATTTGGGAGGCTGGGGCAGGAGGATCACAAGTTTAAGGCCAACCTGAAAAATTTAATGAGGCACTGTCTCACAGTGAAAAATAAAAAGGGCTGGGGAGATAGCTCAGTAGTAGAGTGTAATCCCAGGCTTCAATCCCTGGTACAGAAAAGAAAAAAAAGAAGAGAGAGAAAATCAAGAAAGAGGATCCATTTGATTACAAATGTGTCCAGGAACTTTAGTAAGTCAAGTTACTCAATACAACAGTGAGAACTTCAAGCACAAATGTGTAGCAAACTGTTCAATCTCTGCTTGCACCCAAAGAGAGGTAAGGGCAAACACCATAAATCTAATTATCTTCAGTAAGGCCACAATTAAAGCTGTAGAAGTGTTTGACAGTATGACAGTACAGGACTAATTCAGATACATCAGCAATGACTCCATGCATGGCTGTGCCTTCCAAATGGAAAAGCAAACGCCTTCTGCTGGAATGGAGGTGTGGCAGTGATATCAGAAGAGCTAGAGCACATGCAAAGAAGGGGGACAAGCAGAGAGTGGGAGCTTTGTTCTAGGAGTAGTAAACCCTTCTTTAAAGCAGGAACATACAGATTTATGAGCATTACCTGGAGGGTGACAGCTCAGCCAGGCCTCCCCTTCATCTTTCCTATGAAGACAATCAAAAGCCTAATTAGGCTCTTACAAAGTTGAATAGGATGCCACTGGTACAAAGGGAAAAAAAGGTCATATAATTTCCAGTTTGTTCACAGTACTTAAGACATGATCTAGTCAACCTCCCATCAGGCATAGATTCTTCTAAGACATTCAATTTTGTTTACTTGCTGAAGTATTTAACGAACAGAGATACTTGTAAAATAAATGCTCAATATTTTTCACTAACAGCCAGGCATGATGGCACACACCTCTAATCCCAGCACTTAGGAGGCTGAGGCAGGAGGATTGCCATGAGTTGGAGGCCAGCCTGGGCTACCTAGTGAGCTCATAGCCAGCCTAAATGGCATAGTGAGACCCCACTCAAAAGAAATAAAAAAATTCACTAACAGAGAGTTCACTTTGAAAAATCCAATATTATTTATATTTATTGGGATTACTGTAAACCAGATCCTGTGCTAGGTACATTGCATATAGTATGGTTAATCCTCACAACAACTAAACAAGATACATTTTTTTGGTACGGGAAATCGAACTCAGGACCTTGTGCTTGCCAAGCAGGCATCGTGCCTCTGAGCTATGTCCCTGGCCCCAAGATACTTTACTGCGCCCATGTTAAACATTAAAAACAAACTCAGAGAGAAGTGATTTGCCCAGTCACCTAGCTATTAAGTAGGAATTGAAATATGGTACACAATAAAATACATTCTTTCCAACACCTCACACTGACTTTTTACATTTTAGAATGTATCCCCCAACCTTCCAAATCCTGATCTTTGCACCCTAACACTGAGGTCCTACATTTTTAAAGGAAAAAGATCTCAAGTGGGTGTGGTGGTACATGAATATAATCCAAGCACTCTGGGAGGCTGAGGCAGGAGTATCACAAGTTCATGCCCTAAGACTTAGTAAGATCCTGTCCCAAAATTAAAAAAAAAAAAAAAGCGCGCGCGCGCATGTGTGTGTGTGTGTGTGTGTTTGTGTGTGGTGTGGTTCAGTGCAAAGGCTCTGGCTCAATTCTCAGTATCACAAAGGAGGAAAAAAAAAGATCTAGATTTTTCAACCCTCAACCACATGACCAACTGCATAATCTTAATCAACTGTCTGTCTGATTTGGACTCCACATTTTCTCACAAGCACCTTCTAGCACTGAATATATATTACTGTTCTTCCTTTATTACTTATCACATTCTGTGTTCTAGTAATTTGTATTGTATTTTAGAACCACATAATAAGGTATAAATTTCCTAAGTGCTGGAGGATATGTTTCATTCATTTCCACCATTGTTTCAATTCAAAAAAATTCTTAGTATGCTTGTCATGTATGACACTACGTATTCATCCTGCTGCCCAGAGAAATGACTGGCACAGTACAAGATCAATAAATACATATTAAGTCAATGAATAGACTACTGCGCAGTTCCAATTAAAACATCAGCTCCTTGCAGAGCAGGAACCTTCACTTAGAGCAGTTATGGGAGCTCCATCTAGCATCTAGCACACGGCGTGGACATGGTAGGGGTTACGGTCTCCTGAACAGAGTGGTCCATTATGTCTAATGTAGCGTTACAGACAGGAATCACACAGCGCATACGTGTTCTCTCGGCCTCAGGACGGCTGTTCAGAGCGAAAAGCCCATGATCATGAGGGTTGAGCTTTTTCTGGACCCTGTGATCTCATTCAACAATTGATGGGGTAACTTTATGGGTATCCTGGGCCAGCATGACTTCCTTGATGCAAAGGAAACATCCACTACCCGCCTCCTCTACCCCTGCTCTGCGGTAGCGTTCACCTGAGGACCTGGGCCCAGTCGCTCTGAATCCTCAAAGGCGCCGCCATCTTGACCCCGCCTCCACTAGCCTGCCTCCCCCGCCCCTTTCCGGATGTGAGTTCCTCAAAACTGTCTCAGCGAGGACGGAGGGCGGGACCTGCGTTGAGAGGCCACCAATGAAAATGCTCGGCGGGATTCTCACGTCCTTCCGCGTGCGCGCTCCCACAAGGCACCGGTTTCTGGGAAGAGACGGAAGGCTGCGGACTTCTTGCTGGAGCTGCGCCGAGCCGGCGAGCCTGCGTTCGGGTGTTCGTCCGCCACCTGTTCGGGTGAGCACCGCGGGGAGGCACTGCGGATACAACTGGGGTGCGCTGGCCTGCCGCGCGCGAGCGCGCGCTCTCGTGCGTCCTCTCCTTAAAGTGGGAGAAGCGCTTCTAGTGACCTGCGTCCTTGGCTTTCCCTGCTTGCCCATCTGTTTCTGCCTGCCTTCCACAGTTCACCTGCCAACCGTCTAACCTGCCTTGATCTCTGGACCGTACTCGTCCTCACTGGACTCCAGGGGAAACTGAAAGCAGGATGTGGTGGGAGAAGACTAGTGCCATATACTCAGTTCTGTGGTAGCCCAAAGCACCTTTCATTCATTATTAACCTTCACTCCACTTCTCCCAGCTAAGTAGTATTTATGAGGAGGCTAAAACGATTACCTGGTAAAGCATGACTGGGATTCCAACCTGCAGCTCTTGGCTTAGGGTCCAAGGCATTTCTGCCCTACTGTTCTTGCTCTAAAAGATTTGCCCCCAGTCTGAAAGAGCTTACAGTGTATTTAGGAAGAGAAAACATATACACTAATAGGAACCTTTTTTTTTTTTTTTTTTTTAGAAGATTAACATCAGCAATACATAAAGAACTCAAATAAATTAAGACTCCCCAAAATTAACGACCAAAGAAAGTTCCAGAAATACTTAAAACCAGCATAATTCTAAACCTCCAGGCAAAGAAGACATCAGTGACTTTTTTTTTTTTTTGTT
>NW_004955414.1:17659196-17682946 GCF_000276665.1 Chinchilla lanigera
TTTTTTTTGAGACAGGACCTTGCTGTGTAGTTCAGGCTGCCGTTGAACTCACTATGTAGACCAGGCTGGTCTCGAATTCGCAGTGATCCTCCTGCCTCAGCCTCCCAAGTGCTGGGATTACAGGGGTGCGCCACCACGCCTAGCAAATCCATGCTCATTTCGAAGATATTTTCTCTCTCCTCTCTTAAATTATATTGCCTCCAAAAACCCAAGTTTTGTGTAGAGATATAGAGGGCTTAAATCCCTCGTATGACATCCTGATTGTCCTCAAGATAAAAATCTCAAAGTCCTTAACCTGGCCTACAAGCCTTTCTAGTATCAGACGCATAGTCATTTTGCTAGTTTTTATTGCTTTCTTCTGTTCCTGTATTTTTTTTAAATCACTGAAGGTTTTGTTTCACTTGTTTTGTGTGGTGCCGGAGGTCAAACCCAGGGCCTTATGCATGTTGGACCACACTCTGCCGTGAGTTGCACCCTCAATCACTAAATTTTATTCATTCATCTTTCATTCATTCATTTTTGCAATCCTGGGTATTGAACACAGTGCCTTCACATTGAGCTACATCTCCAGCCCTTTTTTTTTAAACGATAGGGTCTCACTGAGTTGACCAGGCTGGGCTGGAACTTGTGCTCCTTCTGCCTCAGCCTCCCAGAAGACTGAGATTACAAGTGTGCACCACCATGCCCCACTGTCGCTGAACATTTGATTCTTCTTGTGTCACATTTTGTCTCACTCTTCCTTTCCAGAAATATTCTTATCTCTGGCTAACTCTTGTTCATCTCTTGAGTCTTAGCTTAGAAATCCCTATCTCCAGGCAAGTCTTCCCTGCCTATTCCTATTCTTGTCTGGACTACATATATCTCCACTGTGTATCCAATCCTAGCTCTCTGTATTTATCGTTGTAAGGTGTTTATTTGTTTAGTTTGTAAATTCACAAAGGCAGGAACCTTATCTGGCTTGATTATTCCTATTTACTCTAGCATAGTGACTGGTACATGATAGGTACTCAGTAATCACTTATTGGGGCTAGGTACGTAGCTCAGTGGTGTAGCACTTGCCCAGCAATCGTGAGGTCCTGTGTTTGATCCCCAGCACTGGGGAGAAAAAAAAATCTCTTGAATGAATGAGACACAGGAGAATTGAGGAGTCCTTCTAGCTCCTTTACAGCCCCCTATGACTAACTTCATGCAAAGGCTAAAGTCATTTCTCTTCCAACCTTTCTTAAGTTCCTTCTTGCTGCTTTCTTCTGGGTGCTCTGAAGTAGTGATGTTGGGGAGACCATCTAGGCAAATACAGTTATCCCTCGCCTTTGGGAATAGTTGAGAAAGTGGTCTCCCTTACCCCATAGACTCATATCTTGTTCTGGCCTCTGCATGCTTTATGTTGCAGCCATACTGAACTCTATCCATTCCTCCTGTGTGTCAAAACCTACCCTTGGAGTGCCCTTCAAGGGTACCTAGTCTGGTCTGGAGTAGGAAGACATGAAAAGGATGGGAATTTTGTTCTTCAAGCTGGGAATAAGGCCAGTGGAAGAAAGGAAGGTTCTTTAAAGTAGATCAGAGATGGTTTTTCCAAAAAGGTATTTCACATACCTTATATTCCATTGGTAGACTCTATTGAGCTTATTAAGTGCTATGTAAAGTGTTTTCATATGCTTTATTTTGTTCAGTTCAGTTCGAACCATTTTGTAGGCCTGCTCTCCGCCAGGCCTGGTGCTGAGGCACCAGGCTAAAACAAGCTCACAGTCTGTTCTCAAAGAGCTTAGAGTCTTCTAGGGGAGACAAACATGTAAGTAGGCTATAATAGAATAGTTTGGTTGGTGCTATTTAAAATATAGGAACCTTATGTAATCATAGCTGTACTCTAAACCTTGTCTCTAGACGCCCGAGGATGTCAGCCTCAGGCCCTCAAGGCCATAACTGGGCTCGACAAGTAAGGAAGGAAGAGGAAGAAGAAGACCCACTGGACCAGCTCATTTCCCGCTCTGGTTGTGCTGCTGCGCACTTGGCAGTGCAGGAGTGCATGGCCGAGCACCAAGACTGGCGGCAGTGCCAGCCACAGGTACAGGCCTTCAGGGAGTGCATGAGCGAACAGCAGGCAAAGCGACGGGAGGAGCTGCAGAGAAGGAAAGAGCAAGCCAGTGCCCACCACTGAGACTGCATCACCTGCTCTAAGAGGATAGCACTGCGGAAATCAGCACCCAGAGAGATCATGGGAAGAAGAAAGCCCAAAGTATGAGCCAGGAGGTGTAAAACTTGCAAATAGTCTTTGGGACACATCAGGAGTTTGGACATGGCTGTCATAAAGACCTATCATATTTTAATGGTCAGCCATCCCACACCCTCACCCATCTTGTTCCACCCATATTTGCCATGGAAAATGAAGAGTGGTATAGGGTGTGTCCCCCCACCCCGCCACACTACCTCTTGGATCAGTGTGCCAAGTACTGAGATGATTGTAGGGGCATTTTAATTTTAGAAGTAAATTCACAATCTAAAGATCTAATCAGGTCTATCTCTTCAGTCATGGGTTTAACAACAGCAAGTGTTTCTGAGGCACTGTGTTAGAACTAATGTGAAGAATAATGTGATCTGTGCCTTCATATAGCTTAGGAGTCGACTTTGAGGGATTGAAATAAAACAACACTGGAACAACTAACTTAATTTCCAATAATGATAAGTGCCTTTATTGTTTGTCACCTATTCTGGATATTTCATCAGTTTAGTAGGAGAGAGAATGCAAACAGGAAAATTGTTTTTCAACAAACATTGAGTATATACAAAGTTAGCCTGAGCCAGGGAGATTCCTCAGTGGCACAAGTGCCTGCCTGGCAAGCGCAAGGTCCTGAGTTCAATTCCAGAAAAAAGCAAAAATGCAAAACAACACAGTTATCTTGCAGTAGCACATGCCTGAAATCTTAGCACTTTAGGAGACTAAAGCAGAAGGACCCCAAGTTCAAGTCTTACCTAAGCAATTTAGAGAGACCCTGTCTCAAAATAAATAAAATGAGCTGAAGAAGTAGGCCAGTGGTGGCAGCATACTACTGGTTTGATTCCCCAGTATGAAAAAACAAAAACAGATCTTCAGCTTTTGAAAAGTAGACAAGCTGTCAGCAAGATGGAGTTTATGTTCTTACATGATAACAGTTTGCCAGAGCTAAATAATAATGCCTCCTGTCAGGGTTATGTTCTGTTCATAATATTTGCCATCACATCTCACTTTTCTTCAAGGAAATCACCCATTCCTTTCTTGCATATCTCTGTAAGGCATCTGGGAGTGGGAAGCAGGTCGGGGGGTGTGACCCCTGCCATAGAAGCTAGAATGCTATGTCGTCATCATTGGTAACAAACATTTCTTTTGCACTTAGATATTAGAAGTTCACATCTGGAGCTCAATCTTGGAGCAGTTAGAAATGAGCTAGGGCACCAGGCATGGTGGCATACACCTGTAATCCCTGTACTTGGGAGGCTGAGGTGGGAGGATTGCTGAGGGTTTGAGGCCAGTCTGGACTACATAGCAAGAGCCTGTCTGAAGCAAAGAAAAACGAATAAAGTTCTGTTTCTAATTTGGAAAAAAAAAAAGTCCAAATCTGAAGTATAGTAGGCTCTGAAATCTGCTTTGAGTTTTGGGCTAGTATTTTAGGAAGAAGGAAAGGAAAGGGAGATGTGAGGAGTTTAAGGAACAATAAAATCCTGTTGGAGTTTAGAGGTGGCCAAGGAAATATGGCAAAGGTGTGTCTGTAAGGGTCCATGTGTGCTCAGTGCTGTGGTCATTGGAGAGGGCAAGCAGTGTGCACTGCCGCTGTCAGCAAGATTCAGATAAGAGAAAGGAGTTAGTCTAGTTGAACCTTTAAAAATGAAGTAGAGTTTACCCACTTAGAATAGAAAGGATGACCATCTGGAATAAAAAGCATCTAGAAATCAAGAAAAACACAGAAAAGTAAACACACTCCAAAATGTAGGAAAATGTGAATATGTACCAGAGGAGTCTAATGATAGTTTATTTATGTGGTACTGGGGATCAAACCCAGCTATTTAACAATTCTCATGCTTTAGCCTCCTGGGTAGCTAGAATTAGAGGCATGCAGCACAACACCAGATTCTGCTGACAGAAATTAAAAAGTATAATGACCAGTGTTGTTGGGGATAGGAAGAAATAGACAAATTCACACTAGTAGAAGGTTTATAATTAGTAAAACAGTCACTAAGTTGCGCAGGTTGGGCTCAAACTTGCAATCCTGCCTCAGCCTCCAAGAATGATAGGATTACAAGCATGTACCAACGTATTCAACTCTGTTTCTTCAGTTGAATAGGGGATATTTCTTCTTGGCCTACTAAAAAGATTACATGAGGAGCTGGGGGCGAGTAACTCAATGATACAGCACATGGAAGGCCCTGGGCTCAATCCAAAGCACCACAAAAAAGGGGAGGGGGAATGATTGTAAATAGGTAACAATAAAAAGTGTTAGCATTTATTGAATGATTTACTAGTGCTTTTTAGGCATTTAGTTCCAGCAATCCAGTTCCAGAGCCTATGCTCTTGATCCACATGATAAACTGCCTTAACTGTTACGCAGCTTGCTAGCTACATGACTTTGGGCAAGTCACTCTAATTAGCATCTCAGACTACTGTTTTCTTATCTGTGAAAACATACATACATTTTTTTTCTTAAAGCCTCAAATAAATAGACCTTCACAGGATTGTTGAAAGAATAAATATTGGCAACGAGATTAAAAAGTGACTTATAAAAACATAATAGCGTCTGAACAGTAGCTATTATGATCATTGTGTGCTAGTGACTGTCCTGAGTCGTATTACCTTACCTAATCCTCCCAACACAGCACCCAGTTCTTTGCAGAGGAGGAAATAAACATCAAACTGATGGTCTCAACTTTGCAGCCCATGGAGCTGGAGTTTAGGTGATCCACGTCTGTCCTTATACAATCTACATCCACTTCTGGCAGTTTCAGTGCCAGGAATAAGTAGAGAGACCTCTTGGCTAGGTGTCCCTCCTGGCTAGCCTTAGGACAGGCGCATAGTTCAGCTGTTCCCTGCAAGGTCTTTGTCCAGGGACTTGGCCTTATACTCACTAACTGCAAAGATGCACTGTAATGTGATTTACTAGATGAGTAAGAAGATCCCCCCCAACCCCCAGACTAAGTAAGACCTTGGGTTGCTGACTTTAGAAATCCAAAGGGAACTGGAGTGAGTCCAGATTGAAACCTTTTACTTACACTTTGTACACAATGCTAAGGATCCCTCTCTGCTTCAGCAAGGACTTAGAGCAGGCAAAGGAAGTAAAAGGGATTCTTCCCTTCTTAACAGTTACCATTTAAGGAATTTTCATTCTTCAAAGCCTGGGATTCTGTTTAAATTGCTAGCTGGTTGCTTAAAATGCCACGCCTGTGATCCCAGAACTCAGGAGGCTGAGGCACAAGGATCTCTGCAAGTTCAAGGGCAGCCTGTGCTACATAATGAATTCAAGGCCAGTTTGAACTACATAGTAAGACCCTGTCTCAAAAAAACAAAACAACCAAAAAAACAAAGAGCTAGGATGTCTGAGAATGAAAGTTATTTCATGTGAGTGTAACAGCTAAAGTCATTTCAGATTCTGCAGAACTGACATTTAGGGACAAAAACATCAAGAGATCAGAGTACAGTACAAATTAAATAAGCACAAAAAACGTGGGCACCAGGTGTGCCACACGCCTGTAATTCTAGTACTTGGGAGGCTGAGGCAGGAGGATCACCTCCCGTTTGAGGCCAGCCTAAGCTACACAGTGAGTTCAAGGCCTGCATAAACAACATAGTGAGACCCTGTCTCAAAAAACAAAACAAAACAAAAAACCACATTGATCATTTTTCCAGCAGGTACAATAATACACATGCACAATGTGTGTTCAGAGTGATTCCCTTCCTTAAGTACACTTTACATCCTAGAAACAGAGGGACTGGGGGGTTTCAGCATTGCCAGTGTCCAAATAGCCAATACACCCAGATTTCCTTTGTGACTAAAACATACCCCTTTAGACTCTATACCTGGCCACTTCTCAGGCTTCCAAGGTGGTAGAACAAAGGATCTTAAACCCAGAGGATAAAGGACTAAAACATGAAGCTGAGCAATCCACAGGACTTAACCTTAACTAGTAGGACTTAACTACTCAGGAGGAAAACTATGCATTTGACCCAGGCATTCTGTCCTAGCAATGAGCTACATAATTGAGCTACATAAAAATCCATTTCTAAAAATCTCAGTAATCTGCACTTAACCAGAAATTAAGTGACAGGGAACAGTCCCTGGCTCTGCCACTGACTAAATGGATGACCTTGGACAAGACTATTTTCTTCCTTGTGCCAGTTAACTCATGTATGAAATGAAGATTAAAATAGATTGTCCAAAAGGATAATAGAGCCAGCACTAAACCCAGCTCTCCTGATTCCCAATCCATAGACCTTCCCTCCTTTCTGTCCTGCTTAGACCTTGTGGTTTCAATCCTACAAAACTATTTGAGCCAAATTGGGGCATTTAAAACTAACAAAAGTATGCTGAAGGAACAAGTTACTGATACGTGTAATGAAATGGATAAATGAATGAAAGATGCAAAACATACTGTATGATTTTTTTCATTTAATGTAGTATAGACAGGCAAAACCAATCTATGGCAGTAGAAATGAGATTAGTGGGCTAGGCATGTAGCTCAGAGGTGGAGCACCTGCTTAGACAGTACAAGGCTATGGATTCACTCCCCAGTGCTCCCAAAAGAAAAAGAAAGGAAGGAAGAGAAAAGAGAGAGAATAGAGAAGAAACAAAGAAAGAGGGAAAGATTAGGGCTTGCTTCTCTGGGAGATGAATTAAAGAATCTGAGAAGCTGGACATGGCACCTGTCTGTAATTTCCCAGCATTCTAGGAAGTGGAGGTAGGAGGACCACAAATTCAAACCCAGCCTGGGCAACTTAACAGTTTAGTGAGACTCTGACTCAAAATAGGAAAACAAAAACAAGGGCTGGAGATATAGCCAGTATGAAGGTCCTGGGTTCAATGTGCAGTACCACAATAAATAAATAAACAAATAAATAAATGGAAGGCTGAGCACAGTGGTGTGTGCCTGTAGTCCCAGCTACTCAGGAGGCTGAAGCAGGAGAATTTTTTTCTTTTTTTGAGACTGTGTCTCACTTTGTAATGCAGGCTGGTCTTGAACTCACTATGAGCCCAAGCTGACCTTGAACTCCTGGTGATCCTCCTGCCTCGGCCTCCCTAGTGCCGGATTACAAGCATGCACCACCAAGCCCAGTTCAAGGAAGAATTTCAAGTTTGAGACCAGCATGTGCAATTTAGTGAGACCCTATCTCAAAATTTTAAAAAAGCCTGGGGATGTAGCTCATTGTGAAGCTACAATTCAATCCCCAGTACCACCAAAAAAACTAAAACAAACATACAAAATAACAAAACATAAGGAATTTGTTTCTGGGGTGATGGAAATATTCTCCATCTTGACAGAAGTGTGGGTTACATGAGTAGATGTGTTTTCAAAACAAATCAATTTCAAGTCTGTGTTTCACTATGTATAAATTATACCTCAAAAATGCTGAAGTTGTTTAGAAGGAAATTTAACATTTACTGAGCACTTGCTAGTCTGTAATTTACCTACATATCAAACTCTCAAAAAGGGATTACACCATTTTACAGATCAGAAAACCAAGGTTAAAAGAGCTTACTACAAAGAGGTACTTACTAGAGGCTTCAAAACACAAATGGAGTGGCCCAGACACAACCCAGGTTGTCTGCCTCCTTTCCTTATAATAGGCTGTCTCAAGAAAGAAGGGTATTTATTTTAAACCTGGAGCCAGGAAACTTGTGTTCCATTTGATTTCACTGCCATGTAATCTTAAGAAAGTCCATTTCCCCTTGAGCCTCACTCTAGAGAGCTAAATGAAGCTTATAATTGTTTTGTAACCCTGAGGTTCTAGCAATCAGACTATCTCCTGTTCCTTCTACCAGGATGAAGCATTAAGAGCAACTTACTAATCATGAGCAGTAAAAGCCCTTTGACTCCAATAAGCGGACAAATTATCAGCTAGGTCAGTGACACAAGAGCTCCATGGTAACAGAATCCAGCTACCTCCTATTGAAGTAAGCCACTCATCCCTCAGTGATGAAATGGAAAGGGACGGACTGAGGAATGGGAGATCTGAATCCTGCTGCCACTCTGCTGATAAGATGCCCTGTGATCTTGGGCAAAGTGTTGCTTTTGGCCTAAACCTACACTTGCTAATAGAGACAAACAGGCTGACTAGGTCTACGGTCTTTCAACTCCCTTATCTTGTCAATTTATGAACTCTTTCATACTGCTTCTACATATTGATAACAAGAAAAACTGGGCAACTAGAAGAGACTGATATGTTTTACAGGTTCCTAGAATCCATGTGACATCACTGATTACCCATGTGCTGAGAGGGTGACATTCGTATTTACTTCTATATCTTTATATCGTACACCCACACATACTTCACACTCATCCCTTAGCTTTTGGTCTGTTATCTTCCCTAAAGGAAACCCAGCAATGAGCAGTTCTGCAACAAAAATATAAGTCCTCACTAGAAAATTCAGCCCACACTCCCAGTGGGATTTACCTGGAAGTTCTGGCCTGCTGAGCCTTCCATCTGAATTCAGAGAAACATTTTAATTAAAGGCACCTGCTATCTTGATGGTCTCCCCTTAGTGTGTTACACCTTGGAAGGAAATCTCTCTTCTTATTTCCTTTGGAAACCAAATAAAAAAGCCAAAATAACTTAAGGACTGATGCTAACAAATTTTGGAAGAGTATGTGAAATGCTGAGATCCCTGCTAGGGGTACCCCAGACGAGAGAAGTAGCAAGGAAAAATTTGTGTTTTTATGGTACTAGAGATTGAACCTTGGACCTTTGCACCAAGCTAAATCCCCAGTCCATGTTTTATTTTTAATTTTGAGGCACAGTCTCACCAAGTTGCTGAACTGTCCAGGCTGGCTTGAACTTGGAATCCTTCTATCTGAGCTTCCCAGAGTGCCAGGAATACAGGTATAGGGGTTTGCTTTTTATTAGCTGAACCCAGGACAGTAGTGGTGAACCTATGGCATGCATGCCGTAATAGGCTGTTTGTATAGTTTTTTTTTCATGTCAGAAGGGTAATGTGCTGACATCATAACAAGGTTTGAGGGAGGCACATCTCATGCATATAGCATGAACACCCAGTCATCACACTCATGAACTGAAGGATCTGTTTGTATACTGAAAGCCCTAAAAGGTTTACCATCATTGCCTAGGAAGTCACTTCTTTTCTCCAAAAGCTGGGATATCAACAACCTCAAAGATAATTTGTATGAAGTACACAGTACAATAAGAAGTGAGATACAGACACAGATATCTCACAATAATTATGAGATACAGACACACAGATACTCACATGCACTCACACACATACTCATGCAGATACTTATTCACACATGAACACACCCTGAAAGACTGGTGAGAGGATTAATGTGTACCTAGAAGAAGGTCTAGCTCAATAAAGGATAACTGCTGGGCGTGGTGGCGCATGCCTGTGATCTCAACACTTGGCAGCAGAGGCAGGAGGATTGCTGTGGGTTTGAGGTCAGCCTGGGCTACATGGTGAGTTGAAGTCCACCCTGAACTACACAGAACCCTGTATCAAAAATAAAAAGAGGGGGGCTGGGGATTTAGCTCAGAAGCACAGTGCCTGCGTGGCAAGCTCAAGGTCGTGAGTTCAACTCCTGGTACCAGAAAAAAACAAAAAATAAACAAAAATAATAAAAAGAAAAAAGTAACTATTCTGCACAAAGGTATAACTGCATTAATGCTCAGAAAAGGACCTTAGTGGTCACCTAGATAAGCAGTTCTAAGAGGATGCAATCCTGGGCCAGATGCATCAACATCACCTGGGAACTTCTACTATGTAAATTCTAGAACCTTGCTTCATACTCATGAACTTGGCATACTAGGGGATAGAGTGTTGCAAAGTGTGCTTTAAATACCCCTCATCCCATCGATCCTGATGCTTGCTGAACTTTGAGACAATGACTTAGACAAGGACTTGATAAACTCGTTTCTACAAAGGGCCAAATGGTACTTTAGCATTTTAAAAACGTGTTTAAGCTTTACGGACTCTATTGTCTTTATATCATTAAAATAGTCATAGACAATGTTAGGTGAATAAACATGGCTTGATTTCAATAAATCTTTATTTACAAAAACAGAAAACAAGGATCTGAAACTAGGTATGAGGTAGGAGTTGTACAATATTGTGAATGTCCTAAATGCTACTGAGCTATTAATTTTAAAGTGGCTAATTTTGTGGTATATGAATTTCGCCTCAATAAACTATTGAAAAATCAAAAACCAGACAGTGGGTAGGATTTGGTTCATGGGCAATAGTGTACTGACCCTTGACCAAGATCAGCTTTTAATTCTTAAACTCATTCCAGGCAAACTTAATTAGCAGTTTTGTAACTTTTACACTACTTGCATAGTTACATCAAGCCACTCAGTAACCCACAGAGGAATTTATTTTACTGATTGGCAGTAAAATTTGTTTATTTTACTGATGGACAGATCTCAGTTCCTCTGGAGAGTCTTTTCACATACAGTCAAAATCTCCCTCTATATGGCTTTTATGCATAGAAAATGCTATGGTTTGGATATAATTTGAGTATGTTCCCAGGGGTTCATGTGCTAGAAATATAAACTTGGTTTCCATTGTGGCAAGGTTAGGAGGGGATAGACCCACCAAGTAGTACCTACTAGAAGATGCTTGGATCACAAGAGGCTTTGCCATGGGAAAAGATTAATGTAGTTCTCTCCCTCAAAAGGGGGTGATTATAAAAAAGAGAAAAACTAACTCTCAGTCTCTGGCTTCCTGTCATGCCATGTGATCACTCCCTCTCTCATGTGCTTCTACATGATGGCACCTGCTATATTATGACATAGGCAAGGGTGCCCTCACCTGAGCTAAGCTGATCTGGTGCTGTGCTCTTGGATCTACAGAACTGTAAGCTAAGTAGATCCCTTTTCTTTACAAAGAACTCAGATTTGGGTATTTCATTATAGTAACAGAAAACAGACTGATACAGAGAGTTTACTTATGCTGTGATCCCTGCTTGACTATAGTACTCCACGCCAGATTGCTTGAAAGGATGAGTGTACTGTAACAGAAGAAATACGGAACCGGGCATGTAATGCCAGCACCTGAGAGGCTGAGGCAGGAGGATTTAAAGTTCAAGGGTAGCAGGGCCGTGGTGGCACACGCCTGTAATCCCAGCACTCGGGAGGCTGAGGCAGGAGGATTGTTGCAAGTTCAAGACCAGCCTGGGCTACAAAGTGAGCTCAAGGCCAGCCTGAACTACATAGCGAGACCCTGTCTCAAAAAGACAAAAAAAAAAAACCCAAAAAAATAAAGTTCAAGGGTCTATTATACAAGAGACCCTATCCCAAAAAAATAAGTTCCTCCCCACAAAAAAGGAAAGGAAAAATAGAAGGGAACATGTTTTTGTGCTTAAGCATCAGCCAAATAGAAAACACAACCCTTTAATTAAAGAATTACTCCAGAAGATGGTCTTTCTCCCTCTAATACACACACACATACACACACACACACACACACACACACATGACCACCAGCATCACTACTACCAGCAGCAGCAGCAGCAGCAGCAGCATTTGCATCAGTCACAGATTTTTATTAGATTAGGCTCACTCCAGGTTATCTCAAAGGTAAGTGATAACAATTAGTAACAACCATGCCAGAGGAGAGGAAATATTCCTGTATGTAGGAAAAGGCAGAAATAAAACCTAAGGGCCAGGCTGTCTTCTGGCTTAAGTCTATCTACCCAGGAAGTTTTCTGCTTGGCAGTATCACCAGTGCCATCATGAAATGGTCTGCAAGAGCTAGTTCAACTTGGCCAACAATTCTTCTAGTTCTGGACGAGCTTTGAACCTTCCCTTGAAGTCCTCTTCAGTGTGCTAGGAAGAGGAAAAAGAAAGTAAGTGGGAATTACTACAGCGCTTCCATTACTACCTATAAATGCACAGCATCCAAAAGGCGCATTAGCAAGCTCTGGAGAGAATGATTCAGATTCAGCTAACTCTTACTGAGTATCTATTATGTCCCTAATTTGTATGAGGTACCAGGGATTCAAAGTTGAAGTAGACTTCCTCTTTGCCTTCAATGGACATAGAGCTTGGTATGAGCAGACATATAAAGGACCAATGGCAAGATGTTACAAGTGCCAGGTGTAGTGGTGCACACCTGTAATCTCAGCATTTGGGAGGCTGAGGCAAGAGGATTGCCATGGACTTGAGACCAGCCTGGGCTACACAGTGAGTTTAATGCCAGCCTCAACTAGAAAGTGAAACCCTGTCTCAAAAAAACAAAACAAAACAAACAAACAGGGCTGGGGATATAGCTCAGTGGCACAAGCACCTGCCTGGCAAGCACAAGGTCCTGAGTTTGATTCATGGTACAAAAAAACAAAGAAACAAAAAGATGGAATAAGTATCACAATAGAAGTTCTTTTTTCAAGGATAGGGATCAAACCTAGGACCTGCATGCTAAGAAAGCTTCCTATCAGCCATACCCCTAGCCTGAAGCATTCTTGCTTTAAAAAGTAAAAACTATCCTTTTATAATAGGAAATAATACAGAGTTTTTTTTTTTTCTTTTTGAGACAGGGTCTTACTATGCAGTTCAGACTGGTCTTGAACTCACTTTGTAGCCCAGGCTGGCCTTGAACTCACAACAATCCTGCCTCAGCCTCCCGAGTGCTGGGATTACAGGCGTGCACCACCATGCCCGGCTGAAATATTTTAAGTTAGCATGATCAACACATTTTCTCCCTGTACATAGAGCTATGTGAAACCCAAATAACCAGAGCTTGACAAGCATGGACTCATAAAGGAGCTGGATGAAGCAGTAATACCAGTGCAACATGATTTGATGGATCTGTGTCATAAGAAGGATAAGGTAACTGGGCAGGGATACTGAGCATTTTGGCTAAAGTTCCTGCTGTATTGCAGACTTTCCTTGCTTGTCAAAATCTCCAGGCTGCCATTGTTTACTGAATATATTCAGTCAGGCTACAGTTACACCTTAAAGGCCCAGGAAACTTTGTTCTCAAGTAATTTTTTAAATGTTCTGACTTATTGTACTGTATATAATTTTAAACTATGCTCTTCCTGCTATGCAACTACTTAAAAGGAGAGAATTTTAGTGTGTCATGGGCTCACCCCTAACGTCAACCTGCTGTGATGGAGGTCGGCTCCTGTGGTTCACAATAGCAAAGAAAAAAAAAGAATCAAGCATTCCTGATGTCTCAGAAAAGCCAGAATAATGACTACAGCACCACTAGACTGCATATCTTCCTTGATTATTATCTGGGCTAAACTATCCATGTTTCTTTACAATTCCTAAAGCCAGGCAGTCCAGATCTTTTTGTTTGCTTGTTTTTCCAGTGATAAGGATCGAACTGTGGGTCTTGGGCAAGGCAGGCAAGCTCTCTCAATGAGTTACCGCCCCACCCCCAAAGGCTCTTTTCCTTATTTTGAGCACAAGTAGGCCACCAGGGGACTGCTTCCCAAACCAGCACCTACCTCTCTTACTGACAATCTGACTCCTTCAGGAAGATTGCTCTGGAGTATTTCCAAGAAAATCTCTGCAAATGTAGCACTCAGACCGCTGATCTACAAAATGAAAGAAAATGCTCAAAGTGAGGGCACTGAACGCCAGGTGATTGGGCAGACATGGCCTGAGCTCAAATGCCATCTCCAGTAAAGTAAAGGATTACCATCCAAAGCTGTTTCCTGAGCCTGACTCCTACAGTATTTCTCTTGCCATTTCCCAAGCTGCTTTCTTGCTAAGATGGTTGCTAGCAATATATACTCACTTGTGTAACCAATGGATGTCATAACTAGAACAAGAAGTTATCAAGTCCAGGCTGACTTTCTGATGCAACTCTGAAGTGCTGTTTTCAAACCTTTTGCTGAAAATCCAGAGGTGAATCAGATGCATGGTAGTAAGGCATGCAGGATGTTACAAGCACCTACAAGAGAAACACCTACCAACCCAGTCAAGGGAGGATCAAAGAAAGCATCTAGAGAAGGTAACACCAGGTGGCCTTGAAGAAAAATAGGATTAAACTGGGAGAAGTCAACAGTAGTGTACAGAGTATTCAAATCAGAGGAAAGAGCACTCAGTAAAATGTGGAGGCATACAGTGTGAGGGAATTAAAACTAGTTCCTATGTGGTGGGAGTGAACCATATAAAAAAAGGAAGAGTGGGAGGAGAACTGTGTAGGCCTCTGAGTGTTAGAGTTCACACTTTCATTTTGGGAGACTGAAGTAGGAGGATCCCACATTCAAACCCAACCTGGGCAACTTAGGGAGCCCCTTTCTAAAAATAAAAAAAGGTTTGGGGATGCAGCTCAGTGCAAAGACCCTGGGTTAAATCCTCAGTACAGGAAAAAAGGAAAAAACAAAAAAAGAGTTCACACTACATGCTTCAGTGTAGCCAATAAGATTGACTGTGAGATACATGGTGAGTTGGTGGGTGGCACATGCCTACGATGCTGGCACTCTGGAAGACTGAATCAAGAGGATCACAAATTAGAGCCCAGCCTGGGCAACTAAGTGATTTAGTGAGACCCTGTCTCAAAATGTAAGATTTTTTAAAATGGCAGGGGCTATAGCTCAGTGTAAAGGCCCTGGGTTCAATCCCCAGTACAGTAAAAAAAAGAAAAAATATATCATATAAATAATTTAGTCCCATATCTAAAGAACCAAAAATTACTGAACACTTTATTTTTAAAATTAGCATATTTGATTTAAGGGGCAACTGTCAACATTCCTCTTATTACTATGCTGATGTTTCTTCAGTGGCTCTAATAGGGGTGATAATCATACAATGGAAAATTATTTGGCTATAAAATTATAGTATTAATTATGTACAATATGGATGAACCTTAAAAATACTTGGCCAAGTGAAAGAAGCCAGATACAAGAGACCATATACTATACAATTCCATTTAAATGAAATGCCCAGAAGAGGTAAATCCATAGAGACAAAGTAGATCAGGTATTGAGAGGTATTGGGGTGAAGGCCAAGAAAGAGAAGTAACTGCTAATGGATTCAGTGTTTCTTTTTGGGGTGATGAAAATGTTCTAAACTGATTTAATGGTGTTTGTACAACTTCTTTTTTTGAGACAGAGTCTCCTTGTGTACCCCAAACTGCCTTTGAATATGCAGCGGTTGTTCTGTCTCAGCCACCTAAATGCTGGGATTACAGCTGTGCACCACCACACCCTGGTTGCATAACTCTTTGCATATACGGAAAACTAACCATATAGTACTTTAAATGGGTTACTTGTATGGTATGTCAATTATATATCAATAAAGTTGTTATAAACAGGGAGGTGAGGGGCTGGGGATTTAGCTCAGCGGCAAAAGCGCCTGCCTGGCAAGCACAAGGTCGTGAGTTCGGTTCCTGGTACCGGAGAAAAACCAAAAACCAAAAAACAAAAATAAAAAATAAAAAGGGAGGTGATGTTATGGGTGGTAGACTGTGAATTTTTAATAATTCTAGGTGCCCTAATGGTGATGTGGTTGTCATCCATTTCAGCAGACAAAAATGGATGACAGCTGCAAGAGCTAAAAGGAACCCACATTTTAAGCAGGAAAATGACTTGATTATATTGATTTGCGGGTAAAGTGAATAGATGGATTTAAAAGATTTTTAGCTGATAAAAGCTAAGGAATTTGGTGACTGAATAGATATCAGAGGACAAAGAATTTAAAGGCTCAAAGGTGGGGAGAATTATAGAAAAAGAGGTAAAGGCAGCCTCTCTACAGTTAGTTTTGCATACACTGAGGGGAAGGAATGTTTCTGTAGAATATCTAGGGGCATAAATCTGGTAGACAAATGGTGTCTGGAGAGCTCAGCCAACAGACCAGGCCTACATATGCACCTGGAAGTTATCAGTGTATAATGATGATCACTGAGGCCAGGGGAATGAATGACACTGCATAAAGGGAGATGAGCTGGTCATAGTGGTGCATACTTGTAATCCCAGGACTCTAGCAGACAGAAGGCAAGAGGATTCCAAGTTTGAACCTAGCCTAGATAACATATAGAGGCCCTCATTTTTTTTTTTTTAAGGCAAAGTCTCACTATGTAGTTCAGGCTGGCCTTTTTTTGTTTTTTTTTTTTAAAGGCAAAGTCTCATTATGTATCCCAAGGTGGCCTCAAACTTGCAGCAATCCTCCTGCCTCAGCCTCCAGAGTACTGAGATTACATGTGTGTACCACCATGCCCAATGAAAACCTCAAAATTTCAAAGGTAAAATAAAATTTAAAAAGTAAAGTAAAATTTTAAAAAAGAATGGAAAGATTTAAAAACTGAACTCTGGAGTACACTATTGCTCAAGGGCAGACAAGAAGAAAAGGGTATGACACAACGAGAAAAATGGAAGGAGAGAAGAATCAGAGAGGCAAACACAATCAGTTTCTCCCAAAGCATACCTGAACTACTCGCTCATGGGTGGTAAGGACCGAGTCCAGGAACATTTTGCTGCCTTGGTCCTGCAGGTGAAACACTTCCATGGTTTTGGTGGGCATTGCATAACTGTGGGAGAAGGATCAGCTGTTAGAGTGGTCACACAAGCCAGCAGCACCACTATGTGTAGTAGCCCTAAAATCTAGGGGATGCTTAGCTACATGCAGCCAGAAGCAAAGTAACCAGATCCCCTCTACCTCCTCCAGAAGTCTCTAAATTGAGAGGGAACAGACCATGTCTACCACCTTTCTGTAGGCCTACACATGTTTAATACAATACACCAAATAAAATTGAGTAATTAATAAACATTTGCAGCCCTTGAAGAACAGTCATTTCTAAAGTAATCAACTCCATCACTTGGTATACTTTAGAGCCTAACCTTGGTATTTCACTTGCTCTGGAAAAATAAGGTATAAAACCCAATTGTTCCAGAACAGGAGTTCTCAACCTCATGCTATTGACATCCCAACCAGATAATTCTCTGTTGTGGGGGCTGGTCTGTACACCTGGCCTCTACACACTGGATGCCACTGGTATTCCCAAGTGATGACAATCAAAATTTTCTCTACACATTCTCTTAGTCATCTGGGTGGTGATCTATGGTTGAGAATCTGTGCTTACTATAATTAGCTTCAGCAGACACACATGCTGCAGTGAGAACACTGGACTTGGAGCCAAGTATTGGCCCTGCCATTTATTAAGTCACCCTCCTCTCTGGACCTCAGATTCTTCATGTATAAATGAAATTATAGTCTGGGCCCATATCAATACACAAGTGTGAGGATTGGAGGTGGTGAGAGGACTGAACTAATAGGTACAGGCTGTGTTAATCTCACAAAAAGTTTATCAAATTAAAGATAAAAATAATAATAATGACAAAAGAGTCCTGATTTTTTTAGGCCTCACAAAGTTTCCTCATTTAATAGCAAGGAGAATGAATCTCTGTAGATAGAGCTCTGCAAAGGTAAGTGTAGTATAACAGAAAGTGGGTTAGAAATGTGATGGCCCTTGATTTGCACACTGACTCTGTTTGTTTCCTACTTGAACTTGGACAATTAATTCAGCACTGTGTCTCAGTTTCTTTGGTTATAAAATGAGAATAATAATAACTAGTTCACAGGGTTATTGCAATGACTGGACTAGATTATGTCAGTAATTTGTGTGGTACATATTCTTTTGCCCTTGTAAATAGTAAATGTTGGGTATTGTGCTTTCAGGTAGCCTCTCATAGATACACACACACACACACACACACACACACGCACACTTTGGTCTTTTTGAGACAGGGTCTCACTATGCAGTTCAGGCTGGCCTTGAGCTCACTTTGTAACCCAGGCTGGCCTCGAACTTGCAATGATTCTCCCGCCTCAGCCTTGTGAGTGCTAGGATTACAGGCATACACCACCACGCCCAGTCCTAGCCTAACTAACTAACACCCACTTCCACTTTTCTACACAATCTCTGATTCCCTCTTCTTGCAATTCAAATACAGTTGATAAGTTCCTCATATAACAGTGAGAACACAACCATAGAGTTCTTATAGAGAATCAAATAATTATGTAAAAGCTTTCAAAACAGTAAAAAAGTGCTCCAAGTCAGGTGGGGTGATGCACACCTGTAGTCCCAGCACTTGGAAGGCTGAGGCAGGACAATTGCCAGGAGTTGGAGGCCAGACTGGGTTCCATAGTGAGTTCAAGGCCTGCCTGAACTACAAAATGAGACCCTGCTAACAGCCTGTCAGTCCTAAGTACTCTGGAGGCAAACGCAGTGTGTACTTTCAAGGAGCTCACTGAAAGTGTTTCAGAGAGGGTAAGTGCACAAATATCTGCACCTCAGCAAAACAAAGACGGTCATAGTATGTGCGTGAACGTGTAGAGAAGAGGGGCTCAAGAAAACTTCACAGGTGAGGTAGTGATTTTTCAAGCGGCAGAGAATAAGTACAGCTGCTTGCCTGGAGAGTGTTCCAAGAAAGTGCAGCAATATTTGAATATTTGCAAAGGCAAGAGGGGCCCTTAAAGAGCTAACAGAAAATTAGACACAGTTGGATGAAGAAATATAGGGAACTCTGGCCATTATTTTTTAGTTCAAAACCCTATATTTTTGACCATATAACTTATGTTTCCACATGATAAAACAAGTGACAGTTTTTATTTTTATTTTTTTGTCTTTTTGAGACAGGGTCTCACTATGCAGTTTAGGCTGGCCTCGAATTTGCAGTGATCCTCCTACCTCAGCCTCCCAAGTGCTGGGATTACAGGCATGCGCCACAACACCCAGCTCTTAGTGATAGTTTAAATTAGTGTCAACAGATAAACTCCATGAAAGGAAAGTTTGTGCTATCTGATGAATTACAGTATGTTATGGTTAAATATATCTGCTTTTTAATATTCCTGGCATCTAGGATGAAATAAATCTTCTTTTAATCAATTTTATTGGTACATTTTAGATATACATAGTAATTACATTCATTATAGAAAATTTGTACCTGTACATGATATAACTTGATTCATTTTTTCCCATTCCCCTATCCTCTCTTCAACGAAAAAAAAATCTTTAAATATACATCATGGGGAGCGCCGGCCCTTTGGGGCCCAGCGCACCCGGCCACGCAGGCACCCTGGGAGGCAGGCAGGCTGCAGGCTCTGGTGCCGGGAGGCTGCGCGGCTGGGGAGTGCGGGCCTTTCAGGGCCCAGTGCACCTAGCCGCGCAGGTGCCTGGAAAGGCAGGCAGCAGGCACCCGCGAAGGAGCATGGAGATGTGCGCCAGCCCTAGGGCCGGCCACTGCCCAAGAAACGCCATGCCGTGGAGAAGCACTGACACAATAGGCCCTCCCAGAGACATGCATTTCCTCTGGGAAAACATGCCACACAGTGGGTCGCTCTTGGCCCTGCCCTTGAGAGCCAGAAAGGTCCGGAGTCAGTGGAGGAGCAGCTGAAAAACAAGGACTCGGTGAACACAAGAGTACTGACGCCCGACGACTCAGAGGTCAAGCTGACTGGGGACGCGGGAGCCATTCCAGAGCTGGAAACCAGGAGGACCTTGTGCAATACCTGGGGAGATCCCCTGGAGGCCATTCTTTCCCTAACTGTACAGGCTGTGGTGGAGAAGCGAGTGCAGCTCTAGAGAGGTCTGCACCGAGATTTCATGGATTACATGGGTGCCCAAGATTCAGATTCTGTAGAACCACTTTGATGGAGAAGGTACATGTCTAGGATACCTGCCTAGGACACTTTGCACCTGATGGTGCTGAGACTTCATCCACATGTTCCTGCCACCTGTGTTGATGGTTGGGGAGAGGACACTAAGTGGTCACGGGATTCCAATGTGCTAGGAGGTTGGAGAGAACACCTCTCTGCTTTCTTAGACAAGAGGGACAAACTGTTCTTAAAGATAAGTTTATTACTCAGTCAGCCCCAAATAGTAGAAAAAAGCTACAAAAAATGGCTTTTGCCCCAGATAGCTCACTTGAGATATTAGTAAGATTTGCCTCCTTAGTTTTTTATAGCCGTGAGGAGGAGGCGGCCAAGGAGAGAAAACAAAGAGATCAAGAAAAAGCAGCTGCCTTTGTTGCAGCACAAAGAGAAACAGACCCTAAGTCTGATTCTTGGGCCCCCAAGAAGAACTTGTCGACTACGTTCACCTGCTACTGCTGTCCAAAGCCAGGCCATCTCAAGAGGGACTGCCCTAAGCAGCCCCCTGGGCCTTGCCCTGACTGTAATGGTGACCACTAGAGGTCGGACTGCCCTCTGAAGCAAAGGCTCCAGAGCTCAAACCCCTCCTACCAGCTGGTCCAACAGGAATGAGGGGGCCCTAGGGCATACTCTGCCTTCTCCCTCTGGCCAGACCATTATCTTCAAGGAAGACCCCCATGTAATCATGACTATAGAGGAAAAAGGAAACAGCCTATTGCTGGACACTGGTGCTAGTCTCTCGGTTCTTCTTTTCAATCCTGGCCTTCCTTCCAGCTGTCACATCTCAGTGAAAAGAGTCACTGATGAGGAGGTAATCTGCTATTTTTCACAACCCTTGGGCTGTAACTACTTGTTAGATCTTTCTTGCATATCTTTGTTTTCCTGAGAAACCACTTTGAAGATACCAACATGTATTACAGCAGCCATTGGTAATTTCCTACCAATCTGTCCATAACTCTGTAATGTTTTTATTGTTCCTGTGCTATTTTGTAAATGGGTGTATGTTTATTACTATGTGTTTTCAACAACAACCATTGAGAATAGTCAATGATTATTTAATTGATCACTCATGTATAGCTCTATTTGTTTACCCTAGAAACCACTTTGAAGAAACCAAAGTATAGTACAACAACCATTGATAATTTCCTACCATTTTTGCCTGTAACTCACTATTATTTGTCTATTTGTTTTCCTGAGAAACTATCTTGAAGATACCAATAAGTAAAATAACAACCATTGATAATGCCCTACCACTTTGTCTGTAATTCAGTAAATCCCATTACTATGTTATCCTTCTTTTACTCTTTTAAATAAATTTAAAAAATATACATCTCATGTAGGTAACAGCTTTTTTGCATATTTCTCTTCAAAAAATATTTTATAGCAGTATATAAATAGGTTACCTACACATATAATTTTATAATTTTGCCCTAAAACTATAGATCTGTTTCATTTTTATAACATATCTTTTTTTTTTTTTTTTAAAGACAGGGTCTTGCTGTGTAGTACAGAGTGACCTTAAGTTCACTATGTAGCCCAGCCTGGCCTCAAACTTGTGGTGATCCTCTCACCTTAGCCTCCTAAGAGCTGGGATTAGTCAGGTACCACCCCCCCAACTAACATATCAATTTTTGTCCAACATTAATGAAGCTGACAAACTGTTGAAATGGAAATGTCTTCCATAATAGAAACAGCAATCTGACAGGGGAAAAAAACCTCTACACAAACACTATTGGGCCTACTGAAATTAGCAGCTGTTTCCTTCACATATGCTAACATCCACATCACCTCTGCACACATGCACACGTTGAGCACACCCGTTCAGATGTCGGTAGGCCACACTGTGCTTCCCACTGCTCTGATTATTGGGAAGCAGTGTAACTAACAATTAATCACACATGACTAACAAACACCTTAAGGCCACCACTGCAATGGGGAGTTAACTTGCAGAGTAGATTTAATAGTCTAGATGAAGTCAGCCTGTGTATGTGTATAAAATTCTATACACATACACATAGCTATACACCTTTCTATTTTTAACCCTCCAAAACAATATTTTGCCAGGCATGGTGGTGCATGCCTGTGATCTCAGCACTCGGGAGGTCAAAGCAGAAGGACTGAAAGTTCAAGGCCAGCCTGAGCTACATAGTAAGTTCGAGGCTAGCCTGGACTACATAGTGAGACCCTATCTCAAAAAAAAAAAAAAAGTTAATTTTTAAAAATTTTGTGCAAATTTCTAAATATTCTACCATTTAAGGCAAACAATGTTCATTAGGAAAAGTCAGAAAACAGGCTTATTTTTATCCAAAAGAATTTCAGAGAACTCTGGCCATTTCAAAGTAGAATAGGTCATTTAGTAATAAAAGTACAAGTAATTTTTCTTTATAGTTTTGTGTGCTTTCCAACTTTCTGCAAGAAACAGAAGGGAGCTAGGTGTGGTGGCACACACCTGTAATCCTAGCACTTGGGAGGCTAAGGCAGGAGGATTGCCGCAAACTTGAGACCAGCCTGGGCTACAAACTGAGCTCAAGGCCAACCTGAACTGCATAGCAAGAGTCTGTCTCAAAAAAACCAAAAAAAAAAAAAAAAGAAAAGAAAAAAAAAAGAAACAAAAGGGGTAAATGAAATAACTAAATTTCAAGAATCAACCCAACATGACAAACAGTGCTATCTTTGAAGAGTAGCAGCTGCAGAGGGATATAAGAGCCTGCTGGGGTACTAGAGACTCATAATCTGTGGACTTTACTTTAACAGATATAAGTGGATTTTTAAAAATAAATAAAAACAAGCCTAGGCACAGTGGAACATGCCTGTAATCCTAGCACTCAGCCTGAGGTAGGAGATCCCTAGCAAGGAGCATTCAGTGATTTAGCAAGCCCTTGTCTCAAATAAAAAAATAAAAAAGGGCTGGGGATATAGCTTCGTGTAAAAGCTCTGAGTTTAATCCCTGGGACCACAAAAATAAATAAAGAAAATTTAAAAAATGAAAGAGCAGTGTCGCAGTGAGTGACACTTTCCCTCCGCACAGAACACAAGACCTGGTCTGCCTCAGGCTGGGAAGCTGCTCCCAGAGGAATATGATTTCCATCCTTCCAGGCAGCTGCTCAGCAAAGGAATACAACTCAATTAAGAGACCCACCGGAGAGGGCTTTTTCGCCCCTTTCTTCAGCGAGTTACAGCTGCAGCAATGGACAGCAAGTACAGAATAAAAGCCACACACTGCTTTCTAGCCCAATTCCAGCTCAAGGTCACCGCCCTCATCCCCGTACCTCCACCCCTTAGCTTCAGAGAGAAAATGAAAATGGATCAGAGTGAAACGAAAATCAGAGGAAAAGAATCTCTTCTCTGAGAAGAGGGCAGTGACAATGCCTAACAATACAATAGTCTGAAAACCTCAATCAATGCAGAAAGAAGCAAGTTGCTAAGAACAAACAGCTCTTTATGCTCTGAGCTATTTGGAGCAAAGAACCAGAAAAGAGGCAAAAACAGCACATCATTCATTTTGTTATCCTAGGAATAATGTCCATTCTGGTGAAAACTCAATCCAAATCAACAAATATTTATTCAGTATCTATAATGTGCCAGGTGCTACACTAGGCCAGGTCCTGGGGTTAGACCCTAATGATGACAGAAACAGTCCTTCCCTTACAGAGCTTAAAGTCTAATAGCAATGGCCAATCATAGTCAAATGACCAGAAGGATAGAGACTGCATGTTATAAAGATAAGGTACTACATAGGTAGGGGAAATGAGATCAGAATTTTCCAAGGTCATACTGCTAATAACTTGCTAATAACTTGAATGTAGGCAGTTTGATTCCAAACCTTGAATTCTTATTGTTACGTTATGTGTGGGCCAGAGACAAGCTGCTACACACAAACTGTTATCAATCCAACAAGAAGTGTGCACAAGTCACTAAACACACTGTTTAATTCAGCTTTTTTTTTTTTTTTTTTTTTTTT
>NW_004955414.1:17683698-17740913 GCF_000276665.1 Chinchilla lanigera
TTTTCTCTCGTTGCTGGGACAAAATATCTGATGCCCAAAATTTAGGAAGGAAAGGTTTATTTAGCTCACAGTTTGTGGAGGCTTCAGTCCATACTTGGCAGGTTACAAGGTAGAGTAGCACATGGCAGAGGGCTACAGCTCATGGCGGCAGAACACAGCAAAGCAACAAGCACAAAAGCCAGGAATGGCCGCAAGCAGCTTCTTTCTCTCCTTTACATATACAAACTATCCACCCCAGGGCAGGTGTAGCTCTCACACCCATAATCAATCAAACTCTAAAAGCCTGCCCCATGACTGCAATGAGGCTTTGGGGAGACACCCAAACACAAACCATAACAGTCACCATGCCCAGCAGCCTGGACTAAATAGTAAGTTCAAGGCCATACTAAAACTACAGTGAGACCCTGTCTCAAAAAACAAAAAAGTATCATTCTTTCAGTGATGGATGACTGAACCATCTCCCATGTGGCAGGTCCTGTTTGAGGTATTATAGAAACAAAGAAGAGCACAGTCCCCATCGAGAAGGAATGCATAGTCAGATGGAAAGAGAACTAACCTATGAAAGATCATTACAGCCTGGAGCATAAGTGACATCATAGAGGTGTATGTCAAGCATGAGAAAGAGCAACCAACTCTCTGGAGCATCAGAAAGAGAAATAGCACAATTTTAGGCTTAAAAGAATTGAAGTGCTGTCAGGTGTGAAAGTTAAAGTCATAGCTTATTATCAAACATTCTAGAAAGCACTTTTAGCAGTTACACTATAAGTTACAAAGATTTAAAAGTTCAAATTTGGCTTAAGGGCTTAAAATAAGACCCTATATAAGCCCCCACTGCCCGGGAAGTGGTGCAGTGGGGTGTGCCGGCCTTTGGGCCGGCCCCTAGCTGCACAGGTGCCCAGGAGGCGGGCCCCCTGCACCCAGGAAGCCATGCAGTGGGGTGCACCAGCTCTTGGGCCCACCCCTAGCCACGTAGCCACCCGGAAAGCCAAGCAGTGGGGTGTGCCGGCCCTTGGGCAGGCCCCTAGCCACACAGCTGCCCTGGAGGCAGGCCCCCAGGCACCCAGGAAGCCACACGGCAAGGTGTGCCAGCCCTTGGGCCCGCCCCTAGCTGGACAGCTGCCTGGGAGGTGGGCCCCTGGTGACGGCACGCACTGGCGCCCGCTGGCACATGCCAGCCCTCAGGCCAGCTGCCACCACGCAGTTGAAAACTATCATGGCACAGGGAAGCAATGACACAATTGGCCCACCACACGCCGGCTGCGGCGGCCCGCCCACAGACATGCATGAATCATTCCGACATGGAGAAACCCCTGGGAATACATGTCACACAAGTTGTTCTTGCCCGTGCCACTGAGAACCAGAAAGGTCCAGAGTCAGCGGAAGAGCAGCTACTGAACAAGGACTCAGAGAACGTGAGAATACAGACTACACCCGAAGACTCAGAGGTCTAGTTAACCGGGGTCACAAGAGCTGTTCCGAAGCTAGAAACCAGGAGGACCTTGAACAATACTTGGGGAGACCACCTGGTAGCCATTCTTCCCCTAACAGTACAGGCTGCGGTGGAGGAGCGCATGGAGCTCTGGAGAGGTCTGCACTGAGATTCCTGCTACCTGTGCTGATGGTTGGGGAGAGGACACTAAGTGGTTGTGGGGTCCCAATGCACTGGGAGGCTGGAGAGAAAAAGCTACAAAAAATGGCTTTCGCCCCAGATGGCTCATTTGAGAAGTTAGTAAGGATTGCCTCCTCAGTATTCTATAGCTGTGATGAGGAGGAGGCCAAGGAGAAAAAACAAAGAGACCGAGAAAAAGCAGCTACTTTTGCTGCAGCACTAAGAGAAACAGACCCTAAGTTTGATTCCCAGGGCCCCAAGAAGAACTCAACAACTACATTCATCTGCTACTACTGTTAAAAGCCAGGCCACCTCAAGAGGAACTGCCCTAAGAAGCCCCCTGGGCCATGGCCTGAATGCAAAGGAGACCACTGGAGATCGGTCTGCCTTCTGAAGCGGAGACCCCAGAGCTCAGACCCATCCTACCAGTTAGTCTAACAGGAATGAGGGGGCCCAGGGCATACTCTGCCTCTTCCCTCTGGCCAGACTGTCATCTCTGTGGTGGAGCCCCAGGTAATCATGACTATAGAGGAAAAAGAAAACAGGCTGTTGATAGGCACAGGTGCAAGTCTCTCGGTCCTTCTTTTCAATCCTGGCCTTCCTTCCAGCCGTCACACCTCAGTGAAAGGAGTCACTGGTGAGGAGGTAATATGCTATTTTTCCCAACCCTTAGGCTGTAACTACTTGTTAGATCTTTCTTACATATCTCTGTCTTCCTGAGAGACCACTTTGACAGTACCACCATGTATTACAGCAGCCACTGATCTTTTCCTACTAATATATCCATAACTCTGTAATGTTTGTATTGTTCCTATGCTATTTCATAAATGGATGTATGTTTATTACTATGTGTTTCCTGCAACAACCATTGAGAATAGTCAATGATTATTAAATTGCTCACTCATGTATAGCTCTATTTATTTTCTTTAGAAGCCACTTTGAAGATACCAAAGTATAGTATAATAATTATTGATAATCTCCTACCACTTTTGTCTGTAACTCACTATTATTTGTCTATTTGTTTTCCTGAGAAACTATCTTGTAGATAACAATATGTAAAACAACAACCATTGATAATTTCCTACCACTTTGTCTGTAATTCAGTGAGCCCCCCATTACTATGTTATCCTTCTTTTACTCTTTAAAATTTTTTTAAAAAGACCCTATATAATTAAAAAGATGAGAGTCGAGGAGATTTAATTCCAGACAACTAACTGGTTCTGTGATTTGGCCTTTTCAGTTCTTGCTTTCCTTATCTGTAAAATGGTAATAAACTAATATCTAAGGAGTAAGAAAGTGTAATTTTTGCATATCCATATACTATACCATGTAGTACCTTGCCATACATAATGGCAAACTACCTAAGCTATTATTTATGTTATTTAAAATCAACTCACTTTAAAAATTCATTTAAAAAATAAAGTTGAGTTGTAGAATAACTTAGCATGCATACATTTCTGATGAGAAAATAATACAGAATTTTGGAAAAGTTGGGCAGTTTCTTATAAATTCAGACATATACTATGCTTACCAATTGACTTGACAATCATGTCTAAAGAAATGAAAACTGTGGATACTTTCAGAAAAACCTGTACATATCTATAGAGCCTTTATTCATAATTGCCCCAAACTGGAAGAATTTTTTTGTTGTTGTTGTTCTTTTAGACAGGGTCTCACTATGCAGTTCAGGTTGGCTGTGGACTCACTATGTAGCCCAGGCTGGCCTTGAACTCAAAGTGATCCTCCTGTCTCAGCCTCCCAAGTGCTGGGATCACAGGTGCGCACTACTACACCTGGCCACAAGTATCTTTCCATCAGTGGATGGATAAACTGGGTACATCTTTTCAAGACAAAATGCTACTCAGCAACAAAAAGGAATAAAGTACTTCAAGTATGCGATGACATGGATGAATGTCAAATACACTATGTGAAAGAAGGCAGAATCAAAAAAAAAAAAAAAACAAAAAAAACCACTGGAGACTTTCAGGAAGATGGTAGAGTGGTGAACAGCAGAGAAACAGCTTCTCTGAGATTTGCTGTCTATATTATCAACATGAGGAAGAGAAGAAGCAGGGAATTGGGTCCCCAGGACCCAGCACAGACCTAAAGGGAAAATTGAAGCCCATGGGGAAAGTGAAGAGAGAGACCTCAATGCAAAAGAAGGACAAGGCAAGTGGCACTTTCTCCCTGAGCCCTGGCTCACTGCATAGGAGGGGCGGCTTGAACCTACAGAACCCTCATAACTGATGACCCCAGAGCACTCCACAGAGAAATGCACCAGTGGAATCAAGCAGTGGACACAGCAGACTGCAGTGAATGGTGAGTTATTCAGGTTCAGATGCCCCCCTACCCAGGAGAGGGCAATTAGCTGGTAGCCACATTGGAGAGAGGCCAATTGAGCTCGGAACTCAGAGCAGCTGTGGGCTCCATCTAGTGGCTTCTAGTGTCAGGGTGAGGCAGAACTGAGCTCAAATCAGCAGGAGGTCAAGGAGACGAGCTCAAGCCAGCAGAAGGCACACTGATGTGTTGCAGGCTAAACAAATCATGTTCCAGCCTTACAGCCAGAAACCAGCCAGAACCTCAGTGGAATTAAAGGTGCAGGATTGCTGGGATTATCCACTACCCCACTGCAAATCTACAGCTAGCTCTCTGGGATTAATCAGCACGGATCTGGACTCTGTCTGTCCACTTTGTCTACCAGACACAATAGAAACATGCCCTGAAGTGGATATATTTTTTTCTTCTTTTTCTTTTTTCTCTTTCTTGTTTCTCTTTTTGTTTTATCTTTTCATGTTTGTTCTTGTTTTTATATGAGTGTGAATACTGTTTCTAGTTTTTTTTTTTTTGTGGCTGTTTTGTTCTGTTCTTTTTATTTTTTCCTTCTCTCTTTTCCTCCTGTCTCCTTCACCAGTTCCCCAAAGTTTGTATAATCTTCTTTTGTCCTCCAGTCTTGCTTCTAATCTCTTCCTCTTCTATTTCTCTATTTTTCTCCATAGCCCCTTTTTAATTTACTCCCCTGAGAGTAAAATCACCATACTGAGGACATATTTACTGTATACAATTTTCTGGTTTGTTTTAGGTTGTGTTATATAACCACAAATCTAGTTCATATGGTTAAAGGTGCCAAATTAATAGTTACCACAATTTGGCATTTTCTAGGCTGTGTTCAATGCTATTGTTATTGCTGACTGTACTACTTTAACCAAGGTGACATAATTGTTTTAATCAGTTGTTCTCCTTGGTATACCAAGACTGAGATTGCCTAGGGGTCATAAAAAATACTACAGGACAGCGCCTAAAAACCAGGGATAGGCCAAATAGGCAGCAACACCTCATGCCCAAAAAATTGAAGAGGTAAGATCTTGCAACAGACTCAAAACCCAAAGCCAGCTACACCTGGAAGACATCTCTGAGAAGTAGTCATTTCCTAAGGGCTCCAAATACTAGCAAAAAGCTACTTGCCATAGGCAGTTTACAAGCATCAACCCAGGCTTGAAGCAAGCATTAACCTGATACCAAAACCAGAGAAGGACCCAACTAAAAGAGAAAACTATAGGCCAATCTCCCTAATAAACAGGAATGCAAAAATCCTCAATAAGATACTGACTAACAGAATACAGTGAATGATCAAGAAGATTATACACCATGACCAAGTAGGATTTATCCCATGGATGCAGGGATGGTTCAATATACACAGATCAATAAATGTAGTACACTGTATTAACAAAACCAAGGACAAAAAACTATATCATCATCTCAACAGATGCAGAAAAAGCTTCTGACAAAGTCTCATACCCATTCATGATAAAAAAAAAAAAAAAAACCTTACAGAAAATTGGAATAGATGGTCTTTTTCTCAATCTGATAAAAGGTATCTATGACAAAGCAACAGCCAACAGCATACAAAATGGACAAAAACTGAAAGTTTTCACTCTAAAATCAAGAACAGATAAGGATGTTCACTGTCACCACTCTTATTCAATATAGTTCTGGAAACGCTAACCAGAGCAATTAGGTAAGATAAAGAAATAAAAGGAATAAAGATAGGAAAGAAAGAAGTAAAAGTATCATTATTTGCAGATGACATGATACTGTACCCCTAAAAGAAGGTAGAAGACCCCTAAAACTCCACCAAAAGATTTCTAGATTTAATAACCAAAGTTAGTATCATAGCTGGATATAAAGTCAACACTTCAAAAATACTGTATTTTTCCATCTAAATGATATTCTGGAAAAGGCAAAATTGGAGGGACAGAAACTGTATCAGTAGTTAACTTAGAGTGGGAGGAGGCTCCATCTACAGAGGCAGGAGGGAACTTCTTGGGTTAATGGAAATGCTCTATATCTTGACTATCATAGTATTTACTGTGTACTTCAGTGAAAGCTCTTAGAATTATTCACTAAAAGAGTGAATTTTACGGAATGTAAATTATACCTGAATAGGCCTGACTATATCATAACTGTAAATGGAAAATCAGTAACAGTTGCCACAAATAGAAGGTATGTTAAAAATAAATACAATGAAAACAAAATAATGTTACACAATTCTAGCTAGATACCAGTGCTTGCCAAAGACTCCCAGACTGAGGTCCCTTTGTGTTACAAAGATTATGAACTGCTAGAATCAATGTTAAGGACATGCCAGCACCACTCTGGGAATTTCTCCTTGACTTAATTAGGTTGAATGAGAATTAAAAAGGGAACAGAAAAAAAAAAAAAAAAGAAGGAAATTTATAACCATGCGATTTAATGTTATTTAAGGTAAACTATAGAGCATCTTGTACTGTCTGAAACACTAAGGTAAGATTTCCAAAGTGCCTGGCTTACAGTAGACAGCCAGTGAATGTTTTTTCGCTTATTCTACAATTTTCCAACAAATCCAGAGCATAAATGAAAAATAAATACCCAAGTAAATGGAGAAATATACTATGTTAAAATTTCAATTGTCCCCAAACTTATCTACAGATTCAACACAATCCTAAGAAAATATCATCAGGCTCTTTTCAATAACAGCTAAACACTGTAATTTCTTGCATTCATTTATTTATTCATTCATTCATTCACTCATTCATTTATTTATTTTTGAGATAGGGTCTTGTTATGTATTTGAGGCTGGCCTTAAACTCACTACGTAGCCCAGGCTGGCCTCAAACTCATGGCGATCCTCCTGCCTCAGCCTCCCAAGTGCTGGGATTACAGGCATGTGCCATCATGCCCAGCTGTGTGATTCCACTTATATAACACCCTGAAGAAATTAAATCTACACAGACAGAAAATTGCTCAGTGGCTGCCAGAGATTTCAATTGGGGATACAGGGGGAGGGACTCACTCCAAAGGGGAACCAAAGAACTTTTTGAGACAATGAAAAGTTTTCTATCTTGAGTATGGCAAACTACATACTTTTTTTTTTTTTTCCTTGTGCATGGGAGACATTTATTAATATCAAGCTGCACTGGTATCCTGAAGAAAACATAACATAGCAGCAAGAGAAAAGCATCCATCCGGAAAACCCCTACACCTTATACAACGCCATGATCCACATTCTCACTGCTGTCTGGGACTGCTGAGGACAGCTGGCAAAGAGCCGCCTGGCGAACAGATTGGCCCTGCTGTGGTCTCATGGTCTCTAACGTCATCAACACTCCTGAATTTTCCTAAGGAGCTGATTTCCAATTTTCCATTTTCCTCTCCTCCACCTACCTTCCTGCACATCACAGATATCAATCCCATGTCGCTCATTCCTGAATAAATTCAATTCTGCTGAAAGCAGCCCTCTCCATTGTTACCTAAGTTGACAGTGGAACATGGTATGCAGCTTGATTAATATGTGCTGAGTAGGTAAATGAAACTTGGCTCTCTCCAAACTACATACCTTAAAAAAAGCAAATTTTAGCTGGGCATGGTGGCACATGCCTGTAACCCCAGCACTCAGGAGGTTAAGGCAGGAGGATCATTGCGAGACCAGCCTAGGCTACAAAGTGAGTTCAAGGCCAGCCTGAACTGCATAGTGAGACCCTCTTTCAAAAAGACCAAAAAAAAAAACCAAAAATATTTTATTTCCTATACATTAGTTCACCAAAAACACAATCAGCAAAAAAAGTAGAACATGCTATCTGTGCCAAAAATATCCCATTCAAAGGTATTCTTCCTACCTTTCCTCAACTTTGATAGAGAGTTGGTTGCAGAGCTTGTGCACATACTCAGAATAACTCTCAGCCAGGGTCATGTCATATGCAGTCAGGTGAATGTTTAGAACCCCATATTCATAATCTGTCCCCAAATTAATGGGTCTCACTTCCACTTTTCCCCTTTTCTTCTTGGGCTGAAAACAAATGAAAAGAGAAAGAAAACAAATTAAAGTACTGTACAAGAGATTCTAATCATACTATCTGGATATATTTTTAAAAGTAAATCTTTTTAATAAACATGTTTACCATTTTTCTCTCAGGCTACACTTATCTACGAGTTGAAGTTCTCTTGGGAAGGAGTGAGTAGCTTTCTTCAACAGTCTAGGCTGTGACATCAGTCAGTATAAGAGGACAGAATATTGCTGGCATTACTTTAACAAGAATATATATAACAGTTTTATACCATTAACTTATGTTTTTAAAAAAATTTATTGGTACATGTTTGCAATACACACTGATTACATTCAGCTTGCAATCGATCTATCTATATATGTATATATATATGTGTGTATATATATGTGTGTGTACATATGTATATAAAATCTTGATCATTTTTACTTCATTTCCCCCTTCTCCAGATCCCCTTCTCATCTCTACAGAGTCTACTTCCTCATATCTTAATATATCTTTTTAGCGCTTTATTTATATTTTGAGTGTCTCATATTAGAGAAATCATGTAATATTTAATCTCTGTACCTGACTTATTTAACTTGGTATTATGGCCTCAAGATCCATCCATTTTCCTACAAATGATTCAACTTTATGTTTTTTATGGCTAAGTAGTACTCCACTGTGAATATGCACCATTCATCTGTTGATGAACATATAGGCCAGTTCCATGATATAGCTATCACGAGTTGTGCAGCTACAAACATGGGTATGCATGTATCACTGTAATATGAGGACTTTAGCTTATCTAGGAAAATACCCAGAAGAGATATAATAGGGTCAAATAGAACTTCTATTTTTAGTTTTTTGAGGAATCTCTATACTGATTTCCACAGTGGTTGTACTAGTTTATATTCCCAACAACAATTTTTTTTTTCCAGAAACTTTGCCAGCATTTGTTGTTTGCTGAATTCTTGATAATAGCTATTCTTACTAGAATAAGGTAGAATCGCAGTGTTACACCTTTAATGGCCAAAGATGCTGAACACTTTCCATGTATTTATTGGCCATTTGTTATTCTTCTGAGAAGTTCCTATTCATTTCAGTTGCCCATCTTTAAAAACTGGATGTCTCATTTTGGGAGTCTAATTTTTTGGGTTCTTTATGTATGTTAGATATGAGTCCTCTGTCACAGGAATAACTGGCAAAACTTTTTTCCTGTTCTGTCAGTTGTCTCTTCACTCTGTTGGTTGTATCTGTTGCTACATGGAAGCTTTTTTGTTTGATACGATCCCATTTGTTGGTTCTTGGTATTATGTCTTGTGCAATTGGGGTTCTGTTCTGAAGTCTTTGACTAAGTCTTTAAGAGGTTTACCAATTTTTTTTTCCCAGTAGATTCAGTATTTTTTAGACAGGGTCTTCCTACATAATTCTTGCTGGCCTTGAACTCACAGTGAATCTTCTGCCTCATCCTCTTGGGTTCTGGGATTACAGGCACCATCATGCCTGGCTCAAGTGTTTCTATTTTTATAAGTCTATTTTGATTTTAGCACAGAGTGAGTAATATGGATCTAGATTTATCTGCACATGGATAACCAGTTTTCCCAGCACCATTTGTTAAGAGACTATCCCTATCCCAGTGTATATTATTGGCCCCTTTGTCAAAAATCAGATGGCTGAAGATGCCTAGGGTACTTGTTTTGAGATTCACCTCACCTCCCATCTCTAGTCCTCTGTTTCTCTTTTTATTTTTCTTTCTTTTCTCCCATCTTTTCTTTTCTTTTCTTTTCCTTCCCCTTTCTTATCCCCTCCCATTCTTCCTTCCTTCCTTCCTTTCTTTCCTTCCTTCCTTCCTTCCTTCCTTCCTTCCTTCCTTCCTTCCTTCCTTCCCTCCCTCTTTCCTTTCTTCCTTCCTTGATTTTAAGGTAAATAATTATTTCCTTGGCCTGATAACATTGACTTCATTATACAAGAACTTGAAGCTCACATAACAAACACAGATTTCCCCCAATAGGAAGTATTCTTTTCATTAGCAGATTAATTAAAATGTTGCGTTTGAGTTCAATTTTTGCTTCCCACCCCCACTCCACATCCCATAAATGAAAAAAAAAATTCTCATGAATTACTAAAAGCCATCCTTCTAAATGTTTCTAATTTAGCAGCTGCAATGGCTGAAAACTAGAGAAGGGAAGCAGCTGTCCACTGCTTAGCATTTTTGTGTGAGATAGGGACAGCAGTGAGGGAGCAAGAATTCTGGATCCATGGAAGTATAGACAACCTGCCTTACCTCACACCTGTCCCTTCCATACTAAAGACACCTCTGTCTCTGCACATGGAAAATGCTAAAGGCAGTGCTAAAGGACTGGCTTTAGCCTGCAAATGAGAGTGTCATGAGGCTCATGACATTCTAAGTTTGGGATAAGGGCCATCTCCAGAAACAGAAGAGGTTAGACAGAGATGTTCAACACTCAGTCAATCCAGTTTAATGAGATCAAAACTATTCATAATCAGAACCACCTTTTGCTGAACTCCAATTTTGCAAAGGTAAGACAGCTCTATCTAAATGTCTGTTGATATATCTGTACCATGACATTTATGTATGAGAACAGGACTAGCAGGGGATGGAGGAAGTGGAGAGATAGGAGACACAGTGGGTACAATGCTTCAGTTATAGCAGGTATCTTTCAGTTCCTAGGTATGGTCTACTACGCTGTTCCTAAAGTATTTCTGTTCCCTTCCCTACCTGTCTTATAAAATGCCAAAAATCTAATTTCTTGTCCAAAGAGACAGGAGTTACTGCTACATAATTTATTTGTTTTGTTTCTTCAAGCAAAAAGCAGTGGCAAAGTTTGTTTGAAAAGGTAAAAGGGAAAAATGCGGGAGAAACTGGCTCTGCAGAGCAAGCTTGGCCTGAGTGAAAGGATAAAGCAAAATAAAAGTACACCCTGGAGGAAGCAGGGCAGGCTATCATGAGGAAAACCATGGTAGCTTACTGCTAAATTATATTCATGTCTGGCCTTAATTTGCCCACCTCCTGACCCTCCAGTGAAATCACACAAAACTTTCTTGGCAATACCATGAAATTATAATATTATCCCCATTCCTCTATTAAAGCCAATCCAGCAACTCTGTCCCTGGCCAAGGAAGCAGGAAAAAAATATGACAACAGCATATGCAGTGTTTCCAATGTCTTCATTTCCTGTCTTCTCCACAGTGGGAGCCCTTCCTGTCTAACCCTAAGTCTCACTTGCAACCCTCTCCACGTGCTCCCATCTGCTGGGCTTCTACTAGCCACTTTCCACAGACACTGTCATCACAGAAAATAGTCTTCTCCATGTGACTTCTCATGGTTGCTCTCACATGGCTGGTCCATGCAGCACTAGTGGGAGGGATAGTGTTGTTGACAAAGAAAAAGGGGTCTTCAGGTCTTCTTAATCAATTAAGAAATAAAACTGGCCAATCATGAGGTTAGAAGACACTGGGTACTTCCTCTTGTTCAGACCAGGCACCCTAGCTTGAGGAGCATTTCTCCATGATGATCTCCTGCATCAGCCACTCCCATCATTTCCTGCATTCATTCATTCATTCATTCACTCATTTATTTTTGAGACAGGATCTCACTAAGCAGTTCAGGCTGGGCTTGAACCCACTATGTAGCCCAGGATGGCTTTGAACTTGCAGCAATGCCCCTGTCTTAGCCTCCCAAGTACTGGGATTACAGGCATGTACCACCATGCCCAGCATTTCTGCATTCTTAAAGACAGCAAATCTGCAGCCCCAAATACATCACTCTTGCACAAACAGGCCCTAACTGGTGCACATTTCAACTATGCATATTCTGTCTTGTTTCTCATTTTGGAAACTGATGTAGTTATGGTAGACTAAAAGATTCTGCATTTTGTTTTTCCAGTTCTGGGGATTAAACTTAGGGCCTCGCACATGCTAAGTAAGTGGTCCACCACCAAGCTATACTCTCAGCCTACATTAAACAATTCTTGCTTGGCATGGTGGTGCACACATGTAATCCTAGCACTTGGGAGGCTGAAGGAGGAGGATCATTGTGAGTTCAAAACCAGCCTGGGCTACATAGTGAACTCAAGGCCAACCTAAACTACATAACAAGACCCTGTCAAAAAAAAAAAACACACACACACCCAAAAACACACACACAAAAAAAAAAAAAAAAAATTCTTACTCTAGAATCTATAGACAAACTTCAAAAATATACATGCAAATTTTTTTCTTTTTCTATATGCAAAATTTTATATGTACATTTTTCCGAGGCGAGAATCCTCAGAATCTCAAAGAAAATCAGGGCCGGGGATATAGCTCAGTGACACAGCACCTGCCTGGCAAGTACAAGGTGAGAGGTATTAGTTCAATTCCCGGTACCAAAAAGAAAAAAGAAAGGAAACAGCATTCTTTTGCAGCCCTCCTAGCTCTGAAATTCTCCAACTAACTTCATAGCCTTCCTTTTAAAAACAGAGATAGAGCAATTATTCTATTCCTACCTTTTCCTGTCATACAAAGTATTGCCTCACTATATATCAGCACCCTGTGCAGCTGCTGTAAAGTTAGGAGGCCTGAAAAAAGTATTTGATGCACATATATAAAAATGAAGAAAGCTTCTCAACTGAAAATAATCTAACCCAAATGTTCACTGAGAGATGAACTTATTAAATAAATTATGCAGATATAAGAAATAGAAACTTCTTTCATGTACTGATGTGGAAAGATCTTTAAGATAAATTAAATAATAAAAGCAGACTGTAAAATAGCATATTCAGAATATTGCCAAACATGTAGGTAGATGGGAGAGAACAGATGATATGTATATATTTAATTATATACATACTTATTTGCTTACACAACCACAAACTATCTTTAGAAGGATGCACAAAAATATTAATACTATAGGCTGCCTGTGAGGGAGCTGGGTGAGCAGCACACAGGAGTTGAAAGGAGCCTTTAAAACTGTTTTCCTCCCACATTTAAATTTTTAGGCCTTTGTACTAAACCACATTTCTAGCCTTTTATTTTTTTATTTTGAGACAGGGTCTTGCTAAATTGCTACACTGCCCAAGTTTGACATCAGTTTAAAATTCTTCTCCAGGGCCTGGGGATATAGCTCAGCGGTACAGTGCCTGCCTGGCAAGCGCAAGGTCCTGAGTTTGATTCCTGGTACACAAAAAAAAATCTTCCTGCTTCAGGCTCCCAGAGAGCTGGGATTACAGGTAGGTGCCACCACACCTGGTCTGTGACTCTTTTTCTTTCTCTCTTTCTTTCTTAAAAATTTTCTTTCTTTTCTTTTACTTAAACACTGAATAAACATTCACCTCTATTATTATATGTATTTTCACACTACTCATACCTAGAATATGCTTAATAAAGAAAATACATGATGAGTCACTATTTTAGAATTTTAGAACAAGAAGGAATTTAGGGATTATTTTGTGCTGATTCTTCATCTTTGTGTGGGAAGAATAGAAAGCCCAGCAAGATTAATGTCTTGCAGGGTCACAGAGTCAGGTGGGACAGATCCAAGACCTCTTTAAAGACAGGATTTGCCAGCCATGGTGGTGCACACCTGCAATCCCAGCACTCAAGGCTGACCAGGAGCATGGACTCAAGTTCAAGGCCACCCTGGGCTACATAGTGAGTGCAAGGATGGCCTGAACGACATAGCAAGACCCTGTCTCAAAAAACCAAATGAATGAATGAATGATTTTTCCACTGTAGCCTCTGCATAACTAAAGTTTTTTAACAGTTGTGGATACCTTAGGGTCCTAGACCTTGCTGAGAGTGAGAAATCAACTTTAGAGACTAAGCACCAAGGTGCAGAGGCCTTGTGCTCTCTTATTCAGAGCCCACCATAACCTTGCCAAAATGTTCAGCAGAGAAAACTCCTGACAGTCAGCACTTCAGTCAGAGCTGTGCAGAATACTAAAGTCTGAATGCCATGGGATGCGGCTAAAATTTTCCAGCCGAGTGGGAAGGAGCTTCTCTGAAGCCTGGAGGAGGTTTTTCTTAGCCAAGGAAAATGCCAGGGCTCTTCAAAGGTGTTCCTTGAGGTGAACAAAGAAAGCTGATTCCAGTATCCCTCTTGGCATCTGATTTGCTTTTCCATGTTGGCCTAGATCTGCCTGGACAGATCCAGATCATCAAGAGCCCTGTGACATTATATATTCAGTTCTTAGCCAAGGTAGCACAGCCAGCAAGAGCTTAATTGCAAATACCAGGTACCAGCCGCTGTAATTGCACCTGCATCTCACATCCATCATGTTTTTCTCTATTCCTACTGACTGAGTTCACATCTCCATGACTGCTATCAGGAGCTATTAAAGATATGTGTGTAGGGAATGCACATGAACAGAGCTGCAAAAGCCCACTCTGACTACACCTGAAAGCCAGACAGGAAAAGGAGGCAGGCTAGGACAAAGGTGGGTAGAGAACTGCTATCCACCATCAAAATTTAGTGCTATAGACCAGGCATGGTGGTGCAGGCCTGTAATCCCAGCATTTGGGAGGCTGAGGCAGAAGAATCACTATGAGTCTGAGGCCACCTGGGCTACAAAGTGAATTCCAGGCCAGCCTGAACTGCATAGTGACACCTGGTCTCAAAAAGAAAAACAACAACAATAACAAAACAACTTCATGTGGGGCCAGGGGTGTAGCTCAGTGGTGTAGCACCTGCCTGGCAAGTGTGAGGTTCTGAGCTCCATTCCTCATACCCAGAAAACAAAACAAAACAAAAGAACACAGCAAAAAAAACACTTCGTGCTACTATGACAGATCTGGAATCACTATGGGGTAGTCCAGAGTAGCCATTCTTAGGTCCCTACAGGACTGCACTATGGTTCTCCAAATAGACTACTACCTATTTTTGTACAGGAATGTCTACATTCTTACTCCTATTTTATAGACAGAAAATCAGGATCCTCTAAAAGCAAGTTATTTTCCTAAAGTTACTTGCCTCCCAAGGCAAGTTACTTTCTCAAGGAAATTTTGCTGAGGAAGCACAGATAGAAAAAAGAATGAAGTTAGAACCACAGCCTTTTACAGCTCAAAGGAGTTTACAGATAATTTAGTCCCTCCTTCCTAATGTTTGTTACACATAGGGAAAGTTGAGACACAGAAAGGGGAAATGACTTGTCTAAGGTTACAACAGTAAGGAAATGGTAAACATAACAACTTTACATCTAGCCTGAGCTGGACCTTGAGTCCTGTGAGCCCAATCCCAGGCTCTCTTCTCTAATGTGAGAGGACTGACTTATCACTACAAGTAGTATTCTTCAGGGTAGAAGAATTGGGAAGGAACTGTACTGTCCCAATCCTCAAACAAAAGGGTGACATGTCTGCAGCATATCCAGCTTCCAAAAGTTCTGGTGATGAAAATGACACATTTTACAATGAACAAATGGTATGAATGATTTGGTGATGGCACTCTGGACAGTCCAAAATGAGCTGTGAGGTACATAATGACTGAGTGAGAACATTCATGATGCAGTGTCACACAAGCAACAGACGTACAGACAAATGCGTGCATCTGATTGGGATTGCAATGAGGTACAGCACAGCACTACATAAACAGCAGCAGACTCAGACAAAGCTTGAGAAATCTGAACTCAAATCCTAAATATCCACTTAGTCATTACATGCCATTGGGTGACCTCTGTAGGCCTCAGTTTTCTCATCTGTAACATGAAATGTTATTGTGAAGTTTAACATAGTTATTTATATGAAATAGAAATAGCATATGTGTTGTATGGATTCTGACTACTGTCAGCTCAAATATTGGCTCTGGAAATTACTAGCCATTTGGGCAAGTCATTTGATATGAGACTCAAATTCCTCAAACACGGTCTTTAATAATTATAGGATATTCTGAAGACTAAATTAAATATACAAAAATTGGATGTAAATTAAATATAACATTTGTAATATTATAAAATGAAATGATGTTTTTAAAGCTTGGCACATAGTAATTACATAACACTTTATATCTTTAAAGGAGTCCAAGTAATATATACACATAGAACATTATTAACATTACAAACTGGAGGTAAGTAACTCCCAATGTCCTATTGATAAGCTTTAAAGAATGAAGAACTGATGCTGGGTGTGATGGTGTGTACCCGTAATCCCAGACTCAGGAGGCTAACGCAGGAGGACTGCCATGGGTTTAAGGCCAGCCTGGGCTACATAGAGAGTTGAAGGCCAGCCTGAACTAAATAGCAAGACCCTGTCTCAACACGCCCCAACACACCACTAAAATGTAGAAAACACAGACCCTCAAGGAGCTTAAAGTCCAGAGAGAGAAAAAAAAAAAAAAAAAGTCCAGACAGAGAGAGAAAGAAAGGCACATATAAAGAGACAAGTCCTCTCAGTTTAATTACAAAAAGAAACCCAACTCCCAAGCATGAGGCAAGTTCAACACATACTATCTTGACTACAACATGCCAATTAAATTCCTAAGGGAATCCAAGAATAACTACTTCAGGTAGGTGCAGTTGGAAGAGCAGTGAGCCAGATCAATACTCCTAGGTTTCTGGTATGACATATGAAAATATATAGAATTTAAACAATAAATGGTGTCTTTTTTAAAAGATTGATTCAGACTTACTCACTTCTCAGGTCTCAGCTCTGCTCATTCCCTAATCCATACTTGAGACTCCAGAATTAACAAAATGTTGAAACTTTCCCAATAAATCTCAAGGTTCAACATCTCTCCACCTTTGCCCAGAATGTTTGCTCTCTCTGCAGAGCCTTTGATTCCCTGGTCCACACCCTTATTGTAAGAAACTGCTATTCATTTTTAAGATTCAGCTCAGGTTCTTCCAAGAAGTTTTCTCTGGTTCCTTGAGGGAGTTAGTACTTCTCCTGTGTGTTCCCACAGCATCCCTTCCACGCCCAGTACTATCACTTATCACATGTATTCATTTATTCAACCAATATTTACTGACAACTGGTGATGAGCCAGAGTACGGTTAGCATTCCAGATATGACAGATAGCATAGTTCCTGCTCTCTGAAGCTAGCAATCCATTGGGAAAGGCATTTATAGAATAAGTAATTATGAGAAGTGCACATTTTGAAAGGAGAAAAAAGTGCTATGGGAGCATAAAAAGAACAAATGGTATCATCAACATCATCATCATCACACTTATGGCACAATGTTTCAGATACTGTGCTAAGCACTTAAAGTGTTCTCATGTAACCTACTCCTCACAGCAACATTGGGAAGTATATTTTCCTACTTAAAGTCAATGAAGTTATGCTTTGGAAAAGTTAAATAATATGCCCAAGGACACACAACTATAAGTGTCAGAGCTGAATGTTAACATAGATCTCTGCCTAAATTCAAGGCCGTTCTCTTAACCTCTGTCTTATCCTCTAAGGACATTTTGCAAAGCCAATCAGTTTCCTCAATATCTATTTCCTCTTTTTCCTTTAATAACAGAATTGCTGGATTTTAGCTAGGTATATAACCATTCACAACAAATATATTTCCCCAATCAACATTGTAGCTAGGTATGAATATGTGACCAAGTTCTGCTTGGGGTAGGAGCGGAAGTGATGTGTGGTTTCTAGGATATACTGTTAATGGAAGAACCATGCCCACTGCTTCTCCATTCCACTTCCTGCTGGCTAGAGTGTGGATATGATGGCTCAGAAGAAAGCAGCCATCTCAACTCATGAGAGAAGCATTATGAGAAGTATGGAAGAAAAAAAGGCTAGGGTGGTGGGGGCAAACCTACGACATGCATGCCTCAGCAGGGTGTTTATAGCATTGAAAGCTCTGAAAGGTTCCCAATCATGGGGCTAGGGTATCCATTTACACTATTATGTGAGAAAGAACTATCTATTATAGTAGCCAAACCACTATCTCAATTCATATAAGAAAGTACTACATCTCATTTATCTTTCTATTCCTAGACCCCAGCAACGTTATACATTGAATTGAACTGAAGTGAATTCTGATTTTGGTCCTGCCATTTGCTACTATTCCTCAATCAGTTTCCTTTTCTTGCCTGCCTACCACACAGAACAAATGATAAAAACCAAGGTTTCCAAATTTCTTCTGGTGACAAAGGGCCTTAAAAAATTATGTGAAACATCATGAAATACTTCTTAATATAAAAAAAAATACTTATCAATCTACTGTTATGGCTTGAATCTAGTTCCCCGCCCCCCCCCCCCAAAGCCTCATGCTCATAGGTGGGACTGTTCAGAGATGGCTGGACCTAGGGTGTGTGCTGCTGGGATTGATTCATGGTGCCATGCTAAAATTAAGGCTGTCCCACCCTGAGTGTTAGTGCTAACCAGGGTGGGTAGCCTGGACAAGATAAATGGGACATAAAGGATTGCTGTTGGTCACTTGCTGCTTGCTGCTTTTGCTGCCTTCTGGCTGCCATGAACTGTTTTTCCTCTGTGATGCCCCTCAGCCATGCCACTCTGCCTTGGAGCTAGCTGATTATGGACTGAAACCTCTACAAACTGTGAGCCAAAACAGACCTTTCCTCCTTTAACTTTAGGTGTCAGGTATTTTATCCCAGCAATGAGAAAAGTAATTAATACATGTACCTTCATCATAAATAACAAGCAAACTTTACCAGCAGAAAAGATGGTATATTATATGAGTTTTCTGTGTCTCAAAAAATAGAAAAACATATCTGCATTTCTCTGCAAGTGTTTATTTTCATCAAGAAAAACTGATGGGGGGCTGGGGATTTAGCTCAGCAGCACAGCACCTGCCTGGCAAGTGCAAGGTCATGGGTTCAATTCCTGGTCCTGGAAGAAAAACAAAAAAACAGAAAAACTGATGGGAGAAAATTTTGGAATTTGATGGAGATATAGCTCAATGGCATAAGTGCCTGCTTGGCAAGCATAAGGTCCTGAGTTTGATTCCTGGTACTCTCCCCCTCAAAAAAGAAAAGAAAAATTTGGAATTTATAAAATTCTACTCATTCAATATTTTTCTAGAATGGGGAAGACTTATTAATAGAGAGGAGGAATTCATCTCTAGGACCACCAATGTTCCAAGGGTATATGGTTTGCAAGGCTGATATGACAGATGTGAAAGCACTTAGAAAAGAGAAAGGAATTAATTACTATTGCTCATACCAAATATGAATTCCTCTAAAAATCTCACATGGTTATAATTTGGCAAAACAGGTAAGGCCAGGAGAGACTCCCAGTGGGCTGGAGACTAGGAACTCTAACGGCACAGGCAAAGTCAGGTCTTCACAGAAGTCATTCCCTGTGCCTGGAAAAGCTCCAAGAAAATTTTTTATTTTCTTTACAGCCCACTGTTACCAGCTACTCCAAGCAAATGGATATACCTGGAAGAGTGTCTTGTTCAATTTATATACCCAGTGCCAAGAATACAGATGGCACTGATTCAGTGCCATCTGTGGAGTGAATGAATGAATGAACACTAATGAATGAACCCTAAATGAATGGGGTGAATGAATGAATGAACACTAATGAATGAACCCTAAATGAATGAACACTGTTTCATTCATTCATTCATTTGAAATTGCCAGATAAAGTTGTATATTTACTATGTAAGACATTATAATAGAATCACTTCTATATCTTTGCCCACTTAACATTTAGTTAATTCCTCTAGTAAAGCACTTATCAGACATACCTAGTTACATTTTGGAGGACTAACTTTCCTGGTAGACTATGCTTTTTGTAGGAACAGACTGAGTTTCACTCATCTGAGCGTCGTCAATGTTTAACACAATACCTGGCACATGGCAGATGCTCAACGGTGGTTTTTCTTTCCACTGAGTTATAAGAAGTAGATTTGAGCCAGGTGTGGTGGCGCACACCTGTAATCCCAGCACTCAGGAGAATGAGGCAGGACGATCTTCGCGAGTTCGAGACCAGCCTAGGCTACAAAGTGAGTTTAAGGCCAGCCTGAACTGCAGAGCAAGACCCTATCTAAAAAAAAAAATTAAAAAAAGAAGTAGATTTGGGTGGAAACATGAGTGTAGGTGTAAAAAATCTTCCTAGGCTAGTCCTGCAATCCATGTCTAGCCCTAAAGTCATTAAGCTAGCAAAACCAATCTTTTTGTTCCCAGAAAGCTAGGAGTGCAAAGTGATTCTGACATGGTGAATTTTCTGGGAATAATTCCAGTCTCCTTAAAGAATTGTGGCCATGAGTGCTGATCTATATGTGGGTGCTACAACAAAATAAATAAGTGTTAGAAATGAAAGATACCTCCTCTAGGTCAACAGTAAAAATAGTGTAAAGTTTCCAAGAGAAAAGGTATCTTCTAGGGGCCATTCTATAAAGAGGAAGGAAACTGTATGAGTTACAAAAGATACACCTTACTCTCTTACCTCAGAGCTTGGAAATGACAACATAACAACTATGAACTGACAACAATTATTCTGTCCCTATTTCTCTATTATTGAGCTCTTATTACCCCAAGACTGGAGGCTGGACAACAGCTGAGGGCAAGCAATGACCTTGGGAGAAGTGATCTAGCACAATATGAATGTGAAGGAACTATTATTGTTTTTCTTTCTACCAAATATAAATCCCTACAAGAACCCTAAAGCCTTTAAAATTCAACTGAATGAGGCTGGGCCTTTGAGGGAATAATGACATCTACACAATGAGACAGTGGTAGGTCCAGAGACATGCTCTGACATGTGACCCCTTGGTGACACAAGTCAAGCTGTGCCTTACAAGATAAGCACCATGGAGAAAAAAAGAAAGGTGTCATCTCATACAGAGGAAGGAGTATCTGCAAAGACACAGAGGCAGTAGAGAGCACTGGTGCATGAGAAAATGTGCTTGAGATACAAAGTGCAAAAAGAGAAATCACCAAGAAAGGCAGGCGTGTAGTGCAAAAGACCTGCAATACTATGTTCTCAAGAAGAAGCTTCTAACATTTGTTTTTGCAGTACTAAAGACTGAACCCAGGGCCTCGCACGTGGTAGGCAAACACTGTACCACTGATGGCCCTTTTTCTAAAATTTTATTTTACTTTGACATACAGTCTCTTTGAGTTGTCCAGGCTGGCCTTGGATTTGTGATCCTCCTGACTCAGCCTCATGAGTAGCTGGGATTACACATATACGTCACCATGCCTGACAAAGCTTTGTTTTCATCTCATTACCTCCTCAGAGAGGTATCAAGGAGAACACAGGATAGAGGGATGAGAACCAACTTAGATATACAAACCAGACCATGAAAGAGGTAAAACTAGTATTGACAAGGAATGCTGATGTGAAAAAGATGCCCCTTTCTCTTCCCAAAGTTCACAAGTTATAAGACTGAACAGGACTTTTGGGTTTTTTGCTTTGTTTGTGGTACTGGGAATCAAACTCAGGACCTCGTCCTTGCCAGGCAGGCACTGTGCTGCCGAGTTATATCCCCAGGCAACTGAGTAGGACTTTTGAAAGGAGAAAAGGGATAGCACTTTTTATCTTCCTTTTAGCATCTGTCATTTTCTGCTTAGGAGCATAATAATCTATGCATTATTTCTACATATTCTCCTTCTGAGGATGAGTCAGGTCCTATTCTTTCATTCTGTAAAATTATTTTTCAGCCCATTCTGAATAGATAAGGCATCAACAGGGCCTAGCACAAAACAGATGTTCAACAGCCAGGCATGGTGACACATGTCTGTAATCCCACCACTCAAGAGGCTGAGGCAAGAGAATCACCCTGAGTTTGAGGCCAGCCTATGTGACACAGTGAGTTCAAGGTCAGCCTGAACTATATAGGAAGACCTTGCCTCAAAACAAGTAAGATGTTCAATAAATACTCCTTGGCATCATTGTATCTCAATAGAAAACACTTGAAGATATTCTCATCCAAAGATGAATTAGCATCTTCAGCTTTTGTGAAGAATCTGATAAAATGTATGGGGACTGAGGAAGTAGCTCAGCTTCCCTACCATGCACAAGGCCTTGGTCAATCTCCAGCACAGAGAGAGAGAAAAAAAAAGAATTCAAATAAAAGCTATGAATTCTTTCTAGAAAAACTCAATACAGAAAATATTTTTATATATACTTTCAGGACACACCATGCCTAGATGGGTAAGATTAACTTACTCAAAGTCATAAAGTCAAAAAGTGGCAGAACCAAGCCTAGAACACAAATTTCCTGGTTCCTAATGCAAAACTCTTCCCATTTCAATGGAACAATTTTAGTAGAGCATGTTTCCTGCTGGGAGCCTGCCTGACATAGGCCTCAAGTATGAATGTTCTTCTCATGAAATTTCTTGATACAAGGATGACATTTAAGAAAATATGGCAAGTTTAATGGCTTTTGAGGCCCAAATACAATGGTTTGGATCCAGAGAGAAGCAATGGGAGATGTGTGCTATTGTATAGGAGCATTAAAATGAGCCAAAGAACCAAAACTATTGAAGTTTTCCCAAGAAGAACAGCAAAATCTTCCTTTTTTTTTTTCTTTTTGGTACCAGGAATTGAACTCAGGACCTTGCACTTGCCAGGCAGGAGCTTGTGCCACTAAGCTATATCCCTGGCCCAAAATCTTCCAGCTATACCATTTGTAGAAAGTGACAGAAGCAAGACTCAAAGCCAAAGCCAGGTCTTTTGAGTTTCAGGCCAGTACTGTGTCCACTCACGATAAAATCCTCTGTACACACAGAGCAACTTAATGATCACAGAAGCAATCATGCAGGTAGGTCAGAGAAATGGGCAAAATAATTGCATAATGCCTAGAGCTAACTTCCAGTTATCAGTGATAACAGATTCAAGAAGCACATGAATAATTTAAATCTGCAAATACTATAAAAATCCGCTATTTGGCTGAAAATATCAATCCACCTCTATTTGCTACACATCGTTCATTCAACCAATATGAATTCATACTGAATTAAGTATCAAGAAGATTTTATTTCTTTTTTAATTATCACAAATAATAAAGTCAAACCACTTGCTTTTTATCATGATAATCTGGCCAAGGGACAAAACTGGAAGTTGGTAGAAACATCTCCCGTCTGTATAACCCCAAACTAAATAACCAAAGTGGACTGAGGGTCAACTCCCTATCTTTTCTATCTCCAACATTATCCACCCTATGCCCATGTGATCTTCAGGTCTTTGCAAAAGCGTCACACTATCCTTTTCTATCCTTTTCACACTTCCCCTGCCACTTACCTCTTGTGATATAACTAGGTGCTTGTATCTTCCAATGCCATGAGTGGGCTTTGTCCTGTACTGCCGACTGGTACTCAGTAGAATGCCACCTAAAAGAGAGAAAATAGGCAAACCTCTTTCTAAGCTCCTCAAGGAACAAAGTGTTATGGTTTGTGTCTGGGTGTCCCCCCAAAGCCTCATGCAGTCATGGGGTGGGGCTTCTAGAGTTTGTGACTGATTCATGGTCCAAAGCTGGGATTATGGGTGTGAGTGCTACATCTGCCTGGGGCAGGGAGCCTGCATATAAGGGAAGGAAAGAGTCTTGCTCTTTCTGCTCCTCCCTTTTTGCTCTTGTTGCTTTTGCTGTTTTCCATTGCTATGAACTGTTACCCCTGCCTTGAAGCCAGCTGATTAAGGACTGAAACCTCCACAAACTGTGAGCTAAATAAACCATTCCTTCCTTAAATTTGGGCACTGGGTATTTTGTCTCAGCAACAAGAGAAAAGTAACCAAGACACAAAGTAAGTAAGGAGATAAATTCTCCACTGCAGAGCTGGGAACATTTGGGACTAGCGGGCCTCTTGGTGGTTTAAACAACCAATTATTTCTTGATCCTGGATAGATTCTCAGTTTGTCCTCCTTTTCTCTCCTTTTTACCCCTGGACTATATCCAATCCCCACCACCTATCCTGCTTTGAAACACCCTGTCCTGCAAAAGCCACTGCAAAGAGGGGGACAAAAATATATTCTCATGGGGCTCTCATCTTTTTTTTCTTCAACAGGCAATAATTCTTTTGAAGTTTTTCAATGGGAATTATATACAGAAAGAAACAGGCAGCAAAAAATAACCAGCAAAAAATAGGTTCACAGAGTTACATAAAGTTTAAAAAATCATTTAGCACTAGGGATGTAGTTCTTCAATAGACTGCTCGCCTAACATGCACAAGCACCTATGTTTGATCCCCAGTACCACAAAACAAACAACAAAAATCATCTAATTTGATTTATTTATGCTGATATGGAAAAGTACCCAGCATATTATTAAGTGAACAACAACAAAAACAAAAACTTCAATACAGAACTATACATATATATGCTATTACTGGATAAAAAGAGGATCTCAATAACATACACTATAGTAGATCCAGAGAAGTGACACCCAAATCCTCCTTCAAAGAAGGACTTGTTGCCTATATGTTGCTTTCACATAAATATATATACAGATACATATATTCCATTTTAATCTTCATTAATGTCCTTATTTACAAATAAAGAAGAAATGCTTGCTTAAAAAATATGGTGACCAAAAAAAAATCTGGTGACATGACCAACTAGTAACCAAGCAAGTAAGTGGTAGAATTGCCATTTAAACTTGGGTCCACCTGACTGTACAGCCTATATCCATAACTCCTAGGTCAGTGATGGTAAACATTTTATAGCTTTCAATGATACAAAAGCCCGCTGTGGCATGTGTACCATCGGTTCGCCACCACTGTCCTAGGTCAGCACCTCTGAATTTCTAGAATATAAAGTCTGGCTAGACCTGATATTTTCTAGCTCTGGTCTCAGTTCTTTTTCTCTGCCCTTCCATTGGCACCAGCTCTGTACTGGTCTGCTATGTCTGCCTCTCTGTCTTGCTTATTCTCTATTTTCTGGAGAAGTCCTAATCTAGGTTCTCTGCCCTTTCCTCCTGGCTCCTGTGATTCTGCCTTCATCTCCTCAGGGTCACCACTCTGTCAAGGGGTAAAAGAAGGTGGAGTGGAGAAACCTAAACAATATAAAGTGAACGGTTTTTTTAACTACCACCACCACCACCACTCTGCCAATGATATTAGGGTTTGAACCTAGAGCCTTGCTCCTGGTAGGCAGGTATGTGACCAGCTATACGCTCAGCCCTTTTTGATGTTATTTTGAGAAAAGATCTCACTAAGTTGCCCAGGCTAGCTTCGAACTCTGGATCCTCCTGCTATAACTTCCAAAGTAGCTGGTATTACAGGTATGTGCCACCATGCACCAACAGACTCCTCTTTTCTAAAATGGGATTCCAAGAAAGTCTGCTCTATATCAAGTCAATCAGAGAATCTGGCTGAATCTGGCTTCTCCCACATTTACAATACTTATTACATATTTTGGCAAGACAATCTAGAGATATTATAGTCTTTAGCATGCTACACATTCCATGACAACAACTGTATCTCAGACAGTTACAAAGATAAGTAAAATATGCTACTTTCCTATGAGATACTCAAGGTATACAAGGAATGATGATGGGAAAGCAGATAATTACCTCTTGTGGTACAAAGTACTTTAGTGGAGATGAGGGTAACGTTGTGGGTACCCAGAGGAAGACAGAACTAACTCTTGCCTTTTATTTTTATTTTTTTGAGAGAGGGTTTTGCTCTGTAATTCAGACTGGCCTTGAATTCACTATGTAGCGCAGGCTGGCCTCAAATTCACAGTGACCCCCCTACCTCAGTCTCCTGAGTTCTGGGCTTATAGGCAAGCACAACCATGCCTGGTCTAACTGTGGTTCAGGGTGCAGGAGTAGCATCCAAAAAGGGTAATGGCTGCGTTCTTCAGTAAGCAGACCTGCTTGGAAGCCCACCAGTGATTTCAAAATACAGAAGGAAAACTGATCTTTGAGATAATGATACATCTGAAGTTGAAAGAGCTGCAGATGCTTGTCTCAGTCTCTCATTTGCAGGACTGCCTTGGAAAGGAGACTTTAAATTCAGTTTGGGACAATTCCTATAATTAGAGCAACTGGTTAATTAAAAAGCTGGTTGAAAACCACTGTTAAATTAACCACTTCCCTCCCTTAAATGAAAGGTTTGCTTAAATTGCTAAATTAGTTGTTTTAATTGTAAAATGTAAGAGTTTAAAAACTTCTGATTTCCAGTAAGTTCAACTAGATTCTTTCCCTTTACTTTGTGTCATTATGCTGGGCTGCCTGTTGTCACATTATCATTACAGCCTCCTAAGAGAAAACGCCACTCTTCACTAAGATGCAAAGGAGGCTTTGAAAATCTTTCAGTTACCACAATTATATGTAAGCATATGCTGATTTCTTTCACTTCACTTTGCTTTCCTTTGTATGTGCCAAAGACAACTGCCCTTCAATATCTGTTTACTAAAGTGGGGACTAAGCTCACCAATCTAGGATGGGGGTAAAAAACTTTATTTATCTTTTCCTTGAAATTGGAATAAGCATTTTTAGCAGAGTTATACAGGTAGGGAAAGAAGGGGAACTGGTATAGCCCTAGCCAAGAATCTAATTACAGCATATTCTCTGCATTCAGTAGACACTAAGTCCCTCAAGGGCACAGACAATGCAAACGCCTGGCAAACAGCATATGTTCAGTGAGTGAATATTTCAAAAACAAAACAAAAATGGTTCTTGAGGTATTTTACCAAGACAATCCGTAATGATTTGTCCCTGGCAGTTGCCCACTTTTTTTTTAATCAAAATTTCTTTTCATAATCCTTTCAGTTCTTTTTTTTCTTTTTTCTTTTTCATCTTTTTGAGACAGGGTCTTGCTATGCAGAAATCACTTTGTAGCCCAGGCTGGTCTCGAACTCACTATGATCCCCCTGCCTCAGCCTCCCGAGTGCTGGGATTACAGGCGTGCGCCACCATGCCCAGCAAATAAGACTATTTATTTATTTATTTGGGTACTGGGAATCAAACTCAGGACCTTGTGCTTGCTAGACAGGAACTTGTGCCACTGAGCTATATTCCCAGCCCTCAGTTCTTTTAATTACTTGGACTTTGAATATATCAGGTTTCTTGGACAATTTTTGCTCATGCTGTGATAAGAACACGCTACACTCCCTCCACTTAACCTCTCTGGACCTCTCCTTATATGTTTACTTCTACCTTTTTTTTGATGTGAATTTTATTTCTATTTTTTACTAATATGTTGCAGTAGGTAATGATTACATTCATCATGAAGAGTCGGTTACATTTATATAACATAAGCTAAATCTTGTCTTATCCTTTTCTCCTTTTCTCCCTTTCTACTCCCTCTATCTCTTGGTCCTATTCCCTTTTGCAAAAGATTTATCTCCCTGTTAGATTGAAGTTAAGAAAAAAAGATGGTCTCCAAAATCAGGTCCTTCCTCAGATACAGCCAGCTGGGATGGTACCGAGGGCCCACACATAAAGTGGAAATGTGAGTGTAGGAATATAGCACTGTTCCTTCCTCAACTTTTCTAAACGTAATTATAATCAATTTTGAAATATGTGACTTTAAAGATATTTCAAAGAACCTATTAAAAAAAAATCACAGCTGGAGATATAGCTCAGTAGTAGAGTGTGTGTCTAGCATGTATGAGGCCCTAAGTTTGATCCATGGTAGTCCCTGGATTAAAATCTTGTACTATGCATTTTTTTTTTTGGTACTGCAAATTGAATTCAGGACTTTGTGCTTGCCAGGCAGGCACTTGTGCCACTGAGCTATATCCCAGGCCCTGGATTAAAATCTTGGAAAGAAAAAAAAGAAAAAGGGGGAGGGCAACAAATCTGTCTTCTTTCAAGTGGAATTATCAAAGAGAAAAACCATGAACTATAGCATTTTGAAGGCTATGATATTAGCAAATATTAAAAGTAATATCAGTCAAGGTTGATGAGTACATGAAAAGGGATTCTCAAATATCAAATATTAAATGATGTAATCACTGCAGAGTAATTTGATAATATATATCAATAGTTTTAAAAATGTGCACTTCTTTTTATCCAATTGTTTTCTTTTGAAATGTGTAATAAGTAAATTAGATAAGGACACAAAGATTAGAGTAGAAGGATGTTCACCACAGTGTTATTTACACTGAAAAATCTTGGAGCTAACTTAAAATTTCCCAAGTTGGAAATGTTTTAGTAAATTATGCTATTATCCTCTACAGCTCTTTTTCAAAAGGTTCCTACTGGATCTTTTTCAATAGCACTGTTGTTTCATTTTTTGGTTTTTTTTTTTTTTTGTTTCCTGAGTCAAGGTCTCACTCTGTAGTCCAGGCTGGCCTAAACTTGTGACCCTCCTGTCTCACCCTCTCAAATGCTGGGATTATAGGAATATACTTCCACACCCAGTTTAATATGCCCTGTTTCATCCAATCTCTAAAAAGGAAAAGCCACTCTAGAATTAGGTAGTTATCGGATACTAAAATATACTGCAAAGCTACATACTGTAATCAATAGTATTGAAACACTCTGATAGTAGCATCCAATATACAACAGAGAGAAAAATGGTACAAGACGAAGTTTAAAAATAGGCTCAATTAGGGTCAGGGATATAGTTCAGCAGCACAGCACCTGCCTGGTAAGTGCAATGTCCTGAGTTCAATTTCCAATACCAAAAAAACACAAAAGAGAAGAATATATTTATAAAAAAAAAAATAGGCCCAGATATATATAGAAAACAGTATATGATAAAGGTGACATTCTCAAACCTACAAAAAGATGCATAAATGTTGAAACAATACCCATTCTGAGGTAAAAACTACATTCCTACCCTACTTCTGATCAGATGGATCAGTTACTTGAAGAAAATAAAACACCAGAAGATAACATAAAAGATTTTTAAAAATAATCTTGAAGTACAGATCTTCCTAAGACTAAAACAAAATCTAGAAATCACCACTCAATAAATTAGCTATGTAAAAATGTAAAACTGTTCAGCAAAAAACAAAGTCAATGGATACCTGTCTGGGAAAAATACAAAGCATATAAATTTAAAAATTGCTAATTGCCTTAATATGTAAGAACTATATTAAGATTTCTTACAAATTGAAAATGAAGAAATTTCTGGGTGTGGTGGTACACAACTATAATCCCATGGGAGGCTAAGACAAAAGGACAGCCACGAGTTTGAGGCCAGCCTGGGCGACATAAGCAAGTTCAAGGCCAGCTTGCATTACATAACAAGAACCTCAAAACAAAACAACAACAAAAAAGAAAAAGTAAATAATTCAATAGAAAAATAGGCAAAAAATAAAGGGGCAGTTCATAAGGTAAAAAATATGAATAGAAAATAAACATATGAAAAGATGAAAAATTCTCTCAAGAAATACAAATTAAAATGACATACAATACTTCCTTGGCCAAAAAAAAAAAAAGGTTTTCTAAAGCCTAGTTTGAGCCAGAAAATACAAATGTAAATTAACAGAACTTCTCTGAAGGGCAATATGGCAATACCAAAATTTTCAGTTCATACTTTACTGACTCAGCAATTTCAATTCCAAGAATTTGTTTTATAAATGTACGGGAAACAAGTTTACAAAGATATATAAAAATGGATGCTGCAGCAATGTTTTAAATAGCAAAAAAACTAAAAATAGCCTAAATGTCCAGCATTAAGTACTGTCATATAAACACATAATACATCTTCACATATGCATTACATTTTCCTGAAAGATATATAATAGAGGCTGGAAGTATCACTCAGTGGTGGAATGCATGCTCTGCGAGTGAAAGGTCTCGGGTTCAATCCCTAGCACCCGCCGGGCGTGGCAGCATATGCCTGTAATCCCAGCACTCAAGAGGCCGAGGCAAGAGGATTACTATCAGTTCCAGGCCAGCAGGTACATAATGGGTTCAAGGCCAGCATGAACTACATAGTGAGATCCTGTCTCAAAAAAGGAAACAAAAATCAATCACTAGCACCTTGCCCTACCATGCAGCCATTCAAAATAATGGTATATATTTTTCAGTATAAACAAGTTCACCACAGATTAAGTGAGAAAAATAATTGTAAAACAACACACACACACACACACGCATACACGAAATAATTCATGTTCTTACCAATAGTTCTAACTTATGTGAGGGGTGGACTTTGGTCCTTGTACTCTTCTCAAAGATGTATTAGGCATCCTTCTCAACAAAATTATGATAGAGTGCTAGACTGTCACTTTAAAGCAGGAAGATCATATCAGGAAATAATAACTTACCTGTACAATAAATAGGATTCTCTCCCCAAGTTCTGAATCTAAGGATAAGGAGAAAGTATGTTGAACAAAATTAGATATCTACATTAATTTTTAAAGTTACTAAAACTTATAACTTTAAGAATATATCAATACTATATATTCCCTTACTCCCACCTTCTACAAACAATATTAAGCACCCACTACATGCCAAAGTAGTAGGTCTAAGGATGCAAATAAAAGCAGAATGTCCCTAACTATGATCTAGTTGGAAATAATGTATATGAATAAATGCAAGCTGCAATATAGTACTGAGGTAGAACAGGAACATGTACAAGATTCAGTAGGACACAAAAGAAAGTGCCTCGGGGCTGGGCATTTAGCTCAGTGGCACAGCGCCTGCCTGGCAAGCGCAAGGTTGTGAGTTCGATTCCCGGTACCAGAGAAAAAACAAAACAAAAAACAAAAACAAAGAAAGTGCCTCACTTCTACCAAGGAAAAACTATTTGAATTGAGTTTATGTAGGGGGTGAAGGGTGGGGAGGTAGGGGGTAAGTGTGTGTGTTTGGTTTTTTTGAGACAGGATCTCACTATGTAGTTCAGGCTGGCCTTGAACTAACTAAGTAGTCCAAATTGACCTCAAACTCAGAGATCCTTCTGCCTCAGCCTCCAGACTGCTGGGATTACAGGCTTGCACCACCATACCTGGCTTTTAATTGAGTTTTTAAAACAAGGAACCGTGGGCTAATTCCAACACTAAATTAGTAGTACAGCATTTGCCTTGCTTGAGTGAGAACCTGGGTTCATTCACTTCCCAGCCCCCCCAAAAAAGCAGAGCCTGTTCCCAATTATTTACCACTAGAAGAAAATCAATCTAGACAGACCTATGAAAGGGTGTAGTTGGGAAAGAGCAAGCAGCAGGACTGACTGGAACTTCTACAGCAGGGCAGAGTAAAAAGATAAAGTGGAGAGCTATTTAGTAGCCAGACCAAGACAAACCCCCATGCTAAGGAGTTGGGTCTTTACTATGTTTAGTGGGACACTTTTGGCAGATCTGAAGCACAGGTGTGATTTAATCAAGCTGCAATTTTGGAAGGGTAATCCTGGAAGAAGGTGAGTCATGGAACAGGGAGAGGTAAGGCTAAGACAAGAGAACCAGTGAGGTAGTTCTTGCAATAGCCCAAAAGAAAAAGGATACAAGCCTTCCATTGGTATTAGAACAGGCTCAGGGAGCATAGAGAAGGAAGGCCAGTAGTGAGAGCCAGACTGCACACAAAAGCCAGATGGCACCAAGAAGAAGAATATGGCTCTGTTCAGCTAACTAGGCAACTGGAGTATTATAGTTCCACACCCTGAGAAACTTTAAAAATAAACTATGGTACAAACTGGAGAAAAAGCAAATCGGCAACTGAATGCTGACTCAGTCTTTCCCAAACTGACCTGAGGTAAGCTGCTTGCTATCACCGTAACTGTTATCTCATCTTTAAAACACACACAATAGTATAAGCTCATGAGACTGAAACTCTATCTTCAACTGAGTCAATTTCCTCTATTGTGCAATGACAATATTTATATTTGTCCTGTAGCATTTTGTGAAGGTTAGAGATAAAATGTAAAATGCCTAGCACGGTGTCATAGTAGGTGGTTATCAAATAGTAGTTGACTAATAATGGAAAACTAGAATAAAATAAAGAGGAAATAAGAAGAGATAGACTTTAGTAAATGTGAAGGACTAATGATCCAGTCATGAGTGCAAGGTAGCCCAGGAAGATATATAACTCATTATTTTACATCCTGTGCCTGCTAGACATAACTTGGTGAATATCTACTGAATACAGAAATAAATTACCAAGTGCATTTCATGAGCACCCTGAAAAAAACAACAAGGAGGGTACACTCTATATATAGTACAATTAAATAAATAAGTTTGGGATTGAACTTTAATTTTTTTTGGAACTTTAATTCTAACCTATCTTAGAGTAAGAATCTCCCAGGACCTCAGTTATTTATATATAAAATGAGGGTATTAGCACTTGTTTTACCAAGTCACTGAGGTTCAATACTGAATTCCAGTGGTAAAATCTTTTTTTGTTTGTTTGTTTTTTGTTTTTTGAGATAGGGTCTCACTACACAGCTCAGGCTGGCTTTTCAATCTTCCTGCTTCAGCCTCCCAAGTACTGGGATTTCAGGCATGTGCCAACATGCCTAGCTCAGGAGGTGATATCTAGTATTAAGAAATATTGTATAAAGCAAGGTCAAAAAAAAAAAAAAAACAACCCAGCGTGGTAGCACACGCCTATAATCCCAGCACACAGGAGGCTGAGGCAGGAGGATCACTGCGAGTTCAAGACCAGCCTGGGCTACAAAGTGAGCTCAAAGAGCCAGCCTGAACTGCATAGCAAGACCTTGTCTCAAAAAGACAAAAAAAAAATTTTTTTTTAAATAAAAAATAAAAAAATAAAGCAAGGTGAAAGGACAGACCTTGATGGAGGTAGGTATTTTGGTAGAGAAGACTGCTCTGATAAAATGAGAGTTCACTATAAACCTGAATAAAACATAGCAAGACACATGGATATCTGAGGGAGAATGTGCAAAGACCCTGGGATGGGAGACTGCTCAGATCATCCAGAAATGGGAAGAAGCCAATGTGGCAAAGCTGAGTATGGAGCATAAAATGAGAACAGGTTATATAAAGTCTTGTGGGTTATGTTAGGGATTATAGGTTTTATTCTGGGTAAGAAAGGGTACCATTGCAGAATTTTGAGCAGAGGAATGATGTGAGCCTATTTGGTTTTGAAAGAATCATTCTGGTTTTAGTGTAAAGAAGAGGAGACAGGGGCTGGGGATTTAGTTCAGCGGCAAAGTGACTGCCTGGCAAGCGCAAGGTTGTGAGTTCGGTTCCCGGTACCGGAGAAAAACCAAAAAAAAAAAAAAGAAGAGGAGACAAAAGCCAAGCCAGGGAGATCAGTTAGGGAGACAGGTAATGACAATAAAGGTGAGGAGAAAATGAGGAGCTGGTCCTTACTGGCTCAGCAACGCAGAAGCCGTGAGGCTGAAACTGGAGGTAAGGAATGGCTTGACTCCGTGTGTTTTAAAAGAGGAGCCAATGTGTTTTATTGAAGAACTGGGTGTAGAATTTGAAAAATAACATAACAGTGACAAGGATAACTCCAAGGATTTTGGCCTGAGCAACTAGTCAAATGGAACTGCCTTTTACTGAAAATAAGGAAGGACCAACATGTCAGGCAATTAAAGCTTGAGATATTTAATAGATACATAGGTAGACAAGAAGAAATAAAGCTGCTATGAGAACTATGAATGCTACTGTTAGCTGTATTTGGTAATATCCTTACCTTAGGAATGCAAAGGCTTCCTTTGAAATGGTACTGTTCCGCAGGCACAGCACCTACAGCAGTAACAGCCGTGTTAGAACGGTGTTAACCTTTCACAGACCTCCAAGCACCTTTATTCAAAGAGGCTGGACAGCCACAGTATACTAGCCAAAACGTACCCAAAGATTTTATTTAGCAAAGAAGTTACCCTACACATAAAACCAAACATGCAAGCAAACCAAGGTCATCTTTAGTATTCCTCCTACTAAAGAAAACGCTGAGGGGCTGGGGATTTAGCTCAGCGGCAAAAGCGCCTGCCTGGCAAGCGCAAGGTCATGAGTTCGGTTCCTGGTACCGGAGAAAAACCAAAAAATAAAAAAATAAAAAAATAAAAAGAAAGAAAGAAAACGCTGAAAAGTTTAAAAAAAAGAAAGCAAGTGCTGAAAATAAAGAAGTCCTACCTACATTGCTTTTTCATCCCATTTCCCCTCTCTAATTTTATTTTTTTCTAATATCAATCAACAAGTACTATGCATCTGCCATGAACAGCATTATAAGAGAGACTTTCTTAAATCCTTTTTAATTCTCAAACATTGCAAGACAATTTCATAAGTCAGGCAACTGAGTTCCAGAGAGATTATATTCCAAAAAATCATAGCTAATAACCAGCTACATGGACTGTCTTACTCCAAAGGCCATGCCTCTGCTATAGTACACTATATATCTCGATAATAACAACAATAATATGAATAATGACAAACAGTAATAATGAGAAGAGGTCACAACAGTGGCAGCTTCCCCCACTCTCCCTAGTTATTTAGTCTTACTCTGCCCTGCTAGTAGCCGTGTGAACGATCAGTAGTACAGCTTTACTAAGGAAGTGTTTGACATACAGAAGGCCTTTTTATAAATTAAATAATAAATACTAAATGTCTGTCCTTACGGTGCCATTAAAGAGAAAAGCCTATCCCTTGTGGATAACAATTTACTTCAACATGTTTGTTTCACAGTGGTGTGAATCAAACCCAGGGCCTTGTACATGCTACTGCAGGTGAGCTCTCTACCACTGAGCTACACCTCCACCCCACCCCTGCCCCAATTCCCTCAACATGTATATCTGAAAAGCTTATTATGCAAAAACAAGAAAATCTGAGTTAAGGTCACTGTCAAGGGGAACCTAAGGAAACATGATGACTAAATGTAATACAATATCCTGGATGGGTTCCTGGAACAGAAAAAGGACATGAGATGAAAACAAGGAAATCTGAGCTGGGTGCAGCAGCACACACCTGTAATCCCAGAATCTGCTAAGTGGAGAATTGCACGTTAAAGTCCCACCTGGGCAAACTAGTGAGACCCTGTCTCAAAATAAAAAATAGAAAAAGGCTAGGGTCAGTCAGGCTTGGTGGCACACACCTGTAAGCGAGGCACTGGGAGGCAGGATCGCCACAAGTTTGAGGCTAGCCTGGGCTACATAGTGAGTTCAAGGCCGCCCCAAACCACACTGCAAGATGAAGTCTCAAAAAAAAGGAAGGGAAGGGAAGGGGAGCGCAGGGGAGAAGAGGGGAGGGGAGAGGACGGAATGGAGGGAAGGGAAGGAAAGGAGTGGGGATGTAGCTCAGTGACAGTGTCTTTGGATTTGATTTCATAAAAAACCTAAGGAAATTTGAATAAAGTATGGGCCATAGTTAATACATAACAATATTGGTTCATTAATCCTGAAAAATGTTCCATACTAAGGTGAAATATTAGTAAGAGGGATACAGGAGCATATGTGAACTCTGTATTATCTTTGCAACTTTTCTGTAAATCTGAAATCATTCCAACACTGTTTATTTTTAAAGTCTATGTCAACTACTATGTTGAATTTTAAAGGAAATATAAAAACAATATAACAACACAGATGAACCTTCAAAATGTTACATTAAATGAATGAAGCTAGCTGGGCATGGTGGTGCATGCCTGTAATCCCAGCACTTGGGAGGCTGAGGCAGGAGGATCGTTGTGAGTTTGAGGCCAGCCTGGGCTACAAAGTGAGCTCAAGGCCAGGGGGAACTGCATAGCAAGACGCTGTCTCAAAAAAAAAAAAAAAAAAAAGACCAGAAAGAAGCCAGTTACAAAGGACCAAAGTACCATTGCATGATTCCATGTCTATAAAATATTCAGAAGAGGCAAATCTATAGAGAAAAGAAGCAGACTAGCAGTTGCCTAGGGCTGGAGGGACTAGGGCACTGAGTACAGCTAAGAAACACAGAGTTTCTTTTTGGGTGGTGAAATGATACACTTGTATTAAAGAGGTAAGCAATCCCATGGGCATTATAAGGCAAAGTCAAAATAGTTAACAACAAGTACACCTGGCAGGATATCCAGGTAGAAAGGGAGATACAGCCAAAAGAAATCCTTAGCTTTTTAGTGTTACAGACATGGCTAAGGATGTGCTCAAAGACATGAATTCTTTTCCTAGACAAGTGCATATACAGTTGGTAGGTACAAAAAGTGAGAAGATGGCCAGGCATGATGGCCCACACCTGTAATCCCAGCACTCAGGAGGCTGAGGCAGGAGGATTACCGTGAGCTCGAGGCCAGCCTAAGTTACAAAACAAGACCATGTCTCAAAAAAAAAGAAAAAGTGTGCATACTACCTCAGGAGACACCCTGAGACTTTTAATATCACCCAAGGACCCCATGCTAACCTAAGAGATCTTCACGGGCAGGAGTCATGTCCTAGTCTTCCTCTCAGGTACATTATAGACGAAGTTTGGTTTTGGTAGATAAATGATTAGAAAAAGTAAATGAATGATAATCATTGCTACCATTTATTAAGCACTGATAAAAATCCTGTAGATACTATTTTAACGAGTCTAATATGAATGGACTATAGAGTAATAAAAAAGTTGGGCATGGTGGTGTATGCCTGTAATCCCAGCATTTGGGAGGCTGAAGCAGGAGGATTGTTGTGAATTGGAGACCAGCCTGGGCTACAAAGTGAGCTCAAGGCCAGCCAGAACTGCATAGTGAGACTTGTCTCAAAAAGACATAAACAAATAAATAAATAAATAAATAAATAAAACCACATACTTTGTAAAGAATGCATGCAATATGCCTACTACTGACCAGCATGAAAGACGGCGTAGGGAAATGGGAGACCCTGGAGAGCTCAGGCTGGTTTCCCTCATCACTGACCACATACCTCCAAGTTATAGTACATGACTCAAAGTTCCCTCCAAGCCCAAGATCTATTAATTGTGACAAGCAACATAAATCAGGCTGAAAAGAATAGATATATTTTAAGAATATATATATTTGTTTAATGGTACTGGAGATTGAATCTAGGGGCATTCTACTACTACTGAGCTACATTCCCAGCTCTTTTTATTTTTTATTTTGAAACAAAGTGTTGCTAATTTGCCCCGGGTGGGGCTTGAACCTGCAATCCTCCCGCCTCAATTTTCCAGAGTGCTGGTATTTTTAAATGTGTTACTTCATATAGAAGTGGCAGTTGAATGGGAAGAAAGATCTAGATGAGACTTGCTTTGTCTCATTTTAATTTTTCAGATTTCTGAGTCTGCACAATAGCTAAGGATTTAATTATCCAAAAGCCAGGCTTAAATGGTTGACAACTTTCTGGAAGACATTCAAATTGTGGTGTGAAGTCTTCCTTTCAGCACTGGGAAATGTGCTTTCTCTCCTCCGCAAGGCTTGGCATTATTTATCAGGACAAAAGTAATCTATTTTGAGACTGAATCCACAAATACTCCTCCCCCTAATCAGCAAATGAAGAGCAACTAGGGCTCTGCAACTGGAAGAGGGGGTAACTCCAGTGAGTGAATAAATGAGGACACAGCTACCATAGTCAGTTATAAAAATACTTGTTCTGCGAATTCTGGAGCCAGGAACAAAGAAAGGACTGAACAGCTACCAAAAAACTAAAGTCATGGGGCAAAATCTAGTGTGTGAGGGACCTCTAAACATGAAAGCCCAGGATAGGTGTGACTGCAGTAGTTCAGAAACCTTTAAGACAAGCAAATGGGCACTGTTTTATGAATCTTAACATGTTTGTATTATTAATATTATTTAAAACACCATCTATTGAATATATACATCCTTTGTGCTAAGTAGTTTACTTATACAATTTAAATTAATCTTTATACCAATCTTCTGCTAGAGGCATTATTAAGATATTTGTCTGGTTTTTGTTTATTTAGGTTTTTTATTTTTTTGCAGTACTGGAGATTGAACCCAGGACCTTCATACTGAGCTGCATTCCCATCCTGCCCTCTCCCTTTTAAATTTTGAGACAAGGGGGCAGGGAAATAGCTCAGCAGCACAAGTACAAGGTCCTGAGTTTGATTCCCAGCACCAAAAAAAAAAATAAATTTTGAGACATGGTCTTCCTAAATTGCCCAAAGTGGGGGCTTGAGCTTGTGATTCTTCTGCCTCAGTCTCCCAGAGTGCTGGGATTACAAGCAGTACCATCATACCCAGCTTGTCTCTATTTTCTGAAAGAAAAAACAGAAGTTTATATAAATTGTCTAAAATTAGCTGGGTGTGGTGGTATATGCCTGTAATCCCAGCACTTGGCAGGATGCAATAGAAGGATTGCCACAAGTTCCGAGGTCAGCCTATACTACATAGTGAATTTAAAGCCAACCTGAACTACATAGTAACACTCTGTCTCAAAATAAACAAATAAATAAATAGACTAAAGTTATAGGGTGAAAAACTGAAGGTTAGCCTGAATCCAAAGCCCATGTTTTCCATTCTGTCACACTACCTATTTTTTTTTTTCAAGGATAGCAAAGTTTTGTTAAAGGTAGGAAAAGAAACAGGCAGGGCAAGTTTGGCCAAGTAAATGTAGGAAAAAAAATACAGCTGGCTATGCGAGGGCAGACCTCCATGTAGGAGAGAACACAGTGGCTTCTGTCACACTACTTCTTAAAATAGTGCTGCCTCAGTTACTTTCTCATCATTGAAAATACCAAAAGCCACAAGATAAAGGAGGAAAGCTTTACTTTAGCTCACAGTTTGTAAAGGTTCCAGTCCATAGTCAGCTAGCCTCTAGGGCAGGGGGGCATGGCAGAGGAGAAACAGCTCATGGCAGGACAGGCAGGAAGCAGCCAGTCTGTCTTCTATCTTTCCCTCTAAATGCCATCCAAGCCACAAGCCTATTGGTTGGTGCCACCCACAGCCAGGGTGGGGCTTCCCATTACCCAGACCCAGAACTATGCTGAACTGATCAGTGGATTAATCTAATTATCACACACCCTAGCCCCAGTCACCTTCAAAGCCTCACCTACGAGCACATGAAGCTCATAGGGGGGTACATCTAGAGATAAGTCATTACAAGTGATATCAACTTATAGCAGTGAAATTCTTATGGCAATAATAATGGGCTCAATAGTCCTACCATTTGTTGAGAATCAACCATGTGCCAAACATCTTCTCCTTTAACCTCCAAGACCATTCTACCCTCATTTATAGTGAGGAGCTATAAACTCAGAAAGGTGAATTAATATCCTTAATGCACACTGCCCAAGGTCACAGAGTTGAAAAGTGGTGGTGTTCTAGCTGACACCACAACTGAGGCTCTTTCCTCTAGCATATATTCCTATTGCAAAGCAGGTTCTGCTATTACATGATAGCTCTTAATGTTCTTCCCTGGGCTGAACAACACTTTGATCTATACTCTAATTCTTGCAGTGGAGGTTATTTCTATCTTAGGCATCCTTCAAAAGATCAGACTCTGCCTTGGTTCATTCACCAAAAATTTCAAGTTGAACCAAGTACAGTGACTCATACTTGCAGTCAGAGCTACTTGAGAGACTGAGGTAGGTGGACTGCTAGAGCCCAGGAATTTGAGGCCAGCCTAGGCAACACAGCAAAATCCTGTCTAAATAAATAAATAAATAAATAAATAAATAAATAAATAAATAAGTAATTTAAAATACCATAATGTGGCCAGGTATGGTGGCACATGCCTGTAATCCCAGCATTTGGACGCTGAAACAGGAGGATCACTGTAAGTTTGAGCAAGGCCAGCTTGGGCTACAAACTGAGTTCTAGGCTAGCCTGAACTGCATAGTGAAATGCTATCTCTAAAAAACAAAGAAAAAAAAACAAAAACAAATGCTGGTGGAACTACTGGGAAAAAGAAACCCTTCTCTACTGTTGGTAGAAGTGTAGACTGGTGCAACCATTGTGAAAATCAGTGTGGAGATTCCTCAAAAAACTAAAACTAGGAGTCAGAGACCTAGCTTAGCAGCACAAGCACCTGCCTGGCAAGTACAAGGTCCTGAGTTCGATTCCCAGTACAAAAGAAAAAAAGTGAAATTAGAGAGTCCATTTGATCCAGCTATTCTCCTTCTTGGTGTCTTCCCAAAGGAATTAAAAGCATTATACTGCTGGTGTGGTGGCACACGCCTGCAATCCCAGCACTTGGGAGGCTGAGGCAGGAGGATTGTTTTGAGTTCAAGATCAGCCTGGGCTACAAAGTAAGCTCAAGGCCAGCCTGAACTGCATAGCGAGACCCTGTCTCAAAAAGACAAAAAAAAAAAGCATTATAGCAATATATTGCACACCCATGTTTATAGCGGCATACTTTATAATAGCTAAATCTGGGAAACAGCCCAAATGCCCATCAACCAATGAATTGATAAAGATGTGGGGGTTTTTTATACAATGAAGTACTACTCCACCATAAAGAAAGATAATCTTGAGACATTTCTAGCTAAAGAGATGCACCTTGAGACCATATTCTTGAGTGAAATACATCAGTCATACATGTGTAAATATTGCCTTGTTTCTCTGGTATGAGAAACTGAAAGTGTAAATAAGGACCAAAATGTATAGTAGATATTGGGGAAAGGGAAGAAAGTGTTCAAATGAGAAGAACAAAGGAGTGAGGAGGGGAAAGGAAAGAAAGGACAAGGATAAAAGGAAAAAAATGGAAACAAAGCTTTTGTAAATAGGAGGTGAAAAGAGATTGAAGGGAGGGAAAGGAAGAGGGAAAAACAGAAGCAAGGTATACCATATACATGTAAAAATTCCCTATGATGAATGTTATTATTATGTATATCTAAAATGTACCAATAAAATTTTTTAAACACACACACACAAAAGAAAAACCAAAACAGTGGTGGCAAATGCCTATAATCCTAGCACTTGAAAGGCTAGGAGAATCACAAGGTCCAGGCTAGACTGGATACACAGTGAACTCAAATCCAGCCTAGATTAAATAGTGAGACCGTATCTCAAAAAACCAAACCAATAGCCAGGCATGGTGGTGCACACCTGCAATCCCAGCACTCAGGAGGCTGAGGCAGGAGGATCACTGTGAATTCAAGGCCAGCCTGGGCTACAAAGTGAGTTCAAGACCAGCCTGAACTGCATAGTAAGATCCTGTCTCAAAAAGACAAACAAACAAAAACTCCAAGACCTTCAAATTCTCTTCACTGGCCTCAATCAGTGCCTACCATTACGTTTCTCACTCACTGGGTAAACAGCAGCCCTCTGTTTGTAGTGATTCACATGCAATTTAAATACCTCTCTGGTGCAGAGCTGAAACTTTTTTTTTTTTGTCTTTTTGAGACAGGGTCTCACTATGCAGTTCAGGCTGGCCTTGAGCTCACTTTGTAGTCCAGGCTGATCTTGAACTCCCAACGATCCTCCTGCCTCAGCTCCCAAATGCTGGGTTACAGGCACGTGCCACCACTTCATAGTTTGAATCTACAGTATTTCCCCACTCTTGTGTGACAGAATAAATTCAATTATTTTTTACAGCAGCCCTTCAAGTATTTGAAAGCAATGATGATTACCTCCAGGTTTTCTTTTCCTAAGCTCCTTCAAAAAATTGCTTTTGTTTCCAGTTTTTCCTTTGGTTGTACTCTTCTGAACATGTTTATGTTGACTATCAAAGTCTGTCTTTACATGGGTCCATGTGGCAGTTAGGAACACATGTTTTTATTTACTAGATTTGAGTTTCCTTATATTGTGATCTCCTAATATTGTGATCAAAGGAAATCACACAAATGATAATAGTTTATTAACCACAAAACATCAATATTCTTATTACTTGCATCATCATTAACACCTTACAAAGTACTCACACATACTTTATTATCCACTACAATGTGTTCAAAAATTCTATGTGCAGCAGCAGCATTTCCACAGATTGGAAACTGAAGCACAGAGCAGTTAAATGACCTGTCCAACATTACATAGCTAGCAAGAGACAGAACCCAGGTCTAAGAAAAATCTCCTGGCTTTCCTAATAAATGTAAAGCATCAGCTAACATTTCAAAACAGGATGAGGCAAGGATAGTCACAAGACTGTAGCCAGGTGCAGTGGCATGTGCCTGTAATCCCAGCATTAGGGAGGCTGAGGCAGGAGGAGCAGGATGAGTTCAAGACCAGACTGCACTACATAGTGAGTTCAAGGCCAGCGTAAACTACATAGTGAGACCCTGTCTTAGAAAAAAAAGAAAGAAAGAAAAAGATAATATTAGCTAGGAATTTAGAAAATAAACGGCCACTTGAGCCAGAGTGGTCAGAAAAGTTTTATGTGGAAAAAATGAGACCTGAGCTGAGCCCTGATGGATGGAGAATTCTGACAGGTGGTGAGAAGGGGAGGGCACTCCAAGTGAGAAGGTACCATAAGATCAAGCATCAGGAATTCAGCATTTGAAAAATAAGGAAGATACTACCTCTCCAAAGCAGGAGGGCAGAGTGGAGGAGTAAAATAAGTAACAAAGGAGTCTGCAAGGAAACAATCAGACTTGGAGAGGCCCTTGTATGGTTAAGATGAAGGCTCTAACGCAGATTTCCATGGGAGCTTCTATAGTTATAGAGTGGGTGGAAATGATATTCCTTGAAAAATGACCCGTTTCCTCAGAAATAAGACTTGTAGAGCAAGAGAGTATTCATCAATGTGACCATCTTTAAGTATAGAATTTATAAACTTTCTGATTTGTTTTCTCTTTTCTTTCTTTCTTTTTTTGTATCGGACATCGAACTCAGAAGCTTGTGCTTGCCAGGCAGGGGCTTGTGCTGCTGAACTAGATCCCCAGCCCTTCTCTTTTCTTTATACCAGATCTGGCCAAATTCTCATAAATTGGCTAAGGGGAACAAGTGGGTTGTTTCATACAGGATGAAGTGAGGTGTGATCCCTTAGAGAAACTCAAATCTAGAGACACTCAGGTAGCCCTAAGATAAGAACAGGTAGATTCAGGAATAGCAAAGACCATGCTAACTTCTACATTTCAGATATAGTCTCTATGATTAATGGCTAAAATGAAATTTTAATATACAGTACATTGTTACCCAGGTGTAGTGGTGCTCTGGGAGGCAGAAAGGTGAGAAGTTCGAGGTGAGCCTGGCAATTTAGACTTAGTGAGACCCTCCTTCAAAATTTAGATAAATTTAAAAGGACTAGAAATGGTGCTTTGTGCAAAGGCCCCGGGTTGAATCCTCAGTATCACAATAATATTTTAAAAATTGCTAAAAGTCAATAAGCAACAGGATAAAACTGAAAGATTCCACGAAGTCTGTCAAAGGAACCGGCGATTCCAGCCAAGGAATGCATTTAAGAACTGTATGTATGTAGTTCTGGTGGTTCTGATAATAGCTCAAGGTTTTGACAGTAAAAGTGTAAGTTTACCACTATCCTCTTTTATCACCAGGTGGTTTCATGGCCCAAGCAGATTACAAAGTTAAAATTCTAAATGATTAAAAACATTGTGGTGGGGACATTCAAAAATAAAAAGAGGAGCTGGTGATGTGTAGCTCAGCAGCACAGCACCTGCCTAGTTGCAAAAGGTCCTGAGTTCGATTCCCAGTACCAAAAAAAAGAAAAGGAATAAATGATTAAACACACAACATAAAATGACCTGTCCAAAGTCAGACAATTTAGAAAGACAGTATCTTAGCGTCGCGACTTCCTGTGTAAGGCTCTTCCCTTCCCAGGCACTGGGCGCTCGGAGTGAGCAGTACAGGGGCGTGGCTCGGGTACGAGCCTCTTTGCCCAGGCCCGAGCCTCTTCGCCCAGGCGGAGGAAGCAGAGCAGCCTTTTCGCTTGGGGGCGCCGCAGGGACTTCTGGGAAGGTATGGTTCTCCCCAGGGTTGCATTCCCGGATGTCGGTGCGCCGTCACCTCCATCGTGTTTTCCCTAGCGCCCCAACACGTATGGAATCTACGTTACCTTTCCCAGCGTTCCGCTCATCTTTTGTCGCTGTAGTCTCTAGCTGTGAAAACCGAAGATCCGCTCCAGCACCTGCGATCCACGGGCGTCTGAAAACGCTGACGGAACGGCCTTGGTCAGGTCCGGTAACAATATACGACCGAGATTCATTCCAGTGCTGCAGCACTTTGGTTCCGGCAGCGTTTGAGACTCCACATCTGGAAAGACGACCCCCCCACACACACACACACACACACACACACACTCCGTTCTCACTACATCTCAGGTGTCACCTTCAGCGTGAGGCAGGAGAAGGATCATAAATTCGAGCCCAACTCGGGCAATTTAGCAACTTAGCGAGACCCAGTCTCAAAATAAATAAAACTGGTTAGGGGTGTGGCTCGGTGAAAGGCCCCGAATTTATAAATAAGTAGGTGCAAAGTTCATTGACGTTTCTATGCTACCATTGTGCTTTACACACAAATTTGGTATCTCACTTACTAAACTATGAATTATTTGTTACTATCCCTTCCTTATGTTCTTCAGAGACTCCAATTCTGATTAATTTATCTAGCACAGGACATTGGAATCTGACTTTCAACCTCGATTTTAGAACTGATTGACCCTCTATGAACCTTTTTTGACATTAAATTGCCTCATAGTAACTGAAAATAACTATCTTGTATTATGAGAGATAGTAACATGAGAATATAAATAATTCATGTGTAGTTTAGTAGGTGAGATACCAGATTTGTGTGTAAAGCCCTGTGATAATACAGATGGCAGTTCTGCTTGGAAAATGGACAAGTTTTACCTCCTTTACTGGTTACTGCTCAATAAAAACTACTGGGATTTTAGAAGTGAATTTTTTCCCCTTCCCCGGCCCTCCCTAGAAGTAAATTTTTAAATTGGATTAAAAACACCTCTGTCAAAGTGTAGGCCACGTGAAGTCTTTTTAAATGTATGGGTTCATTTAATGCCCTCAATAGCCCTGTGAGGCTGAGGATGATTATAGCTATTTCACAAACAATAAACAGGCAGAAAGATGGGACCAAGTAAACATGTTATTATGTAAATGATAAGCTGTCTCATTTCAGTGCTTGTGCTCCTGTTCCATAGAATTGTGACTATAAGTCTGAAAAGGGGCAGGTCAAAGAGTTCTTTCCTTGTAAATACAATCTGGTAAGATACAGTTCCATCTTTTGTTGTTTATATACACTGGGGAGTAGGGAAGGGAAAAGAACAAAGAAAAAGGAAGGGGACAGTTAGTTCTATGAATACAGATGAAAGGATCCTAAGACAATTGAATATTTTAAAAGATCTGGAATCTAGAATCCAAAAGGGAGGTGAGGGGAATCTGGCTACTACATCTGTTGCCCCATGAATCGCCAGGGTTCATTCTTCTGATCTGGCTGGCTAGGCAAATGTCCCTTCCTCCCTCACTGCTCCGTGTGTGTCGCTCCTGAAGCTTCATGCTCAGTCGAAGAGGACGACCACTCCTGAGAGAAGGACTGTTTTCTCAGTCAAGGATATACGAGTAGCTGCATTCCCCAGCTAGAACCTCCAAACAAGCTCCCAAAAAGGAGGTGAAATCAGCATCTATGATTGTAAAAACACTTTAGCAATACTGATAAATGTGTTGAAGTGAATATTGTTTCCAAATTGTGCTGCTAATGTCATATGCTGTGGAGGCATATGAACTTACTGAGCTTCCCAGAGGACACTTTCATATAGATATAACCAAGAATTCTTGTATATCAGTTGTCTTAGTTACTTTTATTTTTGCTGAGACAAAACACCTGACGTCCAAAGTTACAGGAGGAAAGCTTTATTTAGCTCACAGTTGTAGAGGGTACAGTTCTTAATCACTTGGCTCCAACACAGGGTAGCATGGCAGACAGGCATCACAGAGAACAGTTCATGATGAACATAAGTTACCAAAGCAAGCAAGTAGGGGACCAGCAACAACCCTCTTTCTGTCCCTTATATCATATTGAGCTACCTGCCTTTAGGGCAGACAGCACTCACACCCTTAATCCTACCATCCTTCATCCAAGCATTGTACCATGAATCAATCCCATCATCACACACTTTAGATCAAGCCACCTATTAAAAGCACTACCTATGATCAAATGAGTCTTTGGGGGGATATAGACACAAGCCATAGCATTCATCACTCTTAGCTACTGACTTATTTTGTATCCAGCCTCTAAAAACCAGGATCTTCTTTGGAGAAACCAAGACAGCTCAACATAGGTCACTTTCCAGGTCCAAAGCTCCTGCCTTTTTATTTCAATAGACTGTGAGCTCCTAATGACAGGATGTATCTCATTTATCTTTGCATCTCTTGCATTTAGTCCAGGACCTGCCCCATGGTAATACACATCTGGTTGAATACTTCCATTCAATACTGATTGAATACTTCCATCTTCTTTTTCCTCTTTCTCCTACCTACAACTCATCTCTTCTATGACTTTTCTTTTTTTTATTTTCATTTTTATTTTTATTTTTATTTTTGGAGACGAGGTCTTACTCAGTTGTTCAGGCTGGTTTTGAACTTACTCTGTAGCCCAGGCTGGCTTCCAACTCATTGCAGTCCTCCCGCCTCAGCCTTCCGAGTGCTGAGATGACAGGCATGTACAGCCATGCCTAGATGTTTTTAAATTTTTATTAGTACATGTTTGCAATACATAATGTCACATTCATCATGGAGAGTTGGTACATGTACATAATATATCTGAATTCATTGCACATCCCCTTCCCCTCCCTTTTTCCCTCCCTCCATCTCCTACTAGACATTTCTTGTCTGCATCTTCATAGATGGCATGGTACAAACATAGAAATGAGAGAACTTACATAAAATATGGTCTCAGGTCCAACCCTACATTTGTGATTTACTCGTTGTGTGGTTTGAACAGGTTTTCTTTTTTCCGGGTGTGGTGGTGCATGCCTGTAATCCCAGCACTCAGGAGGCTGAGGCAGGAGGATTGTTGCGAGTTCGAGGCCAGCATAGGCTACAAAGTGAGCTCAAGACCAGCCTGAACTGCATAGTGAGACCCTGTCTCAAAAAGACCAAAAAAAAAAAAAAAGTTTTTTTTGAAGGGCTTTTAAAAATTAAATAACAAAGAAATGTCATAGAAGAGATGTAGGTAAGAGAAAGAGAAAAAAAAAAAGAAGTATCCAGTCAGTTCACCAGATGTTTATTACCATGGGGAAGGTCCTGTACTAAATGCCAGAGATGCAAAGATGAATGAGGTACATCCTGTCCTTCGAAGCTCACAATCTATTAAAATAAAAGGTAGTGAGTGGTGAATGTTGTAGAGACTTCAAGTTTGGCTAAACTGTAGATATAGAGGAAAAAACTGGTAAGAAAAGAAAATAGAGAGGCAGAAGAGTCAAATTCTTAAATGCCAGGCCAAAGGATTGGGGAAACTTTGATCAACAAGACCAGCGGAGGGGTAAGTACACCCAAGGAATCCAGCTGGAAGATTTACAGTAGTAATTTTAAAAGGAGGACCTAAGTTAAGGTACCAATGGAGATGGAAAGGGATCAAGATGAGAGAAATTAAGGAGGTAGAAAAGGAAGGCTTTGGTGACCAATTAGATGAGAGCAGTAAAGGATGTTCTGAGTTAGCATCTGAGATGGGCTGGGGATGTAGCTCAGTGGCACAAATGCCTGCCTGGCAAGTGCAAGGTCCTGAGTTCGATCCCTGGTACAAAAAAAAAATCTGAGATGGGTACTAAGCATCAGTCTTCAGCTAGGTAGGAGATAAGCTGGTTTCACATTCTCCCAGATGTGTTACCTGGTGCTTATCTTTAACGTCAGGAAACTCCTTTAGCCATCACGTTGGGTGCAAAATAGTTGAGGCTCATCAAGCCCTCTTGAACTATTGGGGAAAGATAGAAGGAAAAGACTAAAACATTTGCCTCTCTCTGCAAAGGACTGCTTGAAGTCAGTCCTTGAGACCTAAATTCCAGATGGTTTTGCCCTTTGTTATGAGGAAATATTAGAGGAAAAGTAGCTATGATAGTAGAGCTAAGGAAGAGGAAACCAAATAGTAATATTTTCTTTTCCAGCAAGATTTTATTGGTACATTTTAGATATACATAATGATCACATTCATCATACAGAAGCCAAATTGTGATTTATGATTATTTCACTTTTAAAATGCTTGGGCAGCTGAGTGTGGAAGTGGACACCTGTAACCCCAGAACTTGAGAGGCAGAGGCAGCAGGAGCACTATGAGTTTGAGGATAGTTGGGGCTACATAGTGAGTTCAAGGCCAACCTGGACTACAGAGCAAGAGTGTGTCTCAGAAAAGAAAATAAAACAAAAAAAGGTTGGACAAATCTCTTTTATCCTCTTCCATGCCATCCTGCATGCTGCCATCAGAGTGATATTTTCCTTCCTTTCTTTTTTTATTTATTTATTCTTTTTGATACCAGGGATTGAACTCACGACCTTGCGCTTGCTGGGCAGGCACTGTGCCGATGAGCTAAATCCCCAGCCCCATCTTCCTTTCTTTTTGATTTTTTTTTTTTTTTTTGTCTTTTTGAGACAGGGTCTCACTATGCAGTTCAGGCTGGCCTTGAACTCACTTTATAGCTCAGGCTGGCCTAGAATTCGCAACAATCCTCCTGTCTCAGCCTCCTGAGTGCTGCGGTACAGGTGTGCGCCACCACACCCTGCATATTCCTTTCTTTTTGAAACAGGACCTCACTATGTACCCAAAGCTGACCTTGAACTTGCAGTCCTCCTGCCTCAGCCTCCCGAGTGCTGCAATAACAGGCATGTACCACTATGCCTGGCAAATGTGATATACCTAAATGTAAATATAACCATATCTGCCAGAATTGTTTAATGCCCCATCCATTGTCTGTAGCACTGCTGCCCAACAATACCTTCTGCAGATGAATAGCCAGGCGTAGCGGCATACCTGTAATCCCTGCACTCTGGGAGGATGAGGCCAGGAGGATTGCAACTGAGCAATGCAGTGAGACCCTGCTCCAAAATAAAAAGGGCTGAAGATGTGGCTCGGTTCAATCCCCAGAATCAAATAAATTAATAAATAAAAATTAAAAAATAATTTTCTGTAGATATATAAATGTTCTCTTTTTTTGGTACCAGTAATCAAACTCAGGACCTTGCGCTTGCCGGGCACGTGCTGTGCCACTGAGCTATATGCCCACACATAAATATTTTGTATCTGCTCTGTCCAACCACACATGGATATTGAGCATTTTAAATATGACTACTGTGATTTAAGGACTATTTCTAATTTAATTTAATCTTCATTAATTTAAATGTAAATATAGCCAGGTGTGGTGGCACATGCCTGTGATTCCAGCACTTGGCAGGCTGAGGCAGGAGGGTTACTGCGAGTTTGAGGCCAGCCTGAACTGCATAGTGAAACCCTTAAGAAGGGTTTTTCACCTGAGGATGTAGAACTGCTCAGTTACTTAGTTAAGCTTCTAGACTCAAGTTGACACAATGTATCAACCATAACACAAGAAGACAAAAAAAAGTAAATATAAATAAATAAATAAAACATAAATATAGTAGCTCTCTATTGTGGTTTATAGGATCAAGTCCAAACGCCTAAATATACATACAATATACATACCAAGTCCTTTGCTCCTATCTACCTTTCTAGGCTCATTTCTCACCTTTTCCAAAACAAATATTATTCCTCAGCCAGAATAAAATCCTGTAATTGTCCAATCATAACATACTCTATCACATCTGTCTGCTTTTACACCTACAATTTCCTCTATGGAGATGGTATTTCTGTACTCATTCACCTAGAAAATTCCTACTCCTCTTTCTAGACACAAGGCAAATGTTACTTTTGTGACCATGAATCATGATATGTCCACTTGACTAAAGTAAGAAATGCCTAGCAGATTAGTAAAGCACATTTCTTAGAGTGTGTTATGGTTGATACATTGTGTCAACTTGAGTCTAGAAGCTGAACTAAGTAACTGAGCAGTTCTACATCCTGGGGTGAAAATGACAGGCCCTTACCACTCTAGGAAGTTGCACATTGTGTCAACTTGAGAAGTTTAAAAATTCAACTAAGTGACTCAGCAGGGGACCAGGGTCCTTACTCTGTCAACATCCTCAGTTTGTGCAAGAGGAGGGCCAGAAAACTGTGTGAGTGCCACACCCACGGGGGCCAGGGGCAGGGTAGCCTGCTGACAAGGGAGGAAAAGAGGCTTGTTTTCCCCCTTGTGCTCTTGCTGCTTTTGCTGTTTTCCTCTGCCATGAGCTGTTGCCCTCTGCCATGTGTCACTCTGCCTTGGAGGCAGCTGAGTATGGACTGAAACCTCCACAAACTGTAAACTAAATAAACCTTTTCTTTCTTAGTTTTGGGCTTTGGGTATTTTGTCCCAGCAACAAGAAAAAAGTAACCAAGACAGTGTGTCTGTGGAAGATTGACATGTAGGCTGGCCAACTGTGGGTGAGGAGACCCACCTGCACCCCAGTTGTGGGTGGCACCAACCAATAAGCTTATAGCCTGGATGGAATAAAAAAAAAAGGGTCTCCATTTTTGAAGATTCCAGTCTTCTTGAGTGGATGTGTCCTTTGCTGCTATTTCCTTTGGACATTGATCTCCAATTTCTTCAGCTTCCAACACAGACTCACATTGGCAGCTCTCCAGGGAGCTTCCAGGCCTTGACCTTGGACTGGTGCTGTATCCTTGATCCCTCTTGTTCTGCACCTTTCATCTTCTTTCTTTGTTTTATTGTTTTTTGAAACAGGGTCTTGCTGTGTAAAGTTTAGGCTGGCCTTGAACTCACTATGTAGCCCAGGCTAGTGATCCTCCTGCCTCAACCTCCCAAGTGCTGGGATTATAGGCATGTGCCACCACATCCAGCTCCTTTAATCTTCTTGGGATCCTGGATCCTTCAGCTCTCCAGCATGCAGATGGTTACTGAGGACTCTTCCACCTCTGACCCTGGAAGCCTACCTAATAAATTCCTCGCATAATTATACCTATATTTTCTAATAATTCTGTTCCTCTAGAGAACCCTAATTAATGCACTTTACCTATGCAGCTTCTTTCAACCAATCCATAGGAATGGTGTGGCCCCTTCTCTGTACCTCAGTACAGTGTAGTGTAACTATTAGCCTATTTATACATCTCTTCACTAGATTGTGAGCGCTTCTTGAGGAATATTCTACAGTTTTCTTTGTATTCTCCACATTTGGCATAGGCCATACACCATAAGGAGGCAAAAAAAAAAATGTTAAATAACATAATGAATCTGTGAACATTAAGAAGCTCCTAATTCTGTTTCAAAAAAAGTTCTTAGATAATATAACTGTGCATTTTAGACTTTTTGTAAGATCTTGCATCACATATATACTCAAAAAATGTGGAGGAAGGAAAGAACAACTGGGATGAGGGAAAGGAGAAAAGAAAGAAAGAAGGAAGGGGAATACATATATATACATATATATGTATATATATGTGATAGCTAAGGTAAATGTACTACTAATTTCTTTTTTAAAATTTTTTTTTTTTTTTGTCTTTTTGAGACAGGGTCTTGCTGTGTAGTTCAGGCTGGCCTTGAGCTCACTTTGTAGCCCAGGCTGGTCTCCAACTGGCAAAGATCCTCCTGCCTCAGCCTCCCAAGTGCTGGGATTACAGGTATGCACCACAATGCCCAGCTGTACTAGTGATTTCTATTGGTTTATTGAAAGGAACAGTTCAGGCTTAATTTTTTTTTATCAATTTTGCATGCCTATATCTGGTAATCTGAACAACTACTTGGAAGATAACAATATGCAATATAATAACCATTGTTAATTTCCTATCATCTTGTTTTGAAATTCTGTATTGGGGCTGGGGATTTAGCTCAGTGGCACAGCACCCGCCTGGCAAGTGTGAGGTCATGAGTTTGATTCCTGGTACCAGAAAAAAAAAATTCTTCATCATTTTTAATATTTTTAAAAATTTTTTCATTCTCTTTAAAATAAAAAAATGAGCTGGGCGTGGTAGTGCATGCCTGTAATCCCAGCACTCAGGAGGCTGAGGCAAGGGGATCACTGCGAGTTTGAGGCCAGCCTGAGCTACAAAGTGAGCTCAAAGCCATCCTGAACTGCATAGCAAGACCTATCTCAAAAAAGACCAAAAAATAAATAAATAAAATAAAATAAATGTGGAGGCAAAAAAAAAAAAAAAAAACTGTGGAGGTGCTTGACCTTTCCAGATTTATTTTTACAAGCTAACTTTTAAAAGCTTTTAAAACATAAAACTGCCCCAGTCTTCAGCATAGCTACATCAGAGAAAGCCTTAGGGAACAAGAGAATAAAGGGAAGCCATTTAGAAGACTATGTTTGATCTCAGGTTAAAGTTCCTTTACAGTCATAATTCTATGGTCACCTTAATAAAAAGCATCCCAGTGGTGCCAAAAAGCCCTTATATGGCTTACATGAAAATATATAAATAAAGCTACCACAAACTAAAAACTATGTTAGCTTCAGGAGGACTTTCCTGCTTCTATTTTTTTGATATGCCTTGTTACAAAGAAAATCACACTTAAAAGGAAAAAATATATAAAAGCCCAGAGGTTGAAGAGGGTTAACTACCCAGGAAAAGTTGGAAAGACATTGTCCCGGATCCTCAGTCTCTGCCAGGATTTTCTGCTTGTACAGGGCTGGGCAGAGTGAGTTGTGATAACCTAACCCTGGAGAGAGAGCTGAAGGATGATGAAAGAGGCTGCAAGAGGCAGCTCAAGTAGGTAATGAGGTCATAGACGCTTATAAGAGAGACGGTGAAGAGAACCACTCACCAGGCAGCTAGGTTCGCAACACAGACAAGACTCTTTGTAGAAGCCCCACCTTTGTGTTCTGGTTGATCCAGCTCAGCCTCCAGCACAAAGATAGGAGAAGAGTCCCTGCTGCACAGAGCTCCTCCAGTGAAGGGACACTGGGGTGTCTGGATCCCCCGAGAGACTGACTATACTCCTGGACCTTCTTCCAATCTTTTTCATGTTGATCCACACTAAACCACCTGTTGTAGTTTACACATTACTCAAAGTAAGAAATTTTTCTTTAGAGAACAGGAAGAATCCTTTGTATTTCTGCTCCTCAAAGGCCCAGATGGCGCATACATACTGGAAAACAGAAAAACCATAATTCCACTATATGTAGCAAACCACTCATAGCCTCTAGTGTAATTTTCCTGTCTACCGACCCAAGAAATGGGTGCGAGTTTTTAAAAATCACAACGTGGAGGCAATTTTTGAAATACATTCCTCAGGTGATCATAATGCTTGGACCTATTGAGACAGGAATTTATGACCTTCAGCATCTACAATCTGATCTATTTTTTTATTTGAACACTTCTTCCTCTTTACATAAACTGCCCATGGTTCCCCTTATCATCTCTCACCTGAACTATTGTGTAGACTCTCTTAATTCTTTTTTTTTTTTGAGACAGGATCTCACTATGTAGTTCAGGCTCTACTTGAGCTTACTGTGTAGCCCAGGCTGGCCTCTAGCTCATGGGAACCCTCTTGCCTCAGCCTCATAAGTTATGAGATTACAGGCAAGTGCCACCACGCTTGGCAGGCCTTCTAATTGATCCACCAGTTTTCAGTCTCATTCCTATTCTAGTTTGTTTTCAAAAACAATTTTCCTAAAGCATATATCATGGAGATAATGATTTAAAAAGCAAAACAAGCTCCCTTCAATAGCTACTTATAGATTCCAATTTAACAATACACTTCTTAAACCAGGTGTGGTGGCTCACACCTGTAATCCTAGCACTTCGGAGGCTGAGGCAGGAGAACCGTTTCGAGTTCGAGACCAGCCTGAGCTACAAAGTGAGCTCAAGGCCAGCCTGAACTGCATAGTGAGAACCTGTCTCAAAAAGACAAAACAAAGCAAACAAACAAACAAACAAAAATACAATTCTTACCTTGGCATTCCTAGATGTCATGATCTAGCTCCAGTTTACTTCTATTTTGTACCCATTGCTCCTACCACACTGCCAACGTTCTCTTCACTACATTTTCTTGTGCCTCCCTTAGGGATTTTATAATTTGTTTTATCATTATTTGAAGATATGTTTTTGCCAGACTACTGGGCCATGTTTCTTGATTTTAGGATCCTTGTCTGATTCAAGTGTTTCTTACAACATCTTTACAGACTTACACATCATAGACACCATGAAATCTCTGGGGCAGAACAGTGGTTTTCCTAAAGAATACTAAACCATTGCCTCCAACATTTGCTAATCAAAATAGAGCTGATTGTTATCAGCTACTCTTGTTTAGGCCCTACCAACCTTTTTTTTTCTTTCTAAAGAAAGGGTGTCAGCTGGGCATGAAGGTGCACACTTATGATTCCAACTACTCTGGCAACTGAGGCAAGAGGATTAGATTTATGAGGTCAACCTGAGTAACTTAGCAAGACCTTGTCTCAAAATTTAAAGAAAAAAAGAACATAACTCATTGGTACAGCACTTGCCTAGCATGCATGAGGCCCTGGGTTCAATCTCCAGTAATACAAAAGATGTAGTGTGTGTATGTGTGTGTGTGTGTGTGTGTGTGTGTGTGTGTGTGTGAAGGATTCAACTGTAAAACATTTGGAGAATACAGAAAAGTAAAAACAAACTATGCCACCTAAAGACAACCACTAACATTATAAGCTATAATGTTAACATTTCATTATACTTAGCTTTCCTCATATCTTCTTTATTTGATTTTTTGGGATGAGCTCTCCCTATTTACCCAGGCTGGTGTGGAACACATGGGCTGAACCAATCAATCCTCTATGCGTCAGCCTCCTGAAAGCTCCTACAGGCACAGTGACACTTCAGGCTCTTCTCCATGTCTTTTCAAAATAATTTTAATTTAATCTGTATACAGTTTTATGGGAAATTTGCTTCCTAGTATTTTATGACATTACTTATTTCCTTGTTTATTAAAAACTCACTGCAGAGCCAGCATAGTGGCATACTCTTGTAACACCAGCACTGGGGAGGCTGAAGCAGGATTGTGATTTTTGGGGGGGGGGGGGACAAGGTCTCGCTATGTAGTTCAGGCTGGCCTTGAGCTCACTTTGTAGCCCAGGCTGGTCTCCAACTTGCCTCAGCCTCCTGAGTGCTGGGATTACAGGTGTGCACCACCATGTCTGGCTCGTATTGGTTTTTTTTTGTTTGTTTGTTTGTTTGAGACAGGGTCTCACTATGCAGTTCAGTCTGGCCTTGAGCTCACTTTGTAGCCCAGGCTGGTCTCCAACTTGCAACGATCCTCCTGCCTCAGCCTTCCAGAGTGCTGGGATTACAGGTTACCATAAATGGTAACCTGTGCACACAAAGGTGGGGCTTCCACAAAGAGTCTTGTCTGCGTTGCGAACCTAGCTGCCTGGTGAGTGGTTCTCTTCACCGTCTCTCTTATATGCGTCTATGACCTCATGGTGCACCACCATGCCAGGCTCATGTTGTTTTTTTGAAACAGGGTCTTGCTATGTAGTTCAGGCTGACCTTTAATTTACTATGTAGCCCAGGCTGGCCTGGAACACATGATGATCCTCCTTCCTTTGCCTCCTGAGTCCGGGGATTACAGGCATGCTCCACCACCCCCAGTCTGTAATTCTTGTGAAATAACTCCTAGCAGAATCTGTTTTCCTACCTGCCCTCCAACTCCAATCCATAACTAGTTCATATCTAGATGCTCAATGGGCGAATATAAAAGTTATGACACATTTATAAGTGGAATACTTTATCCTATTCATTCAATTAAAATGACAAAGGGAAAACAGTATGCAATCAAATACATGCACGGAAGCCGGGCGTGGTGGTGCACGCCTGTAATCCCAGTGCTCAGGAGGCTGAGGCAGGAGGACTGTTGTGAGTTCGAGGCCAGCCAGGACTACAAAGTGAATGCAAGGCCAGCCTGAAATGCATAGTGAAACCCTGTCTCACAAAGAAAAAAAAAAATAGATACACCAGAAGGAGGGGGGGTAGAATGTCAAAGATTAACCATGATTGTTTCCAGCTGATGGTATAATTTTTATTTCCATTATGGTTTTCATAAAAAAATTAAATTCAAATATGTCAGGCCACACGTGGTATCGCCAATTTATCTCTAAACTGGAATATAGAGATGAGTCATTGCAAAGGAGGAGCCAGCAGGACTTTGACCAGGGCTGGTTTTGAAGGGGAGGGACAGACACTGTATAGAGAGGAGACAATAAACTCAGGCGAAGTTCAACCCGGAAGCGCTGACGGTGGCACAACACCGGGCAAAATCCAGCTGCAAAACCTGACTATAACGTGGCAGCCGAAGCCCGGAAAGACCAGGCTGCACGAACCAAGCCCACCTCCCTTTGGCCGATGCCACATTAGCTCCGCCCCTGTCCTTCTCCATTGGCCCCCTGAGGTTTGTTTGGTTGCCTGGGCCCGCCCCTTCTGGGCTGCGGGCTTTCACCTCCATTTGGTGCGGGCGGCCATGCTGAGTGTGGCGGACAGAGGAGGGTGGGGCAGCTCTCTCTTTCTGCAATGGCAGACTCCCTCCCAGCGGGGCTCAGCTGGAGTTCCTCCTTAGTCACAGTGTCCCGGGACCCAAAGGAAACAGGTGGTTTGCCACTAAAATGATCCTCATTTGAGAGCTGGGCATTTGTGAAGTGCACACCTCTCCATCCCTGCCTCCCAATTCCCTGGGGTTTTAGTTTCCTAGAGATGATGTCATGAACAAAACCTTCCCAAGGTCCTAATGCCCGCGGTTAGTATCTCCTAACCACTGAAAATCAGAATGTTTATAGAGACTGAGTTACCATATAATTTATTATCAAAAAGGAGACAGTTTTGAGAGTCTATTAATTACCGTCGGCCCAACAGGCATAAAGGGGTATAAGCTGCACCATTTAGAGATCAGCAGTTTTACAATGTCATACAACTATCATCATTATGTATTTCCAGAGTTTTTCTTTATTGCAAACAGAATCTCTATGCCCATTAAACAATAATGCTCCTCCCATTAGCCCTTGGTAATCCCCAATCTATTTTATCTCTATGAATTCTTCTATAAGAGGAATCATACAATATTTGTCCTTTTTGCAGCTAGTATATTTCTTGTGATTTTTTTCTTCTTTTTCGTCTTTTTTTGTCTTTTTGAGACAAGGTCTAGCTATGCAATTCAGACTGTCTTGAACTCACTTTGTAGCCCAGGCTGGCCTCAGAACTAGCAATGATCTTCCTGCCTCAGCCTCCCGAGTGTTGAAATTACAGGTGTGTGCCACCATGCCCGGCCTGCTATAAACATTTGTGTGCAATTTTTTTTTTTTTGTGGACAGTACTGAGGAATGAACCCAGAGTCTTGCACATACTAGGCAAGTGCTTTACCACTGAGGTACATTCCAAGCCCTTTTTATTTCATTTTGAGACAGAGTCTAAGTTGTCTGCGCTGGTTTAAAACTTGCAGTCTTCCTGCCTCAGTCTGTCACGTAGCTGAGATTACAGGCATGCTCTCCCATGCCCAGCTGTAAGTATTTGCTTAAGGGTCCCACTTTCTTTACATCCTCACCAATACTTAACTTTTTATTTTTGCTTTTTAAAGCCATCCTAGCATTTTTTTTAAAGGAGGAAAGGTTTATTTAGCTCATAGTTTGTAGAGGTTTCAGTCTGTAATTGTCTGGCTCCAAGACAGAGTGGCACATGGCAGACAGGCAACAGTATACGGCAGTGGTGGAAGTGAGGGCCATCCTAGTATGTGTGTGTGTATATATATATATATATAT
>NW_004955414.1:17741013-17749771 GCF_000276665.1 Chinchilla lanigera
TGCCACTGAGCTATATTCCTGGTCCCATTCTAGTATTCTTTAATCATATCTTATTGAGGTTTTGGTTTGTAGACCCCTAATGAGTAATGATGTTGAGCATCTTTTCATGGCTTACTCACCATATGTACACCAGAAGAGACACGTCTATCCAATAACCCCCTCACAACTAGAGACCATACTCATAAGTGAAATAAATCAGACCTGCCTGTGTAAAAATCGTATTGTCTCACCAGTGTAAGACTTGAAAGAGTGAATAAAAACTAGGAGTTATGATAGACATTGTGACATGAAAGGAAAATGCTCAAAAGTATAGGGCAACTGGAATGTGAGGAAAGAGAAGGGAAGGAAGGGGAAATTATGTAAATATATATATATAGGCTAGCTAACATAGTTGTACTACTGTCTTCTATTGCTCTACAGAAAGGAACAGTTAATGATTACTTGTTTGATCAATCTTGTATGTCTCTATTTGTTTTCTTGAGAAACCACTTTGTAGATATCAATAAGTAATACAACAACCATTGTTAATTTCCTACAACTTTGTCTGTAACTCTGTTTTGTTTGTATTGTTCTTATGCTACTTTATAAATGGATGTCTGTTTGTTAGTATGTTTTCTTTTTATTTCTTAAAATAAAAAAATTTTTTAAGAATCTCAAAGAGAAATTTGTAATCTTTACTTTTCAAATTAATGGATGCAATAAGAATAAAAACACACTGGGTGTGGTGGTGTACACCTGTAATCCCAGCACTCAGGAGGACTGATGCGAGTTTGAGGCCTGTCTGGGCTACATAGTGAGCTCAAGGCCTGCCTGAACTACATAGAAAGATCCTGTCTCAAAAAACAAACAAAATAGGGGCTGGGGATTTAGCTCAGGAGCACAGCACCTGCCTAGCAAGTGCGAGGTGGTGAGTTCAATTCCCCGTACCAGAAAAAATAAAAACAAGAACAACAACAAAAAGAATAAAGCCTCAAATAAATATAAAGTTATTTGTAGATATCTACAGAATAAAATGATTTTAAACTTCAGACATGTGTTCCTAATTTAAAATTGTTTTAAAAAGCCAAATTTTGGGGCATGGTAGCACACACCTGTACTCCCAGCACTCAGGAGCCTGAGGCAGGAGGATTGCCATGAGTTCAAGGCCAACCTGAACTATAGCAAGACACTGTCAAATAACTCCCACCATTTTGTATGGTGAAGTTCTACATCATTTCCAATGTTTTTTCTTTAATTATTTTTATTGTTTTTTACTTGTTACTGTCTTTGTTTGATCAGTCTTACATTCTTATGTCTAACGGACTGAGCAACTTTGTTGAAGATAACAGTATGTAATATAGCAACCACTGTAAATTTCTATCACATTGTCTTGAGGTCATGTTTCATTTTTGTTGTTTTTGTGTTGTTTTGTTTTTGTCTTCCTTGTTGTTTTGTCAGTTTTTTTAATTTTTAAAATAAAAAAGATTAAAAAAAATAAAAAGCCAAACTTTGTGAGGGCATTTCTATTTATTTACATTTAACAATTTTTTTCAAGTAAACAAGTAAAGTTGACATTTTAGCTCGTGGTAGGGAGTTCTTCAGGTAACTCAATCAGAAAATATTTCAATTTCTAAAATGCTAGTGTCACAAGCTATGAATGAAATGGCCATTCCATAAGTTTTATGTCCTGAGCTAAACCAAGACCCTGTTTCTTTCTGTATCAAAGACAGTAACATGGGCTGGAGATAGCTGTGTGGTAGAACACATGTGCAAGACCCTGGGGTCTATCCCCAGTACTGAAACAATAATTTTGTTTGTCATTATACTGATCAAAAATTACTCAGTCAGAGTAGTCTACTGTTTCAATCACTCAAACTATATGTAAAAACCTTTTCTGTTTTTTCTGGGAGTGAAATTATTCTGGGAACAAAATTATTCTGAAGCTTTTATTTCATTTTTTTAATTAATTATGTCGATTGGCACATTTTAGGTATACATAATGATAACATTCATCATAGGGAATTTGTACCTGTACATGACACAACTTGAGCTCAATTCCCAGTACCAAAAAAAAAAAAAAAAAAAAAGGAAGAAAGAAAGAAAGAAAGAAAGAAAGAACCTACTGTCCTATTGCAGTAGGTAGTGGTGAGGTGATATCCATATTCTGTTGTGCTTTTTAAAAAAGTATAGGCCGATACAGGTACAGTGGCTTATGTCTATAGTCCTAGCTACTTGGGAGGCTGAGGCAGGAAGATCACCTGAGCCCAGGAATTTGAGACCAGCCAGGACAATATAGTGAGAGTCTCTCTTTCTCTTTTTTATCCCTCTTCTTACTCCTCCCCCTCTCTCCTCACCCTCCTGTCCTTCTTCTGTTTCCTTCTCCTCTTCCTCTCCCTCCTCCTCCTTTCTCTTTTGTTGCAGTATTAGGGACTGAATCCAGGGCCTTCATGCTGAGCTGCATTCCCAGCCCTTTTTATTTTTAATTTTGAGATGGACTAGCTAAATTGCTAAATCTGGGCTTGAACTTGTAGCCCTCTTGCCTCAGCCTCCAGAATGGACCCATGTCACTTTAAAAAAACAAAGTATGTGAACTTTTGCTCTGGAAATTTTTAAATATTTCCACTCAAAATTAAGGTTACAAAAGCTCTAAAAGGTGTAAGCCTTTAATTTTCTAGGCAGAACAGTTGCCAATTGTTTCTCCCTTTTTCAAATCTTTCCACAATCCTTCACACTCCTGAGCCAATATCTAAACAAACTTGAAAGAAAGTTGAATATAATTCAATTTTATTTTACTTGCAGAGGGTATCTCATTTCAGAAACATAAAAAGGCATGATAACATCCTCCTTGGCACCTGTCCAAGATTCTACAAAGTATTATAGTAAGTACTTTTCTTTTCTTTTCTTTTCTTTTTTTGTCTTTTTGAGACAAGGTCTTGCTATGCAGTTCAGGCTGGCCTTGAGCTCACTTTGTAGGCCAGGCTGGTCTCAAACTCGCAACGATCTTCCTGCCTCAGCCTCCCAAGTGCTGGGATTACAGCCGTGTGCCACCACACCCAGCAGTAAGTACTTTTCTTTATCCTCCCTATAAAAATCAGATATTATGTTCATCATATTTTATAGTTCAGTTTCTCTGTCGAGCATATGAGAGTTCAGAGTGTTTGATTCTAAAGTCTTTTCTAGTTAGTCTCACTGCTAACACAAGAAAGCTTTAGCCTGTGTATAAGGCTATAAAATCTGATTTCTAGTTAAAGTTTACTCAGAACTGCCAGATTTAGCAAATAAAAATAGTATGCTGATTATATTTTAATGCAAAATTTGAAATTTAAATTTTACTTGGCATTCTATAATTTACCTGACAACCCAATACATAAAATACCAGTATTAGTCATTCATTCTCTCAATTTAGCATGTATATATTGAACACTATTAGTTTAATATGTTGGGCTAGGCTTTGTAGGTTAGACTGAATGTAAAATTTATACTCTCAAAGGATTTATAATTATTGGAAAATAAAAGGCAGAATTACGAATAAGCAAAGAAAAACTACATGTGCAATAAATTTGATAGTCCTGCATAGGACTGTAAACAGTTTTGTATTTTATGCCGGGTGTGGCGGTGCATGCCTGTAATCCCAGTACTCTGGAGGCTGAGGCAGGAGGATCATTGCCAGTTCCAGGCCAGTTTGGGCCACAAAGTGAGCTCAAGATCAGCCTGAACTGCATAGCGAGACCCTGTCTCAAAAAGACCAAAAAAAAAAAAAAAAAAAACTTCTTGTATTTTATAACGTTGGATTTTGAGTCTTGATCCTTTCCAGGTATTTATATCTGTAGAAAAAACAGAGACCCTGCCTTAAAAAAAAAAAAAAAAAAGCTACATCCCCAACCCTATATGTGTATATATATTTTTTAATTTTTTTTTTTTTTTTTTTGAGGCATGGTGTCACTGAGTAACTAAGTTGCCCAGACTGAGTTCTAATTGGAATTCTCTTGCCTTTGCCTAGTAGAATGGAATTCTGGGATTACAAGCGTGTACCAGCACACCTGGCTTATCTTAACCACATTTAAGTACAGTATACAGTTTAGTAGTTTAAATATGTTCACATTGTTGTGGAACAGATCTCTCAAACTTTTTCTTTTTGTGAATCTGAAAATCTAGGCTATTAAAGAACAACTCCTCTTTTCTCCTTCCCTTCAGCCCTGGACAACCACCATTCCACATTCTGTTTCTATGAATTTAACTACTATATATACCTTACATAAGTGGAATCACAGAGAATTTACCTTTTTGTGATTGGCTCAATTTTCTTAGCATAACTTTTCAAAGTTTACACATGTTGTAGCATGAATTACTACTTCCTTCCTATTCAGAGCTAAATATTTCATTATATATACATATATATCATATTTGGTTTATCAATAGACATTTGGGTTGCTTCTACATCTAAAGTATGGCATTGCTATGAACATAGGTGTGCAAATATTTCTCTACTTCTTTTGACACAGAAGTGAGATTTCTGGATCACACAGTAATTTTATTTCTAATTTATTGAGGACTCTCCATAGTTTTCCACAGTAGCTGCACCATTTATAAACCCACCAAGAGTGTACAAGTATTCCAATTTCTCCCCATCACCACCAACACCTGTTATTTTCTGTTTTATTAACGGTAGCCATCCTAGTGAAAGTAAAGTGATAGCTCATACGGTTTTCTTTTCTTTTTTCTTTGTTTTTTGTCTTTTTGAGACAGGGTCTCGCTATGCAGTTCAGGCTGGCCTTGAGCTCACTTTGTAGCCCAGGCTGGTCTCAAACTTGCAATGATCCTTCTGCCTCAGCCTCCTGAGGGCTGGGATTACAGGTGTGCGCCACCACACCTGGCTGTAACTAATTATAGAATAATTTGCTATCAGCTTCTGTACCTCCTGCTTGCAAACTGTATGTAAGTTTCTGCCAGGGCTGGTGATTAGAACTGATTCCCACCAGCCCGCCAACGTAATAAAGTTGTTGCCTTCCAAGTACCTTGGTGCCAGGCCTCCCTCTCAGTTTGCTCTCAGATTCTGCAACAGCAGCAGTCCTCAGGCACCCACCCAACGAGCCCTTGTGGCAGTCCAGATATATATATACAAGTCTGCTTAACAGTGGTCATGTACATTAACCTTGGTTATATCAGTTATTTACACCAGGGCACTGGGAAGTGCACCTGCACTGGAATTCCACTGACTCTGGATGTACTATCCATGGGAAACCACACACCCACATCTGAACCATAGTGCAGCCATCTTAGGCTTCATTTTTCCCTATATCCAACTTGTCTAGATTTCTTTACCTAGAAAGGAAAAACAACACCCTACTTAACCTATGCCAAACTCTACTAGCCACTGGACAGACAAATATGAAATAATCTTACTAATGGCTTAAACATAAACCTAAAACCATGGCAAATGATGTTTTAAGAACAAGTACGTTTTTGCTTTGATTTTTAAGGAAATGTGAAGACAATTCTCTGAGAAAATGACAGAAAACAGCACTGTCTTTGAGAAAACTTACGGGTATGGCTGGATTCTGCTGGTAGGTGAGAGTCCAAATTTCTGGAAGTGACCTTTCCATCAGCTGTAAAGTACCGTCAAAGGCCTCCTGCAACTCCCTGCCTTGCTCATCAAACTCAAAGAGGAAGAGTACCTTTAAAATACGGTGTATTTCATCTAGGGAGAAGAAATGGTAGTGGTGGTTAAGCTGTGTCTCCAGACCCACTGGAAGAATCACGCCATAGTTCCTTTCTTGCAAAAACCTTCTACTATCACCTTACAGTTGCTTCCTCATTTTCATCTTTTAAAATACTGGAGTAATTCAACACATTTACTGTGAGAGGAAAAACAACACATTGGGAACAACCAGAAAACAGTGCTGCCTAATCCTTTATCCTAGTTGAAATGCTATTTTTCACAGTTCAGTTAGGTGGGTGTCAGGTGGAGGGAGCTTCCAGGTTACCAGCTGAGAAGGGCTGTTTCAAAGTGCAGTCAAATAACCCTTCTTTCACCAAATTGGAAAAATTTTATCTGTTTAACTCCACCCATCTATGATGCCCACTTAGTGTTTTCTATGGTCAATCGTCAGTATTGAAAACACACCTTTTAATTTTTCAGTGCTTTGTATCACTTCATTTAATGCCTCTAAAAGGGCCAGGTCCTCCAGCGGACTCCCTTCTTTGAGGCTATGCTTTTTCCGCTCTGCTTTGCGGCGATTCTTAGATGATCTCCTGTCAGAAATTAGAGAAGTGTTTACAAAGGTGCCTTCTCTATGCTGAGCAGACAAAAATGAATAATCGTTGGCCACCAACATTCTGGGAAAGCAGTCTCTGAACAGTATTTGTATGGGGTGCTGGGGGTAATGAGATGTTAAAGCTGCATATAACATAAAGAGAGAGTGTATATATGTGTATGTATGTGTGCCTGTGTGTTTTGTAAATCTTGTAAGTAGGAAGTAATAGGGAAAACCTCAAGTGTAATTTTTATCCTTGATATTTTAATTAAAATATAGAATCAAATGAGTTTATACCTAATGATATCCTGGAACAATGAACACAACAACCAATTTGAATTTTGCAACAAGTACAATTTAAGGTAACACAATAAAATTTAAGTAAGGAAATACAGACATACCAGATTAAATATGAATAAAATGTACATTAATCCCATTCTTTCCTCCCTCTGCGATCTTTAATCTTACTATGTGTTTAATGGGATCTCAACCCAACCTTAAAAGTATAAGTCTAACTGCTTTTATTATAGTTTCTGATCACCTTAACAAAAACTTCAGACCTCCATTATAAACTACAACACAGTTCAGTTTAAATATATGATCTTGGATTGTTTTATGTCTCCCAAGCTCTTGGAACCCAAAATCTAGTTTTAAGTTTTGGTAACATTTGCTGTACTTGCATTCACAACATATGGGTATTTAATAAATACTTCTGACGACCTGCTACACTAGGCAAAAGTGTGATGACTTATTTTATGTTTATAATCTCTTTATATCTTGATTTCAAAGTGAAGAAGCCTGAATTCTTTTTTAAAACTTTTTTTCAGTGCCTATACATTATAGTCAGCATTTGTGCAATCAGTAAAAACAGATGTCATATAAACTGAGTACCCAAGAGAAGGGCCTCACTGTAACATCAAGTCTAATCTCATAGCTTGCTGGGAAATTCCTTGCCCAAGTTCCATGCGGCTTTGAGGAATACCTACCCCATTGCCACTGTGTTATCCTGGTAGAAACCAACCTCTCCGTGCTTCTACTTTCTCCACTTACCAGTGGATGACCAACGTGTTGAACAGATATGATACGTACGCTGATATCCTGGAGTTACTATGGGAGTATCTGCCACTCATGTCACCTCCACTCACAATACTGCTGGTTTCTGAGAAGAGGTCTGACTCTTGAACATGGGGCACTTCATCATCTAGAAGAGAAGAGGCACATGGAAACAATTCCTTAAGTGGACTACAGTCAACCAAGATATAAGAACAGATGAAAATTATTACAAAGTTGATCCCAAGACAAATGAAATAATATTAAATACAGTTACTACTACTTCAAATCAACAGCTTACCAAATCTCTCTTTCCTCTTCCCTCCCCTCCAGCGGGTGAAGAAACTCATTTTGTGAAACACAGAGGTAGTCACTGCTCTGGTTGGATGGCAGGAGGTGGGACTATCTGACAAAGCTCTTCTAATTTATGCTTGGTCCTGACCCCAAGCCCTTCTCCAACACATACAGATAGTCCCGAGGGTCTCAGAGATTATCATGGCACAGCAATCAAATCATAGGAGGAACAATGCTATAGTTTGAGTATAGTTTGTCCCCACTTAACAGCTCAGGTTGCGGCTTAAATCCTCAGTGAGATAGTGCTGAGAAGTACTAGGACCTTTGAATGTTGATGAGGAGGCTGAGGCAAGAGGATCCTAGGATCCTTGCGAGTTCGAGGCCAGCCTGGGCTACAAAGTGAGCTCAAGGCCAGCCTGAACTGCACATCAAGACCCCATCTCAAAAAGACAAACAAAAAAAGTTGATGAGGTCAAGAGGGATTAATGTTTTCCATGGGGAGTAAGTTCTTACAGAACCTGATTGGTTGCTGAGACTGGGCTGTTCCAAAGTGAGCTGGCTCCTCTCTGTCTCTGGCCTGCTCCCGCTTGCCTCTTGTCATGAGAACCTCACAAAAAGCTGAGCAGATGGGCACCATGCTCTTGTAACTCCACCCAGAACCTTGAATCAAAATAAGCCTCTTTTCTTCCCAAAATACCCAGTCTCAGGTATTCTGTTACAGTAACAGGAAATCAGTATCAAGCAGGTAAGACCACAAGTGGTGGTGAAAATATCCCACACCACAAGTCTCAATGGGCCTCACACAAGTACTCACCAGGATTCACCTGCTGTGCTTGTTCCTTGAGCTCTCGAACAACCAGCAAGCGTTTTTTATGGCGACTGAATGTGGTAGTCTGAGAATCCAAAAATGCCATGTAATTTTTTTGGGCTGGGATGCAGAATGGAAGATAATTTCAGTGTGACACTTAAGCAAAGAGAAAAAAACTAAGGAAGGATGCAGTGAGGACAGATTAAAATTCAACAAAAGGGAAGACTGTTTTTTTATTAATGGACTAAAGAATGCAATTCCAGATTTCAGAGTTCATCAACATTATCCCAGAATACTCTCTACTGGTAAGGTATGGTGGCACATATAATAATCTCAGCAAAATTAAGCCCAGCCTGGACTACGTAAGACCCTG
>NW_004955414.1:17749871-17758606 GCF_000276665.1 Chinchilla lanigera
TGAGCTCACTTTGTAGCCCAGGGTGGTCTCGAACTCTCAACGATCCTCCTGCCTCATCCTCCCGGAGTGCTGGGATTACAGGCGTGTGCAACCATGCCTGGCTTTCTAATACATTTTTAAGAAAAATTTTAGGTTCTAATATATTTTTAATATACAATGCTGAATAAATATAAAGAAGATATTTAGCAAAGGAGTATTTGTACCTATGTATTTACTGCTGACAGTTAAATAGATTTTTGAAATGGCAAAAAACATCCTTACTTGCTGAAATTGATAGTAACTCAGTGATAATGGGGTTAGGGAATTAAAGACAAGATTTAAGTATTTGTATGAAGTTGGCCCCTGTGCTTTGTTTTCTCTCCCTTCTCCTTAGCACACATCATATTGCTTGTGTATCATTTGTCCATAATAAATGTTGGAAGATATTATAAAATGTATAAAGACCCAACAAATTCATGGTTATTGTTGTATATTTTTTCTTTTTTCTTTTTAATTGTTTTGGTTCTGGGTTAGGATCAAGCCTCAGGCCTCTTGCAGACTAGGCAAGGGCTCTACAACTGACATACACCCCCACCCCGTGGAAATATTTCTATATGACCCATACATTTAGATGTTAGAATTCCTGGAAATAGAATTCTAGGTTGAAAATCCTTTTCTTTTAGGTGTTACTTCATTGTTTCCAAGTTTTCAATGTTATTATTGAAAAGGTTGGTAGTGTTCTGTTTTTCAGCTCTTTTAAGATATTTTGAGGTGAGGTGCAGGGAAGGGAAGGAGAAGTAAAGAACTAAGATATGTTATGTACATATACTGACTCCTCATGATGAACATAATCCTTATGTACTGCTAACATGTACTAAAAAAATATCTTTTAAAAATCTCTTGTCTTTGATGTTACAGAATTTCATCATGATCCAACATCATGAGGTTCTTCTTTTATTTTTGCTGGGTATCTGGTATACCCTTTCAACCTAGATATTCATTGCCCCAAAGTGTGAGAAATATATCTGTTATAATTTTCTCTGCACTAAAATGTTCTTAAAATGTTTTTGTTTTTTTTTTTGTTTTGTTTTGTTTTTTTGTCTTTTTGAGACAGGGTCTCGCTATGCAGTTCAGGCCGAACTTGAGCTCATTTTGTAGCCCAGGCTGGTCTTGAACTTGCAACAATCCTGCCTCAGCCTCCCGAGTGCTGGGATTACAGGCATGCACCACCACGCCGGGCTAGAAAAATATCTTTTAGTCTCTTTTTGGGGGCATATGAGATTGGGTGCCAATGTTATGGAAGAAATGATTGGCTATCAATTTCCTCATCTTCTGGTTGTACCTTAACCTAGTATGCTATTATGCCTGGTTAACTGAGCCTAGAGTTTCTTGTATTTAGTTTCTTCATAGAGGATGAGTTTATAACCACTATGCATGCAATCTTTGATGCAATTCTCTTGTGTTTAGTTCCTCATTTTATTCTTAGCATATGTGGTACCTGATGTTTCTCACTTTTTAGTTTTCTACTTGATGGACTGGTTTCTTGTTACTTGCCACTTTAGTCAGTACTTTCTATGCTTTGTTCAGTCAACTGCCATTGCTCAATCTTTGTTTCTCAACCTAGAATATTATGGCTTCTGGGTTAGAGATGTCAAAGCCAGATTTAGCAGTTTTATTTTTTATTCTTCCTTTGGAATGATTTCCAATAAAAGAGATGAAAATATCTTTATCTTCCTAAAACTAGGTATTTGTTCATGGTTTCCCTATTTTATTTTATTTTTTGGTTTCTTGAGACAAGGTCTTACTATGTAATTCAGGGTGGCCTTGAACTTGCTATGTAGCCTAGAGTGGCCTAGAATTTGGGGTGATCCCCCTACTTCAGCCTTCTGAGTGCCAGGATTACAGTGTGCCACCACACCCACTTTCCTATGATGCTGTGATTTATCTATCTCACTGAATAGTTTGAGCTATTCTGTTATGATTTTGAAACCTTTTGAATTTTTTTTTTTTGTCTTTTTGAGACAGGGTCTCACTATGCAGTTCAGGCTGGCCTTGAGCTCACTTTGTAGCCTCAGCTGGTGTCAAACTTGCAACGATCCTCCTGCCTCAGCCTCCCGAGTGCTGGGATTACAGGCACGCCCAGCTTGACTTTTATATAAAGTCCTAACCACTTTGTGCTATTCAAAAATCTGAAGACATATTCACAGAAAGATAGTTTCTCCTGGCTTTTTAGGTAAGTTGGAGTGACTTTACAGTCTGTTGGTATTTTAGTGCAAGCTGAAGTGGTCTCATTTCTGTGACCTAAAATGCTCTGTTCTTTATATAAACAACAGTACAAGCAGTTGTTCTCTTCTACTCTGAGCGTGATTATCTCTTAGCAGCAGGTATAGTGATTCATTCTCCTGTGCATTTTAAAGGAGACTTTATTATTTGTGGAAGATAAAGTGCAGGGCAAGGAGAGCTCCAGCAATGTGTCAGGTATTACACATTTTGGACTAGCATAACAAGAAGCAATTTCTTCTTCCATTGCAATTTCAAAGCCTGGAAGTAACACCCCACTTATCAAGTTCTGAGAAGTCACATTATTCATAACAGGGACTATGATTCACATGAATGGAACAAAATGGAATTATCAAAAATAGATTCTGTACATCAATCTGTAGCAAAAAATATCTTCTGACTTAGCTATGAATTGGCCATAATCACAGGAAGAACCATTCCATTTAAGCTCTGCTGCCTTCTCCTCCACTTTGACTGAATAACCTTTATTCTTCTTTCACTGCATATCATTATAGGTCAATGTATTGCGAAAACGGGATTTTGCCTTTTGGTCCTAGAGATTAATACCAAGGTCTTATGCATGCTAAACATGGAAAACAGGTTTTAACATGAAGTGTTATACTTTTTTCTTGTGGTTCTTTTGAAGTAAGACTTAAACATATTTTGTGTTAATTGTGTTCATTTAATTGATCACCTTGAGTTATGAAGCATTTTTCATTTTATGCTTTGTATATTGACCAATCGTTATTTTTAGCTGCAATGGTTATAACAACCTGTAGAGTTGGTTAGAAGGGCATCATATTTAATGGAATTTGAATTCCGGCCAGAGCTATTATTTGTTTCAAATACAAATGTTAGATTTCAGTCCTTTTACCTGGACAGTTTTTCTCCTTCTATTGATTTCCTGCCTCTCCAAGAGTAATACATCCTTTTTAGGGAGTAGTAAACAGGAAAAGGCAGCTTCAGTTTGGTAACTACTACTTTATTATATATACACATACAATATGGAGTGTCTAATGTTCGAGGCATTGTGCAGGGCTTTAAGGGGCGTAAACATGAGAATGTCAGTTGCTTTCAATTGTGGCAGTAACAAAGAAATACAAAGACATTTCTATTTTAAAGGCATCATTAAATATAAAGACACTTATTCTTTTACCAAAATGAAATCCAGAGCAAGGCAGTCCAGGGTTGGACAGTAGCTCATGATGTCTTTTATCTCTCTGGTTAGCTATTATCAATGGTTGGCTTTTTTCTTCAGGATTATATATGAATGCTCACAAGAGCTGTATTATCTATAAATACCATATCCTTACATAGTCACATCCAGTGGAGAAAAATAGCAACTTTTCTCCAACTATACATTTTCTTTAAGGAAGAAAATTTATTTCAGCGCCTCTCATACATTTCTTCCACCTCCCACTGCCTCAGATGGAGTCAGTGCCTGGAAAAAGATCTGTGTGTGTGTGTTTTGTGTTGTTGGATAGGCAACTAATAGTGTCTGCCACTAAGAATAAAGTGAAATTGCTGTGTTCCTTCAAGAAGCTTGGTGCCTCTTAAGGCAGAAAAGAAGCTGTAGTTTTATTACAATTTCTGTGTGGTAGATTCCTGGACATACTTATGGGTTGCAAATTAGAGATCCCCTTTAAATTGCTCAAAACTTGTACTCTGAATTTGCAGCTCCTAAGCCCAGCCTGTTCTTTCCCATTATTCCTAGTTTTTGTACAAGATCTGTTCTGGGTATCTTTTTCAAGAATAATGTTTAACTATGAAGTATCAATTTATGTAACATATTTTGGGTAAAGTTCTTTTTCTCCAAAATGCTCTGAACCTTCCTTCTCCTAGCACAAAAATCTCATCCATTTATTTGGCAAATATCTGTTGCATGCTTACTATACAGCAAACACTTAAAGTGTTGGGGATACAAGACTTGAGCTCTAGCTGGATGTGTGGTGCATAAAGATTGACAATTAACAATGACAAATGGTGGGCAAGAATGCTGTACAAGGGGACAACAGGCGAGGCAACTTACACTATTGGGTCTGGGAGCAGAAAGGAACCCCGCTCCCCTTTTTTTCTTTTTTTGGATACAGGGTTTTTTTAGGTTACTAAATTGCCCTGTCTGGCCTCAAACTTGTGATCCTCTTACCTCAGCCTCCCAGAGTGATGGGTTTATAGGCATGCTGATCACTGCACCTGGTGGGAGATCTTCTTAAAACCTTCTGTAGTAGACTATTTATGCCACCCCCTCAAATTCATATATGGAATTTCTAATCCCCAATGTGATGGTACTAGGACTTGGGGCCTTAGGGAAGTGATTAAGTCATGACGGAGGAAGCATCACAAATAGTATTAGCAACTTTATAAAAGAAACCCTGGAAAACTCTCTGTCCTTTTTCTGTCCTATAAGGACACTGTGAGGCAATAGTTGTGTATGAATCAGAAAATGGCCCTCACAAGACATCCAGTCCTGTGGCACCTTGACTGGACGTTCTAGTCTCCAGAGCTGTGAGGAATAAATGTTGTTTAAGACATCAAGTCTCTGGTATTCTGCTGTAGCAGCCCAAACAGACTAAGACAATTTCTTTAAATGACAACTAAAGAGAGTACAATAGGGGAAGGAATGGAAGTGTTCAAGGTAGAGAAGTCTATGTAGGAAATTACGGAGGTGAAAATGGTGGTGAAAGTGCTCTTGAAAATAGCCTCTGTAATTCCTTCTTCTCAGGCATTTGTCCGTTTGCTGAACTTTTAGACCATAAGATCTCTGAAGGCAAAATGTATGACCTACATGGAGCATTGATAAATACAAAGGTAGCTTCAGAGGAGAATGAGGTTGTACATGTGTCAGTGCAAAATGAATGCTTAGCTGGGCATGGTGGTACATACCTGTAGTCCCAGCTACTTGGGATTCTATTGTCTGAGCAGAGAGGATCACCTGAGCCCAGAGGTTTGAGGAAGCCTGGGCAATACAGCAATGACCCAGTCTCCTAAACAGAAAAAAGAAAAAGCTTACATTTTAAAACACTTGAGGCCAGGAGTAGACGATACCATCCTTCCCTTCCAAATAATAGGGAATAGCACCACCTGTTTGGGTGACGCAGAGACCAAAGCAGCAGAGAGGCATTGATTCATAAAGTTCTGGGGGAAGTACAGAGTAATTATAGTTCCAATCCTCTGATGTTACTTTAAAGTCTATTTCAAGAAGCATAATGAAAACCCAGTACCCATCAGAGACAAAATAGCCACTCACTTTTGTTTGCAAGAGCTTTTGAAAAAATAGTTGCTTGGTACTGGCTGCTCTTTGTGTGTCAGGGTTCTGTGTTACTGTTGCGGAGGGCTTATCAAACCTGATGAACTACTTGTAAAATAAAATATTAAAAAAAAAATCAAATGTCCATGTCTTGATTCAGGTTCCTGCTATTTCATTTTAGATCCATGTTCAACTATTTTATTTTTTTTGAGACAGGGTCTCACCATGTAGCTCAGTGTGGCCTTGAACTCACTATGTAGCCCAGGCTGGTCTCAAATTCACAGTGATCCTCCTGCCTCAGCCTCTTGAGTGCTGGGATTACCACCATGCCCAGCTAGATCCATGTTCTAAACCTTCTGCCACTTGGCTGAGAGGATCTAGAAGGGAGTAAATTTTTATAAAGAAGAAAGTCTTAGAATATATTCTTTTGGGGGGGTAGTATCTGGAATCGAACTCAGGACCTCACACTTGCGAGGTAGGTAGTATGCCACTGAGCTAAACCCCTAGCTAAACCCCTATAATCTTTTTTTTTTGTCTTTTTGAGACAGGGTCTCACTGTCTCAGTTCAGGTTGGCCTTGAGCTCACTTTTATAGTTATATTCTTGTTAGGCCAGAGTAAGTGATAAATTTAAGAATTTCAATTCCTCTCCTTAATTTATTCTAGGTCAACTTTTCATCCTTGGGCTTGAGAAGGCACTTGTTTGAGCCTGTCATTTCCACAGCTAAGTAAATAGTAACTCCCAAATAATGAGAAAAGATATATAAATCTGTTTTGTGAATAAGATATTGTAAGATGCTATGTGTTTTGTGAATGAAAAGATCCATTTATACAAATGTAAGAACTCATTTTTTATGAACTTGGGAAGCATTTTTTGATATCCATTTTTCGAAGGGTCTTCTTCAAGGGCAGAGTTTTGTTTTTTGGCTCTTACCTGAGAGAACAGTGAAGTGTGGCTAAAGTTACATGGACCCCAAATTCTGTAACTCGATGGTTCTTTTTTATTTTTGGTACTGGTCATTGAACGCAGAAGTTTCTAAAAAAAATCATTTTTTTATCATAAGATAGGGTAATGGAGGTCGCTAATTTGCCCAGGTTGGGCTTTAATTTGTGATCCTCCTGCCTCAACCTTCCAGTGTTGGGATTACAGATGTGTACCACCATGTTTAATGGTTCTTTACCTTTGACCTTTTATTAACAGAATACTTTTTTGAATACTTTTAGATTTACAGAAAGATTAAGCAAGAGTTCTCACTTATTCCCCCTCCGTTTCCTCTATTATCTTACATTTATTTATTACAATTAATGAATGACTATTGATACTATGTTCCTAACTAAAGGTCACACTTTATTCTGAGTTTGTTTTTGTCTAGTGACCTTTTTGTTTGGGGATCCTATTCAACTGAAAACTTACATTTAATTGTTCTGTTAGTTGTCACGTTAGTTAACACGTCATTTTAGCTGTCCACACTATACTTAGTTGTCATGTCTCCTTAGATTCTTCTTGGTTGTGTCAGTCACTTTCATTTTTTGTATTACAAACCAGACCGAAAATATGATTAAAGATCAGCGAGGGGGCGCACGCCCGTAATCCCAGCACTCAGGCTGAGGCAGGAGGATTGCCGTGAGTTGGAGGCCAGCCAGGGTTACATAAGCAAGTTTAAGTCCAGCCTGCACTATATAGCACGACTTGTCTCAAAAAATAAATAAATATATAAAAAATATTAAAGCTAAGGATCCACTCCACAGAAACATGTGAATTTAGGTCTAATTTAAGGGGGACCCACCCACAGCCAAAGTGCTTCCTATGTAGGCCTCAGCTTCATCATCTGTGAAATGAAGGGTTTAGTTTACGCGAAGTCTCAACCCATTCCTGGCGAAGTAAACGGTGGGCATCATCTGGCATTATCACCATCTGAGGAAGAAGGGCTGCAAAGGGAGGACGAAGTTAAGTTATTCCAGAGCAACTGATGAGCTTATCAATAAAGAGGCTGCAGCCGTGCAAGTGAGAAAAACAGGGTTCCACTCTGTAGACTTTGCAAGTCATTTCCTCCCTCTGGGCCTCAGTTTCCTCATCTACGAAACGAGGAAGGCCTTGCTTCTGGTAACTATGAAACTCCTGGGAGGAGCAGAAGAGATTGTGTCTGGCAAGATACCATGTGAGGAATTAAGACGGAGAAAGTAGGTGAAGGGCGGGTCTCAGGAATGCGAGGCAGGGCTGAGGACTTGGGAAAGAGGTACCTATTATAAGGCTACACAACGCCACCCGTGCACCGCAGGAGTCCTTCCCCCTCGGTTCCAGCTCCGCCTCCTCCTTACTTTCCTTCCTCTCCTCTTCCCTCCCCTCAGAGTGCGACGCGCCACACTTCGCATGGCGGCCACCGTACGCCGCTTCCCACAGCTTAAAGGGCGCGCGCGCTCTCCTTCGTCGTCGCTTCACTCCTGCCCTCTCCCTCTTAGGACTGGTTGATCGTGTAAGTGACGTAACGCCCTATTTTCCTACCCCTCAGTTTTCTGTGACCCGGCTCCACCTCCTCTCTACTTCTGCAGCCTCAAGCCGAAACCTAACATGCTGGGGTTCCGGCTGCGCCAAGGCGCCGGCTAAGTTGGGTAGACCAAAAGGCCCCGGCGAGGGCGCGCACGCACATACGCACGCACGCCGGCGGCCGGCCAGGAGGCAGGCTCGAGCCCGGCTCGCCCCGCGCCGCGCCAGAGCTCGCGCACTCAGCAGGTTGGGCTGCGGCGGCTGAGGGAGCCGAGGCGCTGCGTGCTAAGGTCCCAGACGCGTCTGCGTCTGCGGCTCCGCCACCCTCGCTCCTCTTTCCTCAGTCTCGGTGTCGGGTGCTGAGGAAGGCAACGGCGCCAGGCTTGGGGACCCCGAGCACACCCTCGGTTGCCTGCGACACCGCCCTCCTTTCCTGCCCATCCGCGGGCCTCGCTCGGTGCTAGGCGACTCTGCGGGGGGCGGCGGCGGCGGCGGCGGCTGCCTGTCTGTGGAGTCCTGCTGCCCTCCTGCCTCGCTCCTCCGTCCGTCCTGCAGGGGCCCGGAAAGCTCGGCGCCCTCCCTTCCTCTTGTCCTCCTCGTCCGCCGGTGGGAGCAGCGTCGGTCCGGCAGGGCTCTGGGCTGAGGCGGCGGCAGCTCCTCCGGCTCCATCATGTCCGCGGGCGGAGACTTCGGGAATCCGCTGAGGAAATTTAAACTGGTGTTCCTGGGGGAGCAGAGCGGTGAGT
>NW_004955414.1:17758706-17769888 GCF_000276665.1 Chinchilla lanigera
AGGGCTCGCCGCGGTTCCCCGCCGCCCTGGAGTCGGCCCGGGTTCCACCCAGCCGTCGCCGGGCTCCTCCGCGCCGGGGCCCGTCGGCCGGATTTTTCCCAGGCCCCGGGCCGTGCGGCCCCGGCTCAGCTGTCCGCGTTCCCCGCAGCCAGGCCCTGTCCCTGCGGGAGGCTCTGCCCTCCCCCCTGCTGCCCACCCCGCCCAGCCCCGGCCTCCGTCCGTCCCTTTCTTCCTCCGGCCTCCGTCCGCTCTCTTCCCGACGCTCTCGTGAGCCCCACCCTGGGCCTCGCTCTTTCTCAGGTTGTCAGTGACGGGAGGCCCACCCCGGCGAGCCCACTGCTGGGAGCCGGCTGTCTGCAGCCTTGGGCTGGGAGGGTGGGATCTGGGCGTTGTTTTCCCCAGAGGCTTGGCCCTGAGACGTGCGGATGTTCTGGAAGGTGGGAAGTGGTGGTTGTAGGAGGAAAAAAAAATCTGGAATGGTTTTCACCTAGAAGGGAAATTAGCTTGTGTTGGAGAGGAAATCTGTCTGAATTGGAGGCGACTTGAACGTGGGGTGCTTGGGGGTGAGGGGGGTGGCGTTGGCAGTGACGATTTTGCTCCTGGGGTTGGGCTGTGGCTTGTTGGAAAAGCTCATTATCTGGATTCTCACCACTGAGAAATCTTTTGGCAGTTTTGATGCTTTTTCGATCTCTGCCAGATGCTATGTCATGATCATTTTACTTCGGATTTTTCACATCTCACCTCCCCTTTTTCTCCTTTCAACGTGAAACAGCGTTTGGTTCTCATGGTGGTGCAAACAGGAATTACTGAGAAAATGTTAATTCATCTCGAGTATTTTCTAGTTATATATTAAAGATTGATGTGCGAGAACATCTTTGTTTTACAGGGTTTTCTTTGGGTTATGGTGTGGGAATAGATTGATTTATCATCTAGCTATCTAAATTAGATTTTAATAGCATTTGAGCTAAGTGATTCTTTTATGTCTTAATATTTCGTAGTATCCGATGAGTGAAATTGTGCTGTTCACCTGGTTTGGGTTCTGCTGTCAATGTACTATGTATTAGGCTTAGTACAAGGTAGTAATTTGTGCTGGTTGTCTCTTAAGATATAGTAATAACAGCTTTATGCTGTATTATACAAATTTAGCAGTAATTCAGAAATTAGGACCCCCCCCCTTTGTTTTCCTCAAACTGACCATGACCATCTTTAAAATATAGGCATTGAGACTTAATTCCAAGTTATCAAACATTGACTGTCTACAAGATGTCTTAGGTGAGGCTATAAAAAACATTCGTTATTTGTTCTGACTGGAAGGCATATAAAATATAAATTCAGAGCTTTTATTACTATCTTGAACTATTTATATTAATTTGTATGGCATTACAGCAGGGTAATACTCATTGCAGAATTGACTCCAGTCTGACATGGGAAATAGTTTTTCTTTTTTCGTACTTAGATTATCTTCCCCTACCCCTACCCCCACTTTTTTTTTTTCTTTTATAGTACTGGGGATTGAACCCAGGGCCTTCCGCTAAACTACATCCCTAGACTTTTTTTTTTGTTGTCTTTTTGAGACGGGGTCTCGCTATGCAAATCAGGCTGGGCTTGAGCTCATTTTGTAGCCCAAGCTGGTCTCGAACTTGCAGTGATCTTCCTGCCTCAGCCTCCCAAGTGCTGGGATTACAGCATGCCCCAGCACACCGGGCTTACCCAGACATGTTTTTGATAGAGTCTCACAAAGTTGCTAAATTGTCCAGACAGGACTGGAACTTTCTTCTCCTGTCTGAGACTCTCAAGAGTATTGGGATTACAGATGTGCACCACCATGTCCTGGTTTACTGAGTGGAGATTATAGTCTTCCTGATTTTTTTTTTAAGTTTTTGACGGTACTGGTGATGAATCCAGGGCCTTAAGTGCTCCACCACTGATTTATATCCTCATTGTTTTGGTTTATGGATTTTCCTTAGGTAAGTATAAACTTGTTTCCTTAAGTGAGTACTTAGTGGAACCTATGGAGTTCCCTGGTCCCGCTGTTACATGACAGTTTCAGGACAGTGCCCTACATAAAATACAGCTTATTGATCATCACTGATAAGTAGATTCGAGAAAGTGCTTATTGTCCTGCCAGGCGTGGTGGCACATGCCTGTAATCCCAGGCCAGGAAGGAGGCTGACGCAGGATAACAATGAGTTCAAGGCCAGTCTGCACTACATAGCGAGACCCTATCTCAAAAAAAAAAAAAAAAAAAAAGTGCTTATTGTGTATTCTGGGATATTACTGCCTTATGTTGTGATGCAGAGCTATTTAGTTTGCATGAAAGATCCATTAAACTGTCTAGGAAATTTTTTGTGTGAAGAGCTCTTAAGTATCTGCATGTTTCCTTTGAGTTTTATGAGTGTTTATGTTCCCAATCATATTGCAGAGTTTTATGACTTTTCATTTCTTTCTTTAAGCCTTTACTAGTTCCTCCCCTCCACTGGCTCATCGCACCTCCTCTCCCAGATAATTCCCAAAGCCTTGTTAGATTTTTTAAAAAATACTTTTGTGTTTTGAGACAGGGTCTTGCTCTGTAGTTCAGGCTGGCCTTGAACTCACTGTGTAGTACAGACTAGTCTCAAACTCACAGAGATTACCTGGCTCAGCCTCCGAATTGCTGGGCTTGCACCACCATGCCCAGCATTTTGTATTTTTAGAACAGGTTTAGACCTCTTCACCTGTTTTCCCCAATTATTAATATATTAGTATGGGATGTTTGTTACAATTAATGAACCAGTATTGACACTTTATTAACTAAATTGCATAGTTCATTCACATTTCCTTATTTATTTATTTTGTCTTCTTTTTTGAGACAACGTCCTGCTATGCAGTTCAGGCTGGCCTTCAGCTCACTTTGTAGCCCAGGCTGGTCTCGAACTTGCAGTGGTCCTCCTGCCTCAGCCTCCTGAGTCCTGGGATTGTCCTTCCAAGAGCCTGCCTGTTTTTACCTAATGTCTTTTTTTTTTTTTAATTTCAGCTTTTCACTTAGAATAGCACATTACATTAAATTGTCATGTCTTTCTAAGCTTCACTTAGTGTTTCTTTAGGATTGTGTTTACGTGCTTTTTTTTGTTCTATGGAACTGTGAGGTCAGTCATCTTCTGAGGTCACTACTGTATATTGGTAAGTAATGTCATGCAGTAGCTTTGACAGTGGAAGATTGATCTTTGTTTTTATGGTCAGTGTCTAATTTTCTTATGCATTAGCAAAGGTCTGTAGAACCTATGTCATGTTGATGTAATTCTTCCTGAATTATTTATTTTTAGGTCTATTAGAATTCCACAGTTCAGGTTTCAAAGAGTATAATCTGTGGCAGAGTTTTATTTCCTTAATAATGTGTACCACATTTATAATTATCTTTTTATATATTTGTTTTTGTCTGTTTCTCAGAGCAGAATGTAAGTCCCATAAAGATGAAAAAAAAAATTCTTTTTTGTTCATTGTATCCCCATTGCTTAACATAGTGCCCAGCTTACACTATAATAATAATTCATTATTCAGAAATATTTGGTGAATGATGGTTGAATCTAACAGTAGCAAAAGCTAGTAGCTTATATCTCTTTTTTTGCTATGAAGAGAACTACATTTTTTCCTAACGCAATTAATATATATTATTTTATGCTTCTATCACTTGATTGTATACAGGGATACTCCAGATGTTGGCGAGTAGGGTAGAGAAACCAAAAATTTAGCAGCTTAACCATCCTCCCGCCCTCCAAAATGACCTATGTTTTATAGTCTTCTTTTTGTTTTTGTTTTGAGACAGGGTCTCATTGTGTAGTTCAGGCTGTCCTTGAACTCACTCTGTAGCCCCAGCTGTCCTCAAACTTGTGGCAATTCTCTTGCCTCAGTCTCTCTAGTGCTGGGATTACAGGTGTGTGCCACCATGCCCAGCCTTTATACATTTGTTGGAGCTGAGCAAAATTCTTCTTGCTTTGTTAAAGCTGTTAAATTATTTGTTATTAGTGTAACATGTAAAAATATGTCAAATTGTATGAAAGATAGGTGTTCATAGAACCGATTTGAAATTAGGTAGACTAAGTTTTGCTTAGGTTATCAAAAATTTAAGGTGCTGTACTGTATAATGAAGATGAATTGTTTCAGCATGTGAAGGAGATTGAGTTAATGACGTCAGTCCTGGTAATCTTCATACAAATCCCTTGTGGTTTGTCTGTATTTTAGTACTATACCTGCCTTATTAGAGCAGTGTTCAAATATATAATTTTTTTTTTCAAATATATAATTTCTGAGGTTCCCTTAAGGAAGTTCTCTTGTTATTACGTATGGTTGTTGTGTTGAACTGCAGAGACACTTTTAGGAATATTGTTAAATGTGTTTATAATAGATTTTACTGTATACAAGTGTGTATTATCAGTTATTAGGAAATTTAATGGCAGGGAGAAGCACATACCTAGCACTGCTTCCCTTTTCACTTCATATTGCTCATTTTACATCAGCTCTTTTGAATTGATATATGCTAGGTAGAGAAAAAGTGTCATGAGTCTTAAAATAGTACTTAACAGTTTATACTATATTCTATATCATGCTGTTTTATATTGTATTGTGTTATATATTAGTGTATATACATCCCCTTCAAATTTCTTATGAATAATTTATGAAACCACTTGATTACTAGTTTTTAATAAACATTTGGTAAATATTTACTAAACAGTTCCCATGTGCCAGGCTCTCTTAGAAAAAGTATATTTAAGGAGATAGCCAAGCGGCACAGCACCTGCCTGGCAAGCACAAGGTCCTGAGTTCGATTCCTGGTACCAAAAAAATTTAAAAAGTGGGCAGCAAAAAGTATATTTATTAGCTAATTGAATCTTTGCCATAACTATATAGATCCTGTTATCTTTGTTTTACAGATAAGGAAACTGAAACATGAAGAATGTTAACTAATTTGCCAAAAGTCAGTGACCAGTGCTAACATAAGAAACCCAGACTTTGTACTCTTAATCATTAGGCCTACTGTTTAGTTCTAAGTCTTCAAAACAAGATATGGATATTCCCCTTGAGTATCCTATTTTAACAAAATGAAGTTCCAAGAGTGCACAAATGGCTTTATACTGTCTACTCTAGTAACTCTCAAAGTGTGGGCTACTGACCCCTAAGGATTTCCCAAGATCCTTGCAGAGGGGGGGTGGTCTACAAACTTCATGGGATCTAAACCATTTTAGTTTAAGAAATTTTTTTTATTTGTGCATGTGTGCAGTACATAATGACTATATTCATCATGGGGGGGGAGTTGTTACACATACATAGTACATTTTAATTTTTACAGTTCCTTCTCTCCCTCCCTCCCTCCATCTCTTGGTCATTTGCATAATATTAAGATTAATATGGCTTTTCCTTTCTTTATTCTCACTCTAGTATATAGTGGAGTTTCCAAGAGCCTGCCTAATGGCTATTATGTGATACTGCAACAGACTGGATGCATAAAGCAGTTTTGAGGATCTAGTTATCATCTGTTAAATAAAGAGATTTGTAAATATGTAAAACAATGTCACGTTTGTACTAAACTTTTGTTTGCAAATAGCTTTTTTTTATAAAAATGATTATGTTAACATGTAATGGGTTTGTTACTATTGTTTTTAAATGTATTTAGCATTTTACAATTTCTCTCTCTCTTTTTTTTTTTTTTTTTTCTTTTTGAGACAGAGTCTCGCTATACAGTTTAGGCTGTCCTTGAGCTCACTTTGTAGCCCAGGCTGGTCTTGAACTCCCAACAGTCCTCCTGCCTCAGCCTCCCAAGTGCTGGGATTACAGGCGTGCGCTACCTGTTCTTAATTTTTGATATGTAGATATTGATATAAACTGCATAAAGGAGTTAGGAAAAAAAAAAACATAAGCCAGACACTGTGGTATAACCCTTGTTATCCCAGCACTGAAGAAGGCTGAAGCAGGAGAATCACAAGCCTTGCCTCAACAATTTCGCGAGTAAATAAATAAATCTGAGGATGTAGTTCACTGGTAGAGGTTGCAAAGTTTAGGCCTTGTCTAGGTAATTTGGCAAAATCTAGTGTCAAAGCAACAATAAAAAACCATTTCAGGCTGGGGACATAGCCTAGCACTAGAAAGCTTGCTAGTACCCAGGGCCTTCACACTGAGCTACATCCCCAAGCCTTTTTATTTTTTAAATGCTAATTGCATTTTTATTTTATGTGGTGAGTACTGGTTTATTTACTTATTTTTTTTACTGCATTTTTATTTTATGTGGTGAGTACTGGTTTATATCTTTCGAGTTTCAAATTGAGAACTTATGTTTAGTAATAAGAAATTTTCTTGTGAGATACAGTATCCTCTTTCCATTTTTCAGTTCTCTGTAAATCTTTTTTTTTTTGAGTTTCTCATAGTTCAGGCAGGCCTTGAACTCACCATGTAACCTAGGCTGGCATTGAATTTATGATGATACTCCTGCCTCAGCCTCCCTAGTGCTAGGATTACAGGTGTGCACTAACTACAACACTTGACCAGTTCTTTGAAATTCTTGTTATATTTCCTGTATTGATCTGATTTTTTTCTTGCCTGTTTTCTACTGTTTTTCTCTCTGAACAGCAAAAACTTCTAATCTGATGAAGTAGAGGAGAGGGAACCCTTACTTGTAGATGTACTTGGTGCCAACAGTTGTTGAGCCATTTGGGGGTTTTGTGGCACGAAACAGAATGTTTCTTCTTTTATTTTTTATTTTATTGAGACAGGGTCTTGTTGTGTAGCCCAGGCTGGCCTTGAACTGATGGGGATCCTTCTGCTTCAGTGCTGGCATTACAGGGTGCGCCACCACACCCAGCCAGAATGTTTCTTAGCTTCTCCATTGTCAGTTTAAAGTTGATCTTTTCAAAATTTATTAGGCCACTTACTGTTTTGCCACTTGCTTTTTAACTTCTAACTGGGATGAATTAGCTTTTCTGAGAAGCAGCATTTATATGTAGACATTTAAAATTAGCTAGGTTTTCAGATTTTTCCAATTTTTTTCCTGTCCTTTTAAAAACATGTTCTATACAGTAAAATTAAAACTGACTTTTTTTTTGGCTTTTTTCCAGTACCGGGAATCGAACTCACGATCTTGCGCTTGCCAAGCAGGTGCTGTGTCACTGAGCTAAATCCCCAGCCACTAAAACTGACTCATTTATACTTGTACTTATAGTACTGTTCCTCACAGTACCCAGAAGGTGTAGGTAACCCAGTGTCCATCCACAGATGAATGTATAAACAAAATACAGAGGCTGGGGTGGGGGTCAGTGATGAAATGTTTGCCCAGTCCTGGGGTTTAATACCCAGAGAAAAACACACACACACACACACACACACACACACACACACACACACATATGTACACTGTACCTGCAGTGGAATATTATTGTTACTTTTGTTGTGGTGCTAGAGATTGAAACCAGGGCCTTACACGTGGTAAACCAGTACTCTACCTTTCAGCTCTATCCCCAGGCTACCATGGAATATTTTTTAATCCTAAAAAGGCAGGAAATTCTGACACATGGTACATGGATGAGACACCCCTCCCCTCAGGTTAAGGGCACACTGCCACAAGACTTCCTCCCTTTTTGTCACGCCAGTTTAAAGAAGCAGTTTCCAGGTTAATCATAACATTTCTGTCCCAGTCGGCTATAAATTAGAGGCTCTATGATTTTCTTGTTATGTTTGATCATTTGGTACAATGGTTACAAAACTCAGGGAAACACTTTGCTGACATTTACTTACTTACTATAAAGGATGCAACTCAGTAATATCTAGATAGAAGAGATACCTATGTACAAGGTATGGAGAAAGGTCATGGAGCTTCCATTCTGTTGCCAGTACGCTTACCGCCTCTATATAGAAACCCAGTAGCTTTCTAGATTTTGTCTTTGGGGGTTTTATAGAAGCTTATACTTAGGCATGATTGATTAAATCATTAGTTATTGGTGATTTCCTCATCCTTCAATGTCTCCCTTCTTCAAAAGTGAGGCTGAAAGTTCCAGTCTTTAATCACAGGGTTGGTTTGGCTTCCAGCTTCCCATCCCTTAGGTATTTATAGAAGTCACTTCATTAACCTAAATTTAAGGTGTGGTTAAAATGGGTTTGTTAGGATTAAGAAAAGATTGTCCTTTCACTTTAATCACTTAAAAGTTGTGTACTAGGAACTGTGAAGTAGACAACAACGTATATTTCTCATTGTACCATAGTATTACATCCTCAAATCCATATGTTGAACTTGTACCTCCAATATCTCAGAATGTGAGAGTTGATGGAAATAATAGTTAAGATGAGTTCATACTAAGGTATGATCCTAGCAGAATACATGACTGGTGTCCTTATAAAAGGAAAATGTAGACATGTACGGAAAGAGAATGCCGCATGAAGATAGTAGTAGAAATTAAGTTGATATGCTAAGGATTGCTAGCAAATCACCAGAGGGTAGGTGAAAAGATTGGAACAGATTCTTCCTCCCAGCCCTCAGACGGAAGCAACCCTATGGACACTGATGAAGGATTTTTGGCCTCCAGAACTCTGAAACAATTTTTAAGTCGCTTGTGATTATACTTTATTATGGCGTCCCTAGTAAGCTAAAATAGTGTTTAATAACTCTTTGTAACTAAACATAAAACTCCACATAGCCCTTGCTGACAACAGGAATGGTTAATACTGTTTTTGTTGCCTATGAGGCTACTTTTTTTTTTAATATTCATGCTACATACATGTTTTGAGTAAATCTGGGTTTTTTCCTCCTGGTATTAGTGTATTTGTTTTCATACATAATATGAACTGAAATTTGATTGCTGAACACATACCCTGTTCTGTTGTAAAGTGCTTCGCAGTTTTTTTAACTTTATCTTTTGATTAGTACATATTTATCATACATATTGGCCACATTCATCAGGGAATTTGTACGTGTACATAATGCATTTTAATTCTTTTTTTCCTATTTCTCCCTTCAACCCTTCCCCTCCTCATTTATAAAAGCTTTGCTTCCATTTTTTCCTTTTCCTTTCCTTCCTCATGCCCCTCCCTTGTTCACCTTCCCATTTGCATATATTCTTTATACTTCTCAATATCTGTCCTCCCTGTGCTTTGCAGTTTAAGTTCATTTAATCCTTAAAATCAACTCAGTGAACTCCTTGGAGAAGTGATTGATTTTAGGACTGGAGCTGGGAAAATACAGGATGAGCCCAAGATGTCTTGTGATGGCAGAAAGTTTAAGGAGATACTTAACGGCATGAGTACATGCCTATAATTTGGGATGCTGAGGCAGGAGGATTGGTGGGAGTTTAAGACCAGCCTGGACTAAATAGGGAGACCTTGTCTCCAAAAAAAAATGCTTAACGACAAAGGGGGTATGTTAAAAGGGCACAGAAATCAACATGAAAAAGGTCCCAGCAGAGAAACCTGGAATAATTTGAGCAACAAAATAAATCATAGTATAGGATTATAACCCACAGAATCAAAATATCTGAGTCTGTTATTATAATAAAGGCAAAGGAAAGTTTGTTCTTATAAAATAATTCTAGTTAATAAATGTAGAGTGAGGCAAATGGAAAATCTGCATTAGAACACCACAGTAATAATTGGCTGCAGGTTTAATTAATGTTAAAATTAGCAGAAGTTTGAGAACAGGATATTTACATATTCTCATGGTATCTTCCCAGTCTGGAAAAAGGTAATTGAGATACTATTAAGCATTTCTTCATTTACTTCATAAGAGAAAAGAATAGAACATGGTTTACTTTAAATTTCTACACTTAGATTTAAGTTTGGAAATAAAAATAATGTTAGTGAAGTGAGTATGCTTCTACTCAGTTTGAACTTTACACTGAACTGTTCAAGAATACAGATTATTTTGACTCGTATTTTATCCATGTGATGCATTCATGAGAGTGTACTGACTTTGTTGTAGGAATGAAAGTGAGTTGCCATCTACAATATTTGTTGAGATACACTTTTAGATTGCAGGTAATTTTGAAAGGTAATTTACTTTTTCTTTTTTGGGTACCGGGACTCGAACTCAGGACCTTGCTCTTGCCAGGCAGGCGCTTGTGCCACTGAGCTATATCCCCAGCCCACTTTTTCTTGCCTTTGGGTAAAACCATATAAGATAGTAAAACTATAAACTCAATGTAAACAGTAAAGCAAAGTTCCACAAAATTACACCACATTTGAGAATAAGTAATAGTCTCCTACAATTGGCAAATGAAGTTTGAAAGTGAGACTAGGGGCTAGGTTTAAGTCTGATTGTAAAGGTCCTCAATACCTGCTAAAAGAGCCTGGCATGGTGCATGCCTGTAATCCCAGCACTCGGGAGACTGAGGCAGGAGGATTGTTTCAAGTTGGAGACCAGTCTGGGCTACAAAGTGAGCTCAAGGCCAGCCTAAACTGCATAGTGACGTCCTGTCTCAAGACAAAAAACAAAACAAAACAAAACAAAACAAACCTGCTAAAGATCTTTCATGGATACTGAGAAGCCCTGGAATTTTGTTTTGCTTTATGGTATAAGGTATCGAACCCTGACCACTAAGTTGTATCCCCAAACCCTTCCTTTTTTTAAAATTTTGAGACAGAATCTCATTCAGTTGCCCAGTGTGGCCTCCAAATTCGTGATCCTCCTACCTCAGCCTCCTGAGTAGGTAGGATTTACAGGTATGTGCCACCTCACCCAGTAAAAAGGTTTTATAAGTTGAGAAGTGTTACTTCTGGAAGTATGGCAGTTAGACATGCACAGTACTTCCTTCTGTGTGTGTGTATTTCTTTAAATGAATTATAAACTCCTTTTAGATCCAGATCTTATTACTTGTTTATGTATTTTCATCCCTGAACATCACTAGCATTAGTTTTGGAATAAAGTGAGTAATAAGTAGTAACTAAGCATTAAAATATTGGTTTACTTTCATCTTTAGTACCACCAGACAATGGGTCTTTATGTCTTTCTTGTTGTTACTTTTTCTGTAGGTAAAAATTTTTTTAAAGATTTGATTTTTTAAGCTGGGCGTGGTGACGCACACCTGTAATCCCAGCACTTGGGAGGCTGAGGCAGGAGGATTGTTGCAAGTTCGAGACCAGCGTGGGCTACAAAGTGAGCTCAAGGTTAGCCTGAACTGCACAGCGAGACCCTATGTCAAAAAAGACAAAAAAAAAAAAAAAAAAAAAAAAG
>NW_004955414.1:17770044-17798875 GCF_000276665.1 Chinchilla lanigera
TACACTCCCTGCTTACATACACATAGCCTTACCCCTTATCAATATTTCCCATAATTATGGTGTATCTGTTAGATTGATGAGCCTACATACATCATTATCATTATCACCCAAAATTCATTGTTTACGTTAAGGTTCATTCTTGGTATTGTACATTCTGTGGATTTAGACAGCATAGTAGTCTTTTATTTTTTATTTTTTTATTTTTATTTTTTGCGAGGGGGTGTCTCACTATGGAATCCTGGCTGGCCTTGAACTTGCTGTGTAGCCCAGGTTGGCCTCAAACTTGCAGCAATACTCTTGCCTCAGCTGGGAGTGCTGGGATTATAGGTATGTGCTACCATGTCTAGCCCACCGTTGTAGTCTTATACAGAGATTTTCACTGTCCTAAACATCCTCTGCTTTTCTTACCCCCAGAGTATCTAACCCCTCACATTAATGTTTTCACTGTCTCCTGAATTTTGTTTTATCCATAGTGTGTGATAGTAGTTGAAATCACACAGTATATAGCCTTTTCAGATGTCTTTCTTTCATATAGTAGTATGGATTTAAAGTTCCGTGGTTTAATAATTTATTCCTTTTTAATGCAGAATAAATTCCTTGTCTGGAATAGTTTTATTCTTTTACCCACTGAAAGACATCTTAATTGCTTCTAAGTTTTAGCAGTTATGAATAAAACAACTACAAACATTTGTGTGCAGGTTTTTTTTTGGCTGGGAATTAAACCCAGGACCTTCTACATACTACACAGCCTCTACTATTGAACTATATCCCTAGCTTTGCATATGCAGATTTTTGTGTAGATATAACTTTGCAGCTCTTTTGGGTAAATACCAAAGAACATGATTACTGGATCATATGGCACATTTCATTTATCATTCTGGGAACTTTTTTTTTTTTTTTTTTTTGGTCTTTTTGAGGCAGGGTCTCGCTATGCAGGTCAGACTGGCCTTGAGCTCACTTTTTAGCTCAGGCTGATCTTGAACTCATGACAATCCTCCTGCCTCTGCCTCCCAAGTGCTGGGATTACAGACATGTACCACCACGCCCGGCCATTTTGGGAACTTCTAATATAGACTAATAAATATTACTGCACCAGTGTTCAGTGTACATATATTTACAACTGTTGTATTGTTGTGGTGGACTGTTTCCTTTACCAGTATGTAGTGGTCTTTTTGTCTTGTCTAATTTTGTCTTGAAGGCTATATTGTCAGATATGAGTATTCCTGTTTCTGCTTTTGGATTCTGTTTGCATGAAATATTTTCCATCCTTCCACTTTTCAGGCTTTGTTAGGTAAATTTCTTATAGACAGAGAAGAGTTGGGCCTTGTTTTTAGTCCACCTTGGCACTCGGTCTTTCAGTTGAAGAAGTAAAACCATTTACATTTGGAATTATTATGGAAAGGTATGTACTGATTCCTCTTATTTTGTTGTTTTTCTAGTATTTGATTCTTTCCTAAGGATTCCTTTAAATATCTTCAGTAATGCTTAGTGGTCATGAATTTCTTTAATTTATGTGTACCTTTGAGTCTTTCTCCATCAATTTTGTTTTTTTGTTTTTTGTTTTGTTTTGTTTTGTTTGGTACTGGCATTTGTACTTAGGACCTTGCACTTGCCAGGCAGGTGCTTGTGCCACTGAGCTATATTCCCAGCCCTCTCCTTCAATTTTGAAAGGTACCTTTGCTGGGTATAGTAATCTTGGTTGGCAGTTATTTTCTTTCAGAGCTTGAAATGCATCAAGCCATGCCGTTCTGACCTTTAGGGTTTCTGCAGAAAAATCTGAAATTATCCTGATGGGTTTGTCTCTATACATGACTTGTCATTTCTCTCTTGTAGCTTTCAGTAGTCTGTCCTTGTTCTCTATTCTTGCCATTTTAACTACAGTGTAACTTGGGGAGGTTTTTTTCTGGTCTTGCCTGTTTAGAGTTCCAAATGTCTCCTGTACCTGGATGTTTATGTCTTTCCCAAGGTTTGGGAAGTTTTCTGTTGTTATTTCACTGAATAGATTTTCTGTGCCATCGGTCTGTACTTTGGCTGGCACCCTCTTCTACACCAAAAATTTGCAAGTTTGGTTTTTTAACTGTTCCAATGTTCTTGAAAGTTCTATTCATAATTTTTTTCTTTCTTTATTAGTATTGGCATTTACTAATTCCTTAGCCTTGAAATTCTGAAATTGTCTCTTGTAGAATCTTTTTTTTTTTTTTTTCAGAGTCTTCATTGTTGATGAGGCTTTCCACTGACTTTTTATTTGGCTTACTGTACTTTTCCATAGTTTGGTTCTTCTTCAGAATCTGTCTGTTCAATTATTCCTTCATATCCTGGATTGTCTTATTGTCTTGCTTAATTCATTCACCTGTTTGTTTGTATCCTTTTGGAAGTCATTATTCTTTTTATAAATCAGTTTTCTTTGAATTCTTTGGCATTTCATCTACTTCAGTATCTTTGTATTCAATTACTGATGAATTACGAACTTTTTCTTTTTAAATTTTGAGACAGACTTTTACTAACTTGTCCATGCTGGCCTCAAACTTACAATCTTCCTGTCTCAGACTTCTGAGCTGTCTGGATTACAGGCATGCCATCATACCTAGCTTTTGTTTTTTTTGGAATGAGTCTGGCATTTTTAGTTTTAAAGAAGTTTTTGCTTATTCCAGGTCATGAAGATAGTATCCTCTTACTTTCTTTTGAAGATTTAGAGTTTACCTCTTACAGTTAGGTTTGTGATTCATCTTCAATTATTTTTGTGTGTGTGAAGAATAGAGCTCAAGGTTTCTTTCCCTATTCAGATGTCCAGTTGTCCTACTTCTTTTCCTTTAAATTCCAGTGGTGCCTTGGTTATAAATTAAGTGGCCAGCTACATGTACATCTGTTTCTGGACTCTAATGTGTTCTATTGGATTTTAATGTTACATTATCTTATTTACTATAGTTTTATATAAATCTTTAGATCTGATTGTTAAATTACCCAGTTTTGTCTTTAACTTGACTTTTTTTGAAACAGGGTCTCCCTGTGTAGCCCAGGCTGACCTCAAACTCACAATCCTCCTGCTTTGGCCCCCTTAGTGCTGGGATTATAGGTATACACCACTGTGCCTGGCTGTCTTGACTATTCTAATTCCTTTGCCCTCTCCATGTAATTTTTGAATCAGTTTATCAGTTTATGCCTTTGTTTTAATTGAAATTGCACTGAATCTCTAGATCATTGTAGAGCAATTTGACTGTATTTAATTCTTGAACATAGTATCCATCTCCATCTATTTAGATCTTTAATTTCCCTTAGCAGTGCAGTGTTCAATGAAGGTTGAATTTTCATTAGATATTAGTATTTTGGTTTTGATACTGTCATAAATGGAAGTTTGTAAAATTTCAGTTTCTAGTTGTTGCTTGTACATAGAAGTACAGCTGATTTTTGTATGTTGACCTTGTATTCAGGGGCAGTACTAAATTTACTCATTTGCTTAAAAATCTTAACAATTCTTTTTATATTTTTGATCATGTATAACATTGGGCTATAATTCTTCTTTAATGACAGCTTTTTTTAAAAATAGGGTTCATGCTGGGTGTGGTGGTGCACACCTATAATCCCAGCACTTGGGAGGCTGAGGCAGGAGGACCGTTACGTGTTCTTCGAGACCAGCCTGGGCTACAAAGTGAGCTCAAGGCCAGCCTAAACTGCATAGCGAGACCCTGTCTCAAAAAGGATAAAATCAAGATTCTACAAGCAAGATTGGTTTTAACATTTGAAAGTCAATCACCCTAGTTCATTGCAACAATAAAGGAATTTATCTTAGTAGATTTAGGCAAGGCATTTCATAAATTTAAAACGTGATTATTTAAAAACCTCTGAGCATAAAAGCAAGTCTGGTATAGTTGTACATACACATTGTAATACAGCACTGTGGGTGACTGAGGTAGGAGGGGGATTGCCAGTTTGAGCCTGGACAATTTAGCAAGACCCTGTCTCAAAATAAAATATAAAAAGGCAGGATGTAGCTTAGTGCAAAGGGCCTGAATTCCCTTTCTAGTATCAAAAAACTCAAATGAATAAAGTGAAATTTCTAAATCTAATAAAGAATATTTACCAGCTCCTCCTCTACCCAGTACAGGTAGTATCATACTTAATGATGAAATACTGCCCTCTTTTCTCTTAAGTTTAAGAAGTAGATTCTGATGTCCATAGGAGTATTTTAAAACCAGTCCCAGCAATCTTATTATTCTAACAGTAAATATTTCAGCAAGTAATTTATACAATGAAAAATAACAATATATTGTTCCTAGTAAGTTTCATAAGACTTTTACTTTATGTGTATAATTGTGTTCTTATATGTAACTTGAAATGTTACTCTGGGAGGCTAAGCAGGAGGGTTACAAGTCTGAGCCCAGCTGGAGAATTTAGTGAGTTATAAGATCCTGTCTCAAAATAAAAGGTAAAAATGGTCTAGGGTTGTTACTCAGTCTAAGACCCTGAATTCACTCTTTAGTACCTCAAAAAAAGAAAATATTTTTCTCCCTCATTGTGGCATTGTGCTTAGAAAACCTGAGTTCACTGATCTAGAGTTATATTTTTCAGAATTTTAAATATTGGTGAATTGAAACTTCATCTGAGTAAAATCAGTGCTATCTTTCTTATTGAGATTGTTTTGTGAGATTACTTGTTAATTTTCTGGGGGAATAACTTACATGTAATGAACTGCATCTACCTAAAGTGTGCAATTCAGTGAGTTTATCACAAGATAAATAGAATTTCCATGGTTCCTAAAAGTTTATTTCATTTTCTTTCTGGCCCTAAGAAACCACTGGTCTGTCTATTGTGTTCATTTTTGCTTGTTTTTGTTTAATGGTATATGAATATTCAATATTTAAATAAACTTAATTTTTAAATTACTTTAGATTTATAGAACAGAGCTAGTATGGTTCCTATAAACTGACACTGAGTATTTTCTGTTTTTAACAGTATATTTTCATAATTCATTTCCTAGGGTTATACATTAAGTAAAATCCATACTTTATTCAGTTTTCTTTAGTTTAACTTAATATCATTTTTCTTTTCTTTTCTTTTTTTTTTTATTTTTCTCCAGTACCGGGAACCGAACTCATGACCTTGTGCTTGCCAGGCAGGCACTTTGCCGCTGAGCTAAATCCCCAGCCTTCATTTTTCTTTTCCAAGATCCTCTCAGATACTTTACTTTATTATTCTAAGTCAGTGTGTCTTCCTAGGCTCCTCTTGACGCTGACAGTTTCTCAGCTCAGCCTTTTTCTTTTTGGTGTTTTTTTTTTCCGGTACTGGGAATTGAACTCAAGACCTCGCACTTTCCAGGCAGGCGCTGCAGCCTTACTGTTTTTGATACCCTTGACAATTTTGAGGAGTAGTAGCCAGCTTTTTTATAGGGTATTTGTTGGAATTTGTCTGGATTCCCCCGGCCCCCCCCCCCCCAGGTAAGTGGTCTAGCCTGAGCTACATCTTTAGTCCTGTCTTGATATTTTTTTCTTACGATCTGACTGGGATTGTAGGGTTTTTTTTTTTAACCGATAGCTTTGTGAGGAAATGTATTGTAAATCTGGGATGCCTAAAACTTAAGGCTGAAATGGCTGAGAGATGAAAAACTAGTCCTGGAAACCTGTTGTGCAGTGTCTGGCATAGCATAAACACTCTAGTGAGAAAAGAGCTCTGAATTAACTATAAATGGGACACCCCCCCCAACACACACACCTTTTTTATATTTTAGGTCATTTTAAAATTTTTGCTCTTTTTTTTTGTTGTTTGTTTTTTTCTGGTATCGGGAATTGAACTCACAACCTTGTGCTTGCCAGGCAGCCACTATGCCGCTGAGCTAAATCCCCAGCCCCAATTTTTGCTGTCTTCATTACCACTCATTGAAAGATTTTTAATACTTTTTTATAAAAACATTTTACCTACACTTTACTAAGTATTTTTACACTTTTCTTACATACTTTTGTAAAATAAACTTACCTAGGCCTTAGTTCTTATTAGCGTTTTAGAGGTACCACCCACAGTTAGTATATGATCCTTAATTCTGCATCTACTTTTATCAATGAGAAGAGTGTTTCTGAAAAGGTTGCAACAGTAAGGAAATGGAAAAAGTTGAGATTTCATTGAAATTGTCTTTCCTATGGTATCAGTGAGAAATCGTCACTTATTCAGATTAACTGTGTGGCATTGATTCCATCTCAGTGCTGCTTTTATCTACCAAAAGTAAAGCTCTTCCTTAAACAGAAGTTGGTAGAAAAAAATTTCCGCCTTACTAATTCTGGAAAGGGGTTAAGGATTAGGATGAAAATAGTATTATCTAAAATGCCTTCTGGGGGCCCAGGATATAGTTCAGCGGCCTAGTGCCTGCCTGGCAAGCACAAGGTTATGAGTTTGAGTCCCAGTACCAAAAATAAATAATAAAATGCCTTCTGTGTATAGTATCAATTGTGGAGATATTTGCTTGGGAATAAGATGCCATAATTTTAAAATTGTTAAAAATCTTAATTTTCATATTATCCATGAGGTGCTTATGTGAAAGAAAAGATATGAATTATCTGTTTGCTGGTATTTTTTGGAAAGGGATGAGGTAGAGGAAATACAGTTTTGGTCTTTGAGGGATAGAGATGTTTATTCAACTGCCGGAGATTTTTGTGTATTTCTGGGCCCTGTTCTGTTTCATTGATCTGTTTTTCTGTTGTTTAGCCAATACCACACTGTCTTGATTCCTATAGTTTTAGTCATTTTTCTTTTTTTTTTGTTCTTTTTTTCCGGTACCGGGAATTGAACTCTCGACCTCATGCTTGCCAGGCAGGCACTGTGCCGCTAAGCTAAACCCCCAGCCCCTTAGAGTCATTTTTGAGATTGGGTATTACAGACTCTTGAGATTTGTTTACTTTTTTTTTTTTTTTTGAGATAAGGTCTCACTATGTCATTCAGGCTGGCCTCAAGTTTAGTGATCCTCCTGCTTTAGTGACCTTCCCAAGTGCTGGAATTCACAGGAGTACACCACCACTCCGGGCTTACCTAGGTCCTTTCTAATTCATACAATCTCTTAATTTGTTTAGTATTTATTAAATCTGTCCCACATTACTAGAGAAATAGAAAAATAATTAGATACTGCTTTGCTCTTGGCGATTGTACTCATAAGTAAGGAAAGTGCCCGCATTCACTATGATTGACCTAGTGATACTTTCTGAAAAATACCAACACAAAGTAGAAGTATGGATCTTTGGGATTTCCCTGCCAATGAAGTGGAGAGGTCTGATGCTGGGATGAATTTTGTAACAGCTCCTGTCCCTTCTTTCTTACTCTTCAACAGTATAGTTCTCATAGCCCTTATACCCCTCTTAAGACTCTTTTATCTTTCTACTCTTAGGGATTGTACTTTGCTTCACTAAATGAAGTGGACCTGAACCTAGATGAGTTCTTTTTGTTAGGGCCCAAGTAAATATCTGCTTGGCTTTTTGTGAATTAGAGAGTCAGCATAGCAGATTGCTTTCCTCCATCCTGTTTCTTCATTTTCCTCTTCTTAACTAAATAAATACTCTTTACCTATGTTCTTAATGTGGAGAGATTGTTTATGGTTAGAGAAAGTCATGTCAAGCAGCTTGGGACTGTATAGTTTTTATTATGGTTAGAGCCACTGCAGATGTTGTCCTTTTAATAGTAGCTCTTTGTAGAATAAGTGCCTGAGAACCTAGTGTAATGTGTTCACTGAGCAATTCTTTTTTTTTCTTTTCATTTCAGTTGGAAAGACGTCCTTGATCACCAGATTCATGTATGACAGTTTTGACAACACCTATCAGGTATTTTATTTTTGTTAATTTATTAGTTATCTATTTTTGTGTTAAATTAATATTCAAGATATTTTAAAAATACATTTAAATGCAATCCTGAATGTAAAAACTGTAAGATGCTATGTTAATATAAAGTATAAAGGATTTTTGCCCTCCGTCCTCAATCTTATTCAGTTAGTCTTTTGTTTTTTGAGACAGGGTCTCATGTAATTCAGGCTGGCTTTGAACTCTCTATGTAGCCCAGGCTGGCCTTGAACTCACCTCGAATCTCCTACCTCAGCCTGCCAAGTGCTGAGATTATAGTTGTACACTACCTTAATTAGGCTTCATTTCCAACATTTATTGAAAAATTGTCTTAATACCATTTGGGAGGTTATTAGAATTGATCGTAGATATTCTCTTACAGAAAATTCATCCAAATATGGAATTGTGTAACTTGAAGTCAAGAATAAGCCAGGAATGGTGATCCACTCTTGTAATCCTAGCACTTGGGAGGCTGAGGCAGGAGAATTGCCTAGAATTCAAGATCAGTGTGGGATACATAATGAGTTCAAGGCCAATCTGAACTACACAATGAGACCCTCTCTCAATAAAGAAGTAATAAAATTAGAAATCATTAATAGCTGGGCGTAGTGGTGCACGCCTGTAATCCCAGCACTCGGGAGGCTGAGGCAGGGGGATCATTGCGAGTACGAGACCAGCCTGGGCTACAGTGTGAGCTCAAGGCCACCCTGAACTGCACCCTGTCTCAAAAAGACACCCCCCCCACCCCACAAAAAAAAAAGAAACAGTAATAGAAGAAGTTTTGAGAAATTGACTAACAGGTAGAATTAAACAGTCTGCCTAAGTAATAAATGACAAAGAAAGAATCACAAAAGAAATTGGAAAATACTTCAAGGTGAAAAAAAACAAAGTACAACATACCAAAGCTTATAGGATACAGCTAAACTAGTGCTATACAGCAAAGAAAAAAAATATTAATTTAATAAGCTAACTTTTCATCCTAAGAAACCAGAAAAGAAAAACAAACTAAAGTCCAAGCAAATAGAAGAAAAAGGCTACTGTAAAATGTAGTTTTTTATTATTCAGTTTATGGTGAGCCCAGTAAATGCTGTATATCAGATGATTACCATTGAAAAGGTATTTTGTTACACTCACAGATACCAGGAGGAGGAAGTATGCTATGCCACAGGAGAACCACGTGGGGAAGTTTCAGGGTCATTTAAAAGGTGTGCTGGGAATATGGAAGGTTAGGTTATTTAATGTCTTAATGTTTCACCACAGACAAATGGTGTTTAAGGTGATTGATAAGCTAATAATCGAAATGGTCATTATATAAACATGTACCAAAACATCAGGTTGTACCTCATAAACTCGTACAGGTTGTACCTCATAAACTCGTACAGATGTGTCAATTTAAAATTATACCTTTAGCAAACTAGGAATAGAGGAGAACTTTCTCAGGATGATAAAGATCATCTGTGAAAACACCACAGCTAACATCATATTTAATGATGGGAGGCTGTAAGATCAGAAACAAAACATGGGTGTCAGTTTTTGCAACTGCTTAATTATAAAACAAAGCAAAACAAAAAGGCACAAACCAAAAAGAATAAATTTTTTTTTTTTTTTTTTTTTTTTGTTTTTTTTGTTTTTTTCCATTTTTTTTTTGGTTTTTTTGGTTTTTCTCCAGTACCAGGAACCGAACTCACGACCTTGCGCTTGTCAGGCAGGCGCTTTTGCCGCTGAGCTAAATCCCCAGCCCCCCCAAAAGAATAAATTAATAATTTTAAGAATAAGCACTTACACTGACCCTGTATGTTGTAAATCTTCCATATTTCTAAAATAGTTTCAAAATTTTAAAAAGATATTCTTAATCCACTTAATCATATTGAATCTGTATTACTATATAGTTAGCATAGAAACTTTATTTCAATTATTTTGCCTTAGTAGTATATCAAATGTTAGTCTGATTAAGGGAACAGTTAATTTCTGTCATTATTAACTATCACTTATTAACTCCCATGGTCTCAATTATCAAACTTTTTTATTTTTCAGAAAGCTTTTAGGGAGGCCGGGGATATAGCTCAGCAGCACAAGCACCTGCCTGCTAAGCACAAGGACCTGAGTTCAATTCCCAGTACCAAAAAAAAAAAAAGAAAGCTTTTAGGATAAATGTAATTGGAGTCTTTTTTTTTGGTGCCAGTAATTAAACTCAGGACCTTGTGCTTGCTAGGTAGGTGCCATCCTGCTGAGCTACATCCCTGGCCCTTGGAGTCCTTTTTCAGTATACATTTTTCCACATTTGAAATATTTATTTCAGGAATGTGCTTTCTGTTTGTTTTGTTTTTCTTCCGGTACCAGGAATCGAACTCACTACCTTGCACTTGCCGGGCAGGTGCTTTGCCACTGAGCTAAATACCCAGCAGGAATGTGCTTTCTGAATTAAATCTTTCTTTATGAAAAATATGGGCATTTTTTTCATAAAGGTTATAGTAAGTTCTAAGCATTGAAAGGACCTTTATTTGCATCTTAATTCTGGCATTTAATACTTGAATGGTTTGGGACCAGTGATTTAGTTTTTTTGGCATCTGTGTTTTCACATGTGTGAAATGAGAATTGTAACCCCTAAACAAGATGATTCCATCCATTTTGGAAAAAAAGCCCTTTTCTGTGCCTGTTGTCATTTATCAGTTTAGAAACACATTGCTTGTTTTGACTTCTCTCTTTCTTTGAAGACTTTAGCAGTCATTTTCTGCATTCTAATCAGCGTTTTAGGAAACTATGATATTCATGTTGTAGAAGATCTGCTTGCCTCCTCTACTTTCTTTGCTATGATCTCAACCTTCTCTAAAAGTCATTGGGCCAAGCATGGTGGTGCACACCTGTAATCCCAACACTCAGGAGGCTGAGGCAGGAGGATCATTGTGAGTTCGAGACCAGCCTGGGCTACAAAGTGAGCTCAAGACCAGCCTGAACTGCATAGTGAGACCCTGTCTCAAAAAGGAAAAAAGAAAAATTTAAAAACTTATCAAGGGGCTGGGGATTTAGCTCAGCAGCACAGCACCTGCCTGGCAAGCACAAGGTCGTGAGTTCGATTCCTGGTACCGGAAAAAAAAACCAAAAAACAAACAAACAAATAAAAACTTATCAAAAAAATTTGAAACTTCTTTAAACCTGATAAAAGCTGTCTGTCAAACCCTAAAGCTAACATTATATTTAATGATGAAATACTAAAGGCTTTCTCCCTAACATCAGAAACAAGGTCAATGATGTCCTTTGTTACTACTTCTAATTAATATCATATTGGATGGTTTAGCCAATCAATTTAATCAGACTAAAAAGGAAATTGAAGGCATCTAGTTTGGAAAGGAGAAAATGAAACATGTCATTCTCAGATGACATGGTATTGTATATTAGAAAATCCTGAAGAATAAATAGAGTTGGGCATGGTGGTACACACCCATAATCGTATTGCTCAGTAGGATGAGGCAGGATGATTGCCACGAGTTCGAAGCCAGCCTGGGCTACATAATGAGTCCAGGCCATCCTGAACTACATAGTGAAACCCTGTCTCAAAAAGAAAACAACGAAAAACGGGGGAGAGCGATAAAGAATACAAGCTGGGCATGATGGCACACATATGTGATACCAGCACTCAAGGAGGCTGAAGCAAGAAGATACTACCAATATACAATAAGTCCCCAACTTATGAACGAGTTCCATTCAGGGAGAATGTTCATAAGTCAGATTCTTTTATAGCTGACAAAGTGAGTCTTACACTGTACACCTGTGAAAGTTCAAAGCTCAAATGTTTGTAAGTTGGGAACTTATTGTGTATTCAAAATAAAGTTAAGAAAATAGTTCAGTCAGAGTACCATTACAAAGAAATTAAATACTTGGGAACAAATTTAATAAATGATGTTAAGACTTACACTCAGAAAACTATGAAACATTAACATTGCTTGGAGAAATTTAAAAAGACAAGATGAACAGATACTTTCCTAGGTCGGAAGATTATATTGTTTTAAAGTGGCGATTTTCAAATTGCTCTGTGGAGGACTTGGTAGTATCCTTACTGAAATTCCAGGCAGCCATTCAGAAATCACTATGCTAATTCTAAAATTTGTATGGAAATGTGAAGCACCCAGCATAGCCAAAAAGTGTCAAAAAGAAGAATAAAATTAGAGCACTTGTATGTGCGGATTTGATTTACTATAAAGCAGAAGCTTTCAAGACAGTGTGATAATAGCATAGGGATAGATTTGTAGACCATTGAAATAAGAGTTGAGTGTTTAGAAAAAACTTCTTAGTGAAAAATTTTTTTTCAGTAGTGAGTATTGAACCTAGGACCTTTGCACATTCCCATCCCTTTTTATTTTTTGTGAAAGGGTTTCAGTAAGTTACCCAGGCATGACTCAGTCTTTCTGCCTCATCCTCCCAGAGTGCTTGGATTACAGACATGTACCACCATTCCTGGCTAAAACTCTGCATTTATAGGCAGTCAGTTTTACTATTGGGCATCGTGGCGCATGCCTGTAATCCCTGCACTCAGGGGCTGAGGTAGGAGGATCGTTGTGAGTTCGAGACCAGCCTGGACTACAAAGTGAACTCAAGGCCAGCCTGAATTGCATGGTGAGACCCTATCTCAAAAAGACAAAAATAAATAAATAAATAAAGGTTTTAACTGAAATACCAAAGCAGTTCAATCAGTAAAGAAGTAGTATTTCTGCTGATGATGCTAGAACAATTGGATATCCACATGTAAAAATACAGATATTATATTCCTTACTTAACAACCCACCTGTTTGATGACTACTTGGACTTACAACCGAGGCATGTTGTTCATACTTATAACATACTGCTTGTACTTATGAGCTGTGTTTTTTTATGTGTACAGTTTGGTACATCTTATTTATAGAGCCTTAGTATCTTTGTGTGTGTGTGTGTGTGCGCGTGCGCAGCACACCTTATTTGTATGGTACTGTAGTTTTTACTGATTATACTGTATAGTATAGTACTGTAGTTTTATGTTCTGTTATACATTATAGTACTGGATATAAGAGTTATGCAAATAACTTGACCAAAGTCATCAAGTTGGAGTTTCCTTTGACCATTCCTTTTCTTTTTTTTTTTTGAAACAGGGTCTTGCTGTGTAGTTCAGGATGGTCTTGAATTCACTATGTAGCCCATGCTGGCCTCAAACTCATGGTGATCCTTCTGTCTCAGCCTCCCAAGTGCTGGGACTTTGACCATTTCTTTGTTCTGAATATTGTAATGTACATACAATATATAATTCCTCATTTAGCAACCAAATCATTTAATAACCTACTTGCAGGATCATAACTTAATTATTAAATTAGGAATGTGTATATTTAATGTAGACCTCTACCTTATGCTGCATATTAAAATGAACGCAAAATAGGTTATAATCGTAAATGTTAGAACTAAAGCTATGAATTTTTAGAAGAAAGTTCTTAGGAAAACATCTCAGTAATCTTTTTTGTTTTGTCTTTGAGACTGGGTATCTCTATGTAGTTCAAAGTGACCTTAAACTTACTGTGTAGCCCAGGCTAACCTCAACCTCAAAGTAATTCTCCTGCGTCAGCCTCCTGAGTGCTGAGATTATAGGTGTGTGCCACTAAAACCAGCTTCCATAATCTTGAATTAGAAAAATATTTCTATCATACAACAGCAAAAGCATAATCCCTTAAAAGAGTGTTAAATTGAACTTTAAAGCTTTTCTACTTCAAAAGGCTCTATTATGAAAATGGAAACAATTCATGCATTCTTTTTTAGTTTTAAAAAAGTATATATCTTTTCCATCGGGCATGGTGGCACACGTCTGTAATCTCAGAAGATCACCATGAGTTTTAGGCCAGCCTGGGCTACATAGTGAGTTTAAGGCTGGCCTCAACCTACGTAGTGAGACCTTGTCTCAAAAAACAAAACAAAACCAGAGAGAGAGAGAGATTGCCAAAAACTTGCATACACATTTCAGAGGAAAAAACTTTTATCAGTATTTTAATACTAAATTTACTGAGCCATCATGAGATTACTAAAAGTTACCTTTGGCCTCTACAATTACAAGAGGTGCTCAAGGTGGTGGCCATTAGCTTCCATACATTTTATTAATATGATGAACTGCTGCTTGGGTAACCTTTAATCTTGGTCATTGAGATTGCTGCACATGCATTTTTAATTGCTTCTGTAAGGGCCACCAGTATGGTGGGTTTTCTGTAATATACAACATCCTCTCAGATCCTGCATATGAGGGGTAACAACATCTGTTGTGAAAACATCATACTATTTTTCTTCTCCTAAAATGAATGTACAATATTTTTTAGTACACTGTATATTTTAAAAAATTTATTGGTATGTGTTTGTAATATATACTAATTATGTTCATCTTGGGGAATTGGTAAAACATATACATGTTAATTAGAAATAATTAAGCCAAGTGTGGTGGCACACATCTGTGATCCAGCCCTCAGGTGGCTGAGGTAGGAGGATCACCAGAAGTTCAAGGCCAGCCTGGGCTACATAACCAGAGTCTTGTTTCAAAAAACAAAAGTCACAAATGTGAATCTCATTTTTACCATTTGTTTATACCTAATGCCTCAACTCCTTACTTTGAAATTGATAATTAAAAGGTAAAAAATATCTATCCTGCTTTGCATATATACCTTGTGCTTCAGTATAAGCAAATAGCTCTGCGTGGTAAACTTTATGTAGAAGAATTCCATCTAGTGTAAATGTAGCAGAAATGACATAAATCAGCATTTTGTAATTTTAATTACTCCCAGTACTCTTTCCAGTTACAAACCTTCAGATTTTTTAATGGTTTCAAGCTTAAAAGTTTAAACCATTTTGTTATAATTTTTATAATTCAAAAGCAATAAAATGCTAACAATTTTTTTAAGTTGTTCAATTTAATATGGGCTGAAGAAAGAGCCCTACAGTTGGAATAAATTCATTCATTTACCTGCGGAAGATGTGTTGCTCAGAGTAACTTTTGAAATTACTTTGGATTTAAAGGATTTCTTATCCCAAAGGATGTTACAAATTGACAGTAAACATAAGCACAAGATGGCATAGATAAAAACAGTGGCTTTTACATAATAGTAATCAAGTACATTTGTTTTTTTTGTATCCAGAATCGAACTCAGGACCTTGTGATTGCCAGGCAGATGCTTTGCCTCTGAGCTATATCCCCGGCCCTTGAGTACTTTTTTTTTTAATTTTTAACAAAATTCTAGCTTTCTACCAACAGAAATAAAGTTCCCAACTGAATAAACTACTTTTCTTTTTCCTTCCTTCCTTCCTTCCTTCTTTCCTTCCTACCTTCCTTCCTTCCTTCCTTCCTTCCTTCCTTCCTTCCTTCCTTTATTTTTTTTTTTTTTTTTTTTGTGCTTGTGGGGATCAAACCCACAGCCTTTTGCATGCTGGCAAGTCCTTTACCACTCCAGCCTATGAGCCACTTTTCTAATCCAGTGTTTGATACCTTGCTTTTAAATATTTTTTAATGACTTACTTTAAAAATTTAGTCTACTTAGCCAGACGTAGTGGCGCACGCCTGTAATCCCAGCACTCAGGAGGCTGAGGCAGGAGGATTGTTGCGAGTTTGAGGCCAGCCTGAACTGCATAGCAAGACCCTGTCTCAAAAAGACCGAAAAAAAAAAATAAAAATTTAGTCTACTTTCTTTTTATTTCCCATATTTAATTGTGGATTCTTCTTTAACTTACTTAATTTTTTCCCCTTTCCTTATTGTAGTCTTTGTATTTTTGTGACTTTGTTATTTCTCTTTTTTTTTTCTTGCTGATGAAACAGCAGCCAGGCAACAAGATTTTACATACATTTGGACCATAGAAGGAAACTGATTATCATTGTGTGCTACAAAGGAAAATTTGTTTTCCTTAGTTAATTTTCTTTTATATTAGAAAAATTGCTTCCTTCTTAGAAAATCCTATGTCTGGGTCTTTGGCTGTCTGTGACATCAGGACAATTGAGAAGCAATTATGTAGAAAGATTAGTCAGGATAGTAATTTACATTAGCAATATTTTATAAAAGTGCTTTTGAGGCAAATAGTGTTGTTTGAGGAGCACTCAGTTATTCATACTAAAGTTCAAGTAAAAATATGGAAGTATTTAAATGTAAATATGCAAACTAAAATTCTCATTGTCATGTTATCTATAAAGTAATAAAAATGAAGATGAGAATGAGCTACCTTGTAGGAATGTATGAGGATTAGAGATGCTCCATATGAAGGGCCTGAAACAATCTCTAACATTGCAAGTGCTTATTATGTGGCAGCCACTGTTACTGGAAATTTTGTTCATTCCCACTTGGGTATTACGTGCTTAAGTTTTCATTCATTATTTCCCCAGCAATCGTAAATCCCACTTGCATCCTAAACTGCTGGCCATCATCAAACCACTCTTATGTGTTAACTTCTTTTTTTTTTTGTCTTCTAGGCAACAATTGGCATTGACTTTTTGTCAAAAACAATGTACTTGGAGGATCGAACAGTGAGTAATGTTTTCAGTGTGCAATTTTCTGGAATAGTCCACATTAAAACGTATGACCGAAGCTATAATCGGTGATAGTCACCTGTGGAAATACATAGTTACCAGTTAGCTTATAGGTATTAAGAAAAATTGATATTACAGGATGAGTTGTTCTAAGCTCTATGATTTAAGTCCAGGTGAGGTCTAAAGAGGGAAAGATGAATTTTTATAAAACCCTGTTGTCTGTAGCTTTGTTAAACAAAATTTGTAATCTTGATTTGGAAAAGTGACATCTAACTGATAGCTTTGAGAGAGAATTAAGAGAATTTTCATGAAGAAATTAGAGCTGATAAATATCTTTTGAATGCCACTCTTGAGGCATTCAGAAAAATTTCATTTGAATAGCATACAGTTGTGAACCTGAAGATTTTCTTTGTCAGAATAGTATATGTGCTAACGTGACTGAAAAGGAAGAAACTGTGTATTGTTAGATTTTTATTTTTTATCCTTTTCGTGTACCCTTTAAGTGTAATGTAAATTTTGTATTCTAGCCTGCTACTCCTTGAAGAAATTCCTGTCACCTAAACATTGAATGTCTTAAGTGCAGTATTGCGGGGCCTGTACCCAAAAGACATTATTTTACCTCCAGTGTTACTTACTATAAGTGTGGGTTTTTTCTTTTGGGTGTTCTCTTTTATGTTTTCATACATGTATATATTGCATACTATTTCTTAGAATTTGAAGGCTTGGAGACTGCTTTATAATGGTAAGAGAACTTAATGCTTATTTTTAGCTTGTCTTTTTGTAATCTAGATATGAGACAATAAGTTAAAAAATGTGTTGTGAAAAGATATTTCTCCCTTTTTGATCATCTACATTGGTTTAGGAGAAATGTATGAAGAAACATAGCATAGTAGGAAAAGACCCAATTTCAAAATATTTCAGACTCAATAAGAGAGATATTTTTAGCTTCAGAGAGTCTTTCAAGGAAACATTAATGCCTTTGCTCCATAGCTTGAGCTGCTCATTTCACATTTACTCTCTTTTTCTCTTTTATGTTCAGTATTGAATATCAACAATCTACTTTTTGTCTTCTGAAAGGTATAGGGATTCAAAGAGGTTGTAGAGAGGGAAAAAGGGAAGCAATATTTGTGAATCAATGAAGTCTTTCAGTGATATTTTTTAGTCTCATACCTTTAGAGCAATACATTTTTTAATATTACTCCCTTTTGAAAAAGGAATTTTGTATTATTTTCATTCCTTACTCCCCTGCAACCTCTTGCATGAGTCTTCTCTCTACCTCTCGTCCTCCCCCTTTACAAAAGCATTTTCTTTTTCTTTTTTCTTTTTTCTTTTTTTTTTTAGTATTAGTTTTTTTGTTTTTTGTTTTTTTTTTTTTATTTATTTTTTCCCATCCCACAGATCAGGCTGCAGCTGTGGGATACTGCGGGTCAGGAACGTTTCCGTAGCCTCATTCCCAGTTACATCCGTGATTCTGCTGCAGCCGTAGTAGTTTACGATATCACAAGTAGGTATATTGCAATGGGTTGACCTTTCTTATTTTTCTTGCTTGTTTGACTGATTTTGTTGTTAGGTACGATTGCAATTATGGGACACAGCAGGTCAAGAGCGGTTCAGGAGCTTGATTCCTAGCTACATTCGTGACTCCACTGTGGCAGTTGTTGTTTATGATATCACAAGTGAGTGGGGGGAATTATGCATTTCTAATCTTTCAACCTTTAGCTTAGCTGCATGCATGTTCTTGTCTTGTGCTTGTTTTCCTTACTAGCATGTAAAATTAAGTTTATCATAGCAAACTTTATCACAGACCACTAGGTCAGAAATACTTGCTTTGGTGTTTGTTAGCAGTATACTTTACTTTTCCTGTACCAGGTTTTTCACTCCACAAGTTGTCTTTCAGGTCCAATTATGAATCTTTTTCAAGGCTTTCTTAGTATTCTGTGATCCCTAAGCCATACCATAATTATGACTGAAGGCATATCTCCTTTTTCATTTAATTTCATCTGAGATTTCTCTAAAATAATCTGCAATTAAGTGTCTTGCCAAGTTTTCCAAATCCTCCAAGGCTTCTGTTGAGGCTATTAAAAGCTTCTGCTAGTCAGCTTTTCTCTGCTTTCCCCTTCAAATCATTCTGTCTCTGTAGAGGAAGACAGAGAAAATGTAACATACTTTTCTGTTAAATCATTATTGTTTGAATCATATCTGCATTCTATGACTGATGTTGCTAACAGACTACACTCATTTCTCTCCAAAAAATTTTAAAATGGGAAATTAAGTAAAGGTTTGTCTTTTTTTCCTAAAAACTGAATAATACCTTTGACCTTTTAAATGACTACAAATTTTCCTTGGAGCTTTGGTGACTGACAAGAAAATGCTTTCTGAAATTATCTTCACAAATTAGTTTATGATGTACGTAAGGTGATATTTACCATCATTCTATATAGTAGTCCATGATTTATAGGAAAACCAGGTTTATGCAGCATCTTGGACTTTTTAAAATACATTTATATAAACTGTTAGCTTGAGCTAGGAGTACTGTTAGGTATTTTTGTATATCTGCAGTCAGAGGTCATAGCTACTAAACAATAAGTGCAACAGTAAAATTGGAAGATTACATTCAGAGACTTTTTTATTTTTTTGGATAGGTGCTATATGCAGTCTTTCTTTTGCAGCTTTACTTTGGGTTGCTACTTGTTTTAAAAAAAAGTATGCTCCTTATTGTGCATTGACCAGTTTTGTAGCTTTAAAATGTTTGTGCTTGCTTTAACCAAAGCAAAAGAAACGTGTATTTTTCCTTAAAAATTCTACGAATATGTTAAAATATTAGTAAGTTGTTTTCTGTAATTGCTGTAAAAAGTATTAAAGTACTCTGTTTAGACTGTAACAGTAGAAAAGATGGATTTTGTTAGAAGTGATTTTGGTGCATTAAACAATAGACTTTAGGTTAAAGTGATCACAAACTGAGTAAGCAATGCAAACATAGTCATGTTGAAAGCTACTTAAAGACTACAGATTTTCTGGATGTGTTGGGACTTACTGTCTGACATACTTTTGGAAATGCTTTCTTTGTCATGTTTAGTATGTGTAAGTGATCAAAAAAGCATTGTGGCAATGTAACACCAAATTATCTGCCATAGCTGTCTTTATATTTTAAATATTTTTTCCAATTGTGTAGTACATTGCACTCATTTGATGTCAAACTATTTAAATATTGTATTCTTCAAATTTGTTTAGATCACTGACAGTTGTAATCAGATAAAATGGAGTTATGTTGCAGGCACATTAAAAGTGGGTTCCTAATGTGCCATCATCCTCCTTCCAACTTCCAGGGTATTTGGGGGGAGTGGTGTCCTTTGCTTGGGAGGCATTTTCAGTAATGCTAATCTCTGTCCACCCTTCCATACCAGATGTTAACTCATTCCAGCAAACTACAAAATGGATTGATGACGTGAGAACAGAAAGAGGAAGTGATGTTATCATCATGTTAGTAGGAAATAAAACAGATCTTGCTGATAAGAGGTATGATGTGATTTTGTGTGTGTGGAATATTGGTATCTGTTAAGCAACCTATTATTTTTACTCACTGAAAAATTGTTTGGAAAGGAAACATATTCAATTCTTCAGTTTTCTTTACTGTGAGAACCTGAAATAATCAAACTGAGTTCTTAAGGGAAAATGAGTTTTATTTTATGTCAGCCCATGCATAAATAACTCTTGTGGTAGATTGTTTATACATGAGGCCAGGAAATAGTTTACATTTTTAGGTCTCATGAGTGGCACCTGTGGCCATGTGTGGTAGCACATGCCTATAATTCCAGCACTCAGGAGGACAAGGCAAAGCACATTGCCTTGAATTTGGGGCTAGCCTGAATTACATAGTGAGACCCTGTCTCAAAAAAAAAAAAAAAAGGTGGGAACTGTGTTTTGTTAAAGGGCAGACCATTTTTTAAAACAAACTTTATCTTTAAAAATTATTCATAATGATTAAATGCACACATTTTTGTCATTGAACATTTGCCCATAGCACTTAATAGTGGGAGATTTTACTATTTGTTACATATTTATTCATGAACTGGATTATGAGGTTTTGGTAATGAACTTGTGATATTAACTACAATGTTGCAGTGAAATCTCATGTTCAAAGACTTACAGAGCTATAATCCCAGCACTCTGGGAAGCTGAGGCAGTAGGACTGCAAAGTTTGAGCCCCGTCTGGGCAATTAGACTATCTCAAACAAGAAAAAAGGCCTGGGATTAGAATAGATTTTTTTTTTTAAAATTTTTTTATTTTAAAGAGTAAAAGAAGGATAACATAGTAATAGGTGGGCTTACTGAATTACAGACAAAGTGGTAGGAAATTATCAATGGTTGTTGTTTTACATATTGTTATCTACACGATAGTTTCTCAGGAAAACAAATAGACAAATAATAGTGAGTTACAGACAAAAGTGGTAGGGGATTATCAATGGTGGTTGTACTATACTTTGGTATCTTCAAAGTGGTTTCTAAAGAAAATAAATAGAGCTATACATGAGCAATCAATTGAATATTCATTGACTGTTCTCAATGGTTGTTGTAGGAAACACATAGTAATAAACATACATCCATTTATGAAATAGCATAGGAACAATACAAACATTACAGAGTTATGGATAGATTAGTAGGAAAATATCAGTGGCTGCTGTACTATATGCTGGTATTGTGAAAGTGGTCTCTCAGAAAGACAGAGATACACAAGAAAGATCTAACAAGTAGTTACATCCTAAGGGTTGTGAAAAATAGCGTATTACCTCCTCCTCAGTGACTCTTTTCACTGAGGTGTGATGGCTGGAAGGAAGGCCAGGATTGAAAAGAAGGACCGAGAGACTTGCACCTGTGTCTAGCAACAGGCTGTTTTCTTTTTCCTCTATAGTCATGATTACCCGGGGCTCCTCCATGGAGATGACAGTCTGGCCAGAGGGAGAAGGCAGAGTATGTCCCAGGCCCCCTCATTCCTGTTAGACTAACTGGTAGGATGGGTCTGAGCTCTAGGGCCTCCGCTTCAGAAGGCAGACCGATATCCAGTGGTCTCCTTTGCATTCAGGGCAAGGCCCAGGGGGCCTCTTAGGGCAGTTCCTCTTGAGGTGGCCTGGCTTTTAACAGTGGTAGCAGATGAATGTAGTCGTCTAGTTCTTCTTGGGGCCCTGAGAATCAGACTTACGGTCTTTTTCTCTTGATGCTGCCTCAAAAGCAGCTGCTTTTTCTCGGTCTCTTTGTTTTCTCTCCTTGGCCACCTCCTCGTCACAGCTATAGAATACTGAGGAGGCAATCCTTACTAACTTCTCAAATGAGCCATCTGGAGTGAAAGCCATTTTTTGTAGCTTTTTCTCTCCAGCCTCCCAGCACATTGGGACCCCGCAACCACTTAGTGTCCTCTCCCCAACCATCAGCACAGGCAGCAGGAATCTCAGTGCAGACCTCTCCGGAGCTCCATGCGCTCCTCTACCGCAGCCTGTACTGTCAGGGGAAGAATGGCTTCTAGGGGGTCTCCCAAGGTATTGTGCAAGGTCCTCCTGGTTTCCAGCTTCCGAACGGCTCTCATGACCCAGTCAACTAGACCTCTGAGTCTTCGGGTGTAGTCTGTATTCTCATGTTCTCTGAGTCCTTGTTAAGCAGCTGCTCCTCCACTGACTCTGGACCATTTTGGTTCTCAGCGGCAGGGGCAAGAGCGACCTGTTGTGTGGCATGTATTCCCAGGGGTTTGTCCATGTCGGGATGATTAACGCATGTCCCCAGGCGGGCCAATTGTGTCATTGCTTCTCTGGGCCAGGATAGTTCTCAACTGTGTACTGGTGGCTGATTTGCCACCGCACAGCTTCCCGGATGCCAGCTGCCTGCCTCCCGGGTGCCTGTGTGGCTGGGGTTCTGCCCAAAGGCAGGAGCTCCCTGCTGCGTGGCTTTCCAAGTGCCTGCGCGGCTGGGGTCTCTGGCCCAAAGGCTGGAGCTCCCTGCCGCGTGGCTTCCCGGGTGCAGGCAGCCCACCTCCCCTAGGTGTTTTGTGTTTTTTTTTTTAAGTTTTGAAGACTAGATCATGTAAGGCAAAGTAGGGGCTATTTCTAAATAGGATTGCAGGATTTGAGTGGAGTAATTTTTCTTGGATTACTTTTTGCTTTATTGAAAATAAGAGAGTAAGTGAAGAAACGGTGAGACTGGAAAGGAGTGTAATACAGGCTGTAATGATGGTGAAAAACTGATGATGACTTGCAGCAGAGCAGTGATAATTGATGTGATAAGTGGTTAAATTCAGGTATATTTTAAAGATAGAGCTGTTAGGATATACTGATGCAGTGGATGGTTAGAATGCAGGTAAGAGAGACACAGCAGTCAAGGATTATACCCAGATTTTTTACCTGAACCAGCTGTCATTAACTGAGATGAGAGAGACTACCTAACGACTGATTTGGGGAGAGAATGTCATGATTTGAGTTTTGGTTATGTTTGGAATGGTTGTTAGATATCTGATTGTAGGCAGTTGGATATAGATCTGGAGTTGAAAGCAACAAGTCAAGCTAGATATATAAGCTTATTAGTTATCAGCATAGATGTTATTTAAACTGTGAGCCTATGTAAGATCACCAAAGGAGTGATGTTAAAAGGGTTTCATAAGTTTCTCAGCCTTGTCAGTATTGACATTTTGGGTCAGATCTTCTTTCTTGTGAGAGACTGAGCTGTGCATTGTAGGATATTTAGCAGCATCCCTGGCTTCTACCTGTAAGATACCAGTAGCACATCCACCTACACATATCAGGTTGTGACAACAAAATTTCCTGTCAAAATTGCCTCTATTGAGAACCACCGGTTTTAAAATTAAACAAGTGAAGAGGAATTGGCAAAATAAACAAGGAAAAATGAGTCACAAAAGTAGGTGTAAAATCAGTCAGATGAAGTATTCTGAAGCCAATTGAAAATAAATGTTTTGGGGCTGGGGATTTAGCTCAGCGGCAAAGTGCCTGCCTGGTAAGTGCAAGGTCATGAGTTCGGTTCCTGGTACCGGAGAAAAACCAAAAAAAAAAAAAAAAAGAAAATAAATGTTTTAAGGCGAATACAATGATTAGCTGTGTAAATTCTCTTTAAAGTAAAATGGAGACTGAGAATTAACCATTGAAATTAGAGATTTGAAGGTTATTAGTAATACTGACAAGTGGAGTAGTGGGATTGGAAAGTTGACTATAGTAGGTTCAAGATAGAAAATTTTAGGCTGGGGATGTGGCTCATTGGTAGAGCACATGCCTGTCTTGCACGAGGCCCTGGTTTTGACCCTTAGTACCACTAAATAAGTAAGCAATCCAGTACATAAATAAATTAATAAATAAAATTATTAGAATGCCCTTTCTCCCCTGAAGTTATAACACTTAACAGTGAACAAGGTGATTCTATTTTATAACATATACTAAAAATCTACACTGGGTTAACTATAAAACTCTTAAGGAAAGAGTGTAGATTTGAGTATATAGAAAAACATACGCCTTTGGATAAGTAAATAATGTAAAAATGTTAGTTTCCTCTCTTATTTCTATTTAACAAATCCCAATAACCAGATACTACTAGCTATTTTTTTTTCCCCTAGAGATAGACTAATTATGTACCGTGTTTGTTTGAATCAGGATAGCCATTAAAACTGTTGTGGGGGATGGACAGGCAGAGCCCTGATGAGCACTGAGCTCTTTCAGATATTTAAATGTATTACAAAGCTTCTGTAATAACAGCAGTAGAGTCTTGGTACATTAGTAGTATACAGAAAAATGGAACAGAGTACAACACCTATAAACAGATTCAAATACATATGAACAGTAATTAACAGATTGAGTAACATATAAGAAAAGATAAAAATTGGTTCAAGTCTTAATATTATATTAGGACAGGGCCGGGGGATAGAGCTGAGGGGCACGGTGCCTGCCTCACAAGCTCAAGGTCCTGAGTTCGATTCCCAGTACCAAAAAACCCCACAAAAATACAGTGCATTTCTCTATCAGGACAAATTCCAAAGGGATCATGGATTTAAATGTAAAAACAAAATAGCCAGGCCAGGTGGCACATGCCTGTAATCCCAGCACTCAGGAGGCTGAGGCAAGAGAATTGCTGCAAGTTTGAGTGAGCTTAAGGCCACCCTGAGCTGCACAGTGAAACCCTGTCTCAAAAAGACAAAAAGCAAAAAAAGTAAGCCCTAACATAATTCTAGTATTTCATATGGTAATACTATGACACAGGGAAAATACTAATAAATGTACAGAAACAAAATTAATGGCAAACTAGGGAAAGGTACTTATAAATCATATCATAAATGTTCAATATCTATAATATATAATGATCATCTAAAAAGAAAAAAAAAACAAATAGCACTATAGGAAAATGGACTAGAAATATAGACAATTAAAGTAATTAACTCTTAATTATCTTGAAGCTTAGTGAAATTTAAATTAAAAGTTATACTGAAAAACATTTCATATGACAAAATTCCAAGTTTGTTGAAATCTTCTGTGAGCAAGCCCACAAGGGGAGATACTCTTACAAATTGATGGAGTAATACATAGTGGCATAACCCCAATGAGGGAGAGAGGGTTGAGAGAGAAGGTTTTTGGTAGTATCTAACATGCATTAAAAGGAATATGGAATATATATATATACATATATATTACTATGGGGTGAATCTCTAGAATATTTGACTAAGTAGGAAAAAAAGGAAAGGTGAGGTAGTATGTAGCATGTGATATACTGTATGAAAGGGAAATTGAGATGTATTTTTTTTTTACATTTGGGAAGACATTTTATAGGGTTTTGTCTTGTGGGGATGTTTATTGACTTGCTTGTTTTGAGACAGGGCCTCACACTGTGACTTAAACTGGCCTTGAACTCTGTTACGTAGTTTATGCTGGCCTCAAATTTTCTGTAATCCTTGTACCTCAGCCTCCTGAGTGCTAGGATTACCAATATGTGCCGCCATATCCAGTTTAAATAGTAGTTTTGAAGAAAATGTTTACTTTGGATGTAGCTCAGTGGTATTTACCTAGCATGCGTGATGCCGTGAGTTCCCCCACAGGTTTTTAAAAAGTTTACCTCTGGGTAAAGGGACAAATGAGACTGAATGACAAACTGAAGCTAGACTTGTATGAAATTAACTTGCTTTGTATAGTTGACTTTGAGATTGTGTAATATAATTTTTAAATGAAATCCAATAAAAATTAAATTAAAATTAAAAATTATTAAAAATGAAAGTGGAACAATTTATTCAAAGTAACCTAAAACATAGTACTCTGATTCAGACTGAAAAGAACTGCAGAAAAATCTTAACTGTTTTCAGTACACATGTTGCTGGTGATAATGTTGACTATTATTTTTTCCCAAATGATTTGTGCATCCAGCATAGAATAAATGAATGAAATACAGATACAAGATCATAAAAGCTAAAAAATCTTGTAGCTCTGAATGTAAGTAGGAAATACTTACATAAATTCATTATTATTTATTGTTTGTTTGTTTGAGACAGAGTCTTGTGATATAGTTCAGGCTGGCCTTAAATTCATTCTATAGTCCAGGCTGGCCTTGAACTCATGGAGATCCTCCTGCCTCAGCCTCTTGAGTACTGAGGTTACAGGCGTGTGCTACCACATTCAGTTTAAAATAAAATAAAATAAAGTAAAATAAATAGGTAAATAAATAAGCAAGCAAGCAGAAGCTAACCTAACCAAGTAAGTGGAAGACCTCTATAATGAAAATTATAGTACTCAGAAAAAAGAGATTGAAGAGGCCACCAGTAAATGGAAAGATGTTTTTGTTTTTGGAAAATCAGAAAAAATATTGTTAAAATGGCCATCTTACCAAAGATGATATATAGATTTTATGCAATCCCAATCAAAATACCCATAGCATTCTACATAGACCTAGAAAAAACAATCCTAAAATTTACATGGAAGCAGAAAAGACCCAGAATAGCCAAAGCAATCCTGAGCAATAAGACCAAGTCAGGAAACATCACAATACCAGATTTCAATTTATATTACAAAGCTACCATTATAAAACCAGCATGGTACTGGTACAAAAACAGATATGTTGTTTGGTTATGTAGAATTACAGATGCAAAAACTATCCCAGACACCTTCAGCCATTGAATCTTGGACACTAAGGACATTAGTATGGAGATACCTCAAAAAAGTAAATATAGAAATATAGGGGCTGGGGATATAGCTCAGCAGCATAAGTGCTTGCCTGGCAAGCATGAGGTCATGAGTTTGATTCCCGATACCAAAAAAAAAAAAAAAAAGAAAAGAAAAAGAAATCTATTTGACCTAGTCACATTTGTCTTTTTTTTCATATTGTGTCTTTAATAGATTTTAGATGCATACTATATTTATAGCAGCACAACTCGTAATAGCTAACTCTTCGAAATTAAAATGGCTTATAAGCCTATCAATGGGTGAATGAATAAAGAAAATGTGGCATGTATATACACAACAAAGTACTACTTAGCGAAAAAGGTTAAATTTGAGTCATTTGTAGAAAAATGGATGCACCTTGAGATCATAATGTTATGGGAAATAAACTTAACATTATGTTCAGTGGGCTGGAGATACAGTTCAGTGGCACAGTGCCTGTCTGGCAAGCACAAGGTCCTGAGTTTAATTCCAGGTACCCCCCCGCCAAAAAAAGACACACACACACACACACACATACACACATATCAGAACAGAAGATTCATATCACATGGTTTTGCTAGGAGTATAGCTCAGTGGCACAGCACCTGCCTGACAAGCCCAAGGTCCTAAGTTCGATTCCTGGCACACACACACAAAAAATCACTTTCTTACCCTATTGTTTCCCTAGTGTAAGAACCTGAAAGAGTAAAATCTGAAAGGTACAGTAGACATTGTGAAAGGGAAACAAACTGCTCAAAAGTAAAGAACAACTGGGGTGAGAGAAAAGAGAAAAGAAAGAAGGAAAAAAAAAAATATATATATATATATACACACACACATACACACAAGATAGCTAAGATAATCGTACTACTAATTTCTATTGGTTTATTGAAAGAAACAGTTAATGTTTAATCTTACATGCGTGTATCTGGTTATCTGAGTAACCACTTCGAAGATAACAGTATGTAATACAACAACCATTGTTAAATTTCCTATCACATTGTTTTGAAATTATGTATCATTTTTATTGTTTTTGTGTTGTTTTGTTTATGTCTTTGTTTTTGTTATTTTCTCTCTCTTTTTTTTTTTTTTTTCTGGTACTGGGAATCGAACTCATGACCTTGCACTTGCCAGGCAGGCACTGTGCTGCTGAGCTAAATCCCCAGCCCCTGTTCTTTTCTCTTTAAAATAAAAAAAATCACATGATTTCTTTTATATGAGAAACTCAAAAATAATTTAAAGAGCAAAATAAAAGGTAGATGATAGGAAACAGGTAGATAAACTTTGTGGAAATGGGAAAAGGATCTGGGAATTGGGGAAGAGAGGGATGGGAGGAGACGGAAATAAAAGTTTTTTAAAGGAAAGGAAGCAAACTATTAAGTTTTGGTTTTGTAGGGGTCAAATATAACATACAGAAGTATACCAGATTTTAAGTGTGCTGCATATTGATGAATTTTCTTGCCTGTACAACTAGCACCTGTATCAAGTTGTTTTCAGAGCTTTGTTTATAACCTTCATGGTATCTTTTGAAAGTAAAAATTTATCTTTTTAAAAAATTTTTCCATAGGCAAGTGTCAATTGAGGAAGGAGAGAGGAAAGCCAAAGAGCTGAATGTTATGTTTATTGAAACCAGTGCAAAAGCAGGCTACAATGTAAAGCAGGTAAGTGTCCTTTGAGTTTGGGTTGATGTTACCAAATTAAGAAAACATGAAATAATGTGTGACTATTCAGTTCTCAAGTGTAAGATTGGCTTCCAGTTAGCAACAGTAGACCTTAAGAACTAGCAACGTATTTTCAAACAATGAAGAAACACAAATGCGCCGTATATTGGGGAAAAAATATTTAAAAAGACTTGCCAAACGTTTCAGATTGTGCCTGAAATAGGGTAAATATTTCATTATGATTACCTATGATTGCAAAATTTTAAACTTACATTTTTCTCACTACATCCCTACTTCAAGACTGTGAAAAATGAAAGCAAATTTTTTTGAGTAGTGAATGTTTTCCTTATGATGAAAATACATTTTAGTTATTTTATTTCTAATTATCCTTAATAAACTGTTGGTATTTAAGCAATTTGCAGCAGGAGTGCTTTAGGGGGAAGAGAGCAGAAAAATTCAAGGAGACCTTGTATTACCAAGCTGTTTTCTACTAAATGGCTCAGTCCCAAACTTTTTATGCTTAATTTTTCAGGGCTATATATTCTATAAAGTGGTGATCCAAGATTTGTAAAACTCACAGACAAATTATTTCAGTTGAAAGCAATCAACAGAGGGTTAAAGTAAAATCAACAGAGGGTTAAAGTAAAATCTTTTCTTTTTTTTGGTTTTTTTTTTTTTTTTTTTTTT
>NW_004955414.1:17798975-17804849 GCF_000276665.1 Chinchilla lanigera
TTTTTTGGTTTTTCTCCGGTACCGGGAACCGAACTCACGACCTTGCGCTTGCCAGGCAGGCGCTTTGCCGCTGAGCTAAATCCCCAGCCCCAAAGTAAAATCTTTTCAATTAGCTTTGTGAACATTTCTATTCTCATTTTTGCCATATTGTTTCCCGTCCATTTTTACGTTGAATCATTAAGGCAAGAAGGTTGCCCTATATCTTCTCTGACATTCCCCACCCTACCTTGTGGCTGTGGTAAATGACTCTCTTCTGTGTTTTCATAGACGGCCGAATCCTATGTAGCCACTATTACAGAACTTACCACAGTATATTGAAAATACTCCTCTTTCATCAAAGTATGTGTTTCCCAGAACTCAATGTAAATGTAATATAGTAAATGTTAAGTAGCTGAATCCATAAGAACCACAGACAATTCCAGATTTTGAGTAATACAAGTTATAGCAATATTACCATATACCACTTAACTAAGACAAAAAAGTAGGTAGCTTTGTCTAGCTCTCCCTGTTGGAGACATTTTGATAAGAGTGTGAGCTTGTTGTTTTTGTGTAGTGCTGCAGGATGTCTTTTTCTGGTTCTGTGTTATCACCTAAAGAAGATATTGCTGTGGTCCTTGCAGTCCTCACCTTTAGTAATCTTACAGGTTTGGAAGCTCTAGAATTAGAACATAGAGAACACTACTGATGATTAGTGTCTTCATGATGTTTAATTCCTTGCAAATTTAGATAATCCCAGGATGTTGTGAAGGAGAATGTCTCATTCTTTTTTTTTTGTCTTTGAGACAGGGTTTCACTGTGCAGGTCTTGAACTTTATAGCCCAGACTGGCCTCAAGCTCATAGCAAACCTCCTGCTACAGCCTCCAAAGTGCCAAGTTTATACTTGGCTTCCATTATTATTTTATAAGCACAGAATTTTTAATATGTTTATTTAAGCAAAAGTTTGTATGTCTTGGCCAGGCATGGTGGCACACACATGTAATCCCAGTACTCAGGAAGCTGAGGCAGGAGGATTGTCATGAGTTCAAAGTCAGCCAGAACTACAAGACCCTGTCTGAGAGAGAGAGAGAGAGAGAGAGAGATATCTTAATACAAAATTCAAAATGTTGGGGCTGGGGATTTAGCTCAGTGGCACAGCACCTGCCTGGCAAGCATACGGTCATGAGTTCGATTCCTGGTACCAGAAGAAAAACAAAAACAAAATTCAAAATGTTTTTATCACCTATTCCAAACCACAAGTGGAAAATTCCACGCTTCATGTGGCAGGTTGAGTCAAAACACAGTTGCACTAAAAATATAGCTTTAAATTACTTTCAGGCTATACATTTAAGGAGTATATGAAACTTGAATGATTTTCATGTTTAGACTTGTGTCTCATCCATAAGATAGCTCATTATGTACATGAAAATATTCCAAAATCTGAAATACTTCTCATCCCAAGAATTTCAAATAAGGGATACTAACCTTGTTATACCATAAAATTCACTATTTTAACTATATAATTCAGTTATGTAGTGTTACAGGTTGTCTTTTTCTGGTTCTGTGTTACCATCTAAAGTAGATATTGCTGTGGTAAATTTATGGGATTGTACAGCCATCACTGCAGTCCAGTTTTAGAATATTTTTATCAGTAGGCACATATTTTTTTCTCAAAACCTAATACAAATAGATATAGTTAACAGTGATAATGAAGTGGTTTTTTTTAACAAAACAGTCTTGTCTTCAAAACCCATTTACTATTTTTTTTTAAGTGCCTAATTCTACTGAGACTTCAGTTTAGTATCTTTTAAGTATACATGCAACCAAAATACAGTTCAACGTGGAACAAAACTGCCATCTTTTTGTTTAGTTTGCTCGTTCATGTAGCTTTTTTTTTTTTTTTTTTTTTTGAGACAGAGTCTTGCTATGTAGTAGAGGCTGGGTTTGAACTCACTATATAGCCCAGGCTGTCCTCGAACTTGTGGCAGTCCTCCTCCTTTAGCATCCTAAGTGCTGGGATTATAGGCATATGCCACACAGTCTGGCTTTTTGTTTGTTTGTTTTTGCTCTGTATTTTAGGTTGGCATTAAACTCATTATGTAGCCCAGGCTGGCCTTGAACTCCACAGCATCCTCCTGCTTCAGCCTTCTAGGTGCAGGGCTTATACGAGTTCACTACGACACCAGCTATAGCTTCCTTCTTAACCCATAATAATCAGTACATATTTTTCATTTTATAGGAAGTCCCATAGTTCATTAGTTATGATTTTATTTCAATATTTAGAGAGTGTCCTTTATATAATTCAGTAAGGAAGCAAAATAAGAAAGGCAAAAAAACTTACGTTACTGAGCACATTTAACTAATAGGTTAAAATCTTCCCCTTGCATTTGTTATTGATCAGTCATATAAAATATTTATATTTCTGTCATGTGGGAAAATGACTTGCAGATTTGAAGTATCAACTAAGAGCGATATTGAAATATTTTTGTGATTTGTATCTATTCCTTCAATTTTTAAATAAAATACTACCTTTTTTGTTTTTCATTTTATTTTTTTAATATCACCTCTTTTGCCTTGCCCTCGGCTCTACTGATATCAGAAATGTGCTGTATATACATTTTGGCTAGATTAGTGTTAAAATAATTGAAGTTAAAACTGAATATCGTGTAGAATGAATTTCTGGGTTATAGAAGAAAATTTAAAATAATCCTAGAAACACTGTTATAGGGCTGCATTGTTGGTCACAATACTGTCTGCTACAGTTTGCAATGTTACATGGTGGCGTTTGTATGATGTTGATAAGAGAACACTTTTTTTTTTGCCTTCTTTTTTTTGTTTGTTTTGTTCACTTTTTTAGGACAGGGTCTCACTGTGTACAGTAGTTCAGGCCGACCTCAGACTTGCTGTGATCCTTCTGCCTCAGCTTCCCAAGTGTGGGGATTATAGGCATGTGCCACCATGCCTGGCCTTTTCTGATTTTTTTATAAAATATGTTTTCCTTTAGAATCTGTTTTCTTTATGACTGCATCAAAGGTGATTTATTAATAAGTAGTAGAGTTTTGAACTGAAAGGGTTGATTTTTTTAAAATTCACTGCCTAGTATGAATACATACATTAGAACTTAAGAAAGATTAGAATCACCTAATTTGATATTAAAGTTTTATTAACATTTACTGTCTTTAAAAGAGCATACTTTGAAATTTACGTGACTAGTATACTAAGCAACCTATATAGCTTTGTAAGTTTTTAGCTATTTTTGTTCATAAGATTAACAGCTTTCACTTTTATTGCTTATTGTGGCATTTAGTCTTATTTCTAGAATGTTTACATTTGACAGGCTGGGGGTTTAGCTCAGCGGCACAGCACCTGCCCAGCAAGCTCAAGGTCATGAGTTTGATCCCCAGTACCAGAAAACAAAACAAAAAAATAGAATGTTTACATTTGAATCTAAATATTCATGTATTAATCCTAAGTGACCCACCATGTACAATTAATATTATATTGATTTTATAATATTGGCAATTTATAAAACTATGATCTTTGATTATGTACAGTATATGGTATCCCAGAAATAATGTTAAAATAAACATTCTATAATTCAAATGTAATAGTTGATTTGGGTTAAATATTGAAGCTAAAGCCTAATATTGGCACATCTCAAAAATTACCATTTTTTCCAGACTTTCCTACTCCCACACTCTCTGCTTATTGTCCAACAAATCAAAATTTCACAGTTTGCTCTATTTTTGTACTTACTTTCCTAAACATATTACTTATAGTTCCTTATCTCTGGCTTTACATTCATTCTGTTGTTTCTCAATTTAAGTAAGCAACATTTATGAAGTCTTTTACAAAGTATGATTTTCAGCCATAACATTTACAGTTGCCTATAAATCCCAACCAAGATGTCACTTCCTTAAGATGTTTCCCACTCTGCTGAGGCTGTCCTTCTTACATCTGTATTCTCATATTTTCTGTTTCCTTGTTTTATAGAAATTCATCACATTGTGATGTCAGGGATAGGGTCTATCTCTTTTGCCAGATTGTAAGCTCTTAAATTAAAAGTGTTCACTTAGTTTCTGTATCTATGAAGAGCTTGAGATAATGCTTTAAGTTAACGGTTACTTCAAGGGAGTTACATGACATAGCATTTACTTTCTGGAATTCTACACTGCATGTTAACTAAAGGAGAAATAATTGAAATAATCAGGCAGTTTTGCTTGTCATTGTACTAAAAAAGTATAAGTCTAAGATTGGGCACGTTAGAAGTGGTGTGAATCTTTTGTTCCTTTGGTCATTATCTGTTCCCACATGCCTTTCAAACATCTCACCAGGATTGTTTCCTCCTGCTGAAGGTATTTTTTATAGCCTCGTACCTCAAAGACACAACCACTTGCTCGGATGATGGAGAAAAGGCCAGCTGTGTTGGACTTGAAAGGTCTTATGCTGGTCTCTAACAGTGTTTTTCTAAGTAATTATCAAGGGTAACTTTGTCACTGTATATAATACACTGAGTTTGGAACCTAACCCTTTATGAAAGATAGAAATGCCACTGTACTGTTTTCCTAGATGAATTGTTTGTCCTTTCCCTGAGTTTCTGTAGTGTTTCATTTTTATGACTCAAGCGACATTTTTGCTGCTTATTTCACAGCTGTTTGTTCATGTCTTGTCTTACCAGTTGGAAAGCAGAAGTCATGTCTGTATTACCTCTTTATATTTGGTGTGCTTTTCATAAGATGCTCATTTATAAAATGAATATATATTTTAATATGCCTTCATGATGCTAATGTTTAAAGAGTAACCCCAAAACCCTGTCTTTTAACTCACCACCCACTGGTTACCCACCTTCACACCATCTCTCCCGCAGCTCTTCCGACGTGTAGCAGCAGCTTTGCCTGGAATGGAAAGCACACAGGACAGAAGCAGAGAAGACAGTATCCTTTGTGTTCCTGATGTTAAAACTAGTCTTTGGAGCCCTATTTAGTTGGCTGAGGAATATTGTGCCATCGTCTTTTACAGCCAGGAATTGATGGCTTAGGTACACAGAAAAGCAGAGGTTTTGGTAACAAGTGAGGTCTTAACCAAGTGCATTTTTTGCAGCCTACTATTCACTATAATTAACCAGTGATAAATGTTTGCCTGCCTGCTTTTTAAGGAACAGGAAATTTAGAAGTCCTAATCTCCTGCTACTTCATTCAGAGTCCTGTTAGCTCTGGGCTTTTCCCCACCATATGTTATATTTTCTTTTCATACTTTTTCTAAACTTGTGCTTTCTTCTTGGCATGGGCAAGAACTAATTCAGAACTGGACTTTATCTTGACCACCACTTTCAGAAACAACAGGACATAGTAAGGTGTATCTAATAATTTCTAAGGAATTTGAGTTTTGATGTTCTCAAATTTCTTATCAAATTTACTGTTTTATATTTACCTTCTAGCATTTTTATATTTGAAGACATTTTGATTTGCTTGATTGCTTGATTGATTGATTTGGGGGGTATTGAGATAGGATCTTGCTATATAGCTCAGGCTGACCTTGAATTCACTATGTAGTCCAAGGTGGCCTTGAACTCATGCAGTCCTCCTGTTTCAGCCTCCTCAGTGCTGGGATTACATGAATGCACCAACATGCTTGGCAGCCATAGAATTTATAATACTTTATATTCACCTCTTCTTGCGTCTAAATGTTTTATACAGTGGTACCTCAGTTCATGAACTTAGTTCTTTTCACAATTCTGGTTGCAAGCTAAACTGGGTGAAAACAAAATCAAATTTCCCTTAAAGTCAACATTGAACCTAACCATTGGATTTGATTTGGTTTTCTTCCAACTCAGTTTGTGAACAGAATCATGTAAAGAATCAAGTTTGTGAACTGAGGTAACACTGTATTTTCCAAAG
>NW_004955414.1:17804949-17806759 GCF_000276665.1 Chinchilla lanigera
ATTTATTTATTTATTTATTGAGATAGGGTCTTTCTATGCAGTTCAGGCTAGCCTTGAGCTCACTTTTTTAAGCCCAGGCTGCTCTTCAACTTGTGACAATCCTCCTGTCTCAGCCTCCCGAGTGCTGGGATTATAAGTGTGAGCTACCACACCAGGCTACATGTGTTTGAAGTTGAGATCTGCTGCCCATCCAAGGTGCAGGCTTTCCTAGAGGTGAAGGAAGCACAAATTTGTAAGGAAAAAGAACAGGTCCTGAGCCTAGATTTACAGGCTTATTGTCTATAAGATGTTTAGGTTTTTTGGTGTTTTTTGTTTGTTTTGTTTTTTTTTTTTTTTTTTTTGTCTTTTTGAGATAGGGTCTCATTATGTAGTTCAGGCTAGCCGTGAGCTCACTTTGTTGCCCAGGCTGGTCTCAAACTCGCAAAGATCCTCCTGCCTCAGCCTCCTGAGTGCTGGGATTACAGGTCTGCGTCACCATGCCCTGCTTGCTTTATTACTTTTAGTGGCATAAATGTATTCTGTAGAGTTTTGGTGCCATCATTAATTAAAATTTTTCCATTATTGGAACTCTTAAAAGCTGTTGTCAAATTTTATTATAATTCTGTAAGGAATATTGCCTTTATGTGATTTTTTTGATACTATAGAATTAATTTCTTCAGAATGGATTCCTGTGAACAGGGTTTGTGTCTCACTCAGATCTTTGTTGTGTATGAACAGGTTTATTCCACTTGAGCACTTTCTATAAGTTGAGGTAACTGTATGAAAATAATGAGTATATAGGCTCTGAAGTCTGATAGGAATATAAGGGACTTTCCAGAGCTGTTAGTTTAGCAGCATCTGAATTGTACTTCGGTTGTGGCTCCTTAACTTTCGTTTCAGTGATTGACATAAAGCTGGAAAAGCCCCAGGAGCAACCAGTCACCGAAGGAGGCTGTTCCTGCTAATCCCCCATAGCATCTTCAGCCCTGCTCCAGAAGCTCACTGCTTTGGCCCCTGTACTCTTTCATTGACTGCAGTGTGAATATTGGCTTGAACCTTTTTCCCTTCAGTAATAACATATTGCAATTCATCATTGCTGCCTGTCTCGTGGAGATGATCTATTAGCTTCACAAGCACAAAAATGTCAGTGTCTTCATTATTTATATTTTACAAAAAACCAAAAGATTCCAGTGATAACTGAAGATTAGATACATTTTCTTAACATTTTTCCTTTTTTAATGTTATGATAAGGTACTTCAAAATGATGGAAATGTGAACAGTATGTGCGGCTTGGTTAAGGAGCAGTACGTTCACAGCATTTGCCTCCCTATTTGATCTCGTACTGCTTCTCTCACTTCTCCTTTACCCCATTTCCTATTCCTGCCCTACCAAACGAGGTAGCAAATAGCAGTTTGACCAAGCCCATTGGAATTATCCTTCAGTTTTACATATACCACTTGCTGTAGCAGTAGGCCAAAATATCCAAAATTATTCTTGAACATGGATATAAATTACTTAGACCTTCTTGAGTTAAAACTTAGCTATCATGGTGGGCAGTGCTTGAATGAGGAAGGGGTTCTCCTATATCTTCAAAATGAGTCCTAATGAACATACTTAGTATTCACAGTAGAATATAAAGTGTATTTCTGACCAAAACAAATGACCCTTTCACATGTGCTTTATTAAATGCTGGGAGAGAAGTAACCAGTTAATTCTTCATGGTAAAATCATAAAAGTTCTAATGAACTATTTTTTCCCAAGATTTTAAGATTGTGCAGACTTTTTTTTTAAGATCTTAATAGGTTTTTTTTTTTTTTTTTTTTTTTTGTAT
>NW_004955414.1:17806859-17844706 GCF_000276665.1 Chinchilla lanigera
TTTTTTTTTTTTTTTTTTTTTTTTCGTTTTTTTTAAAATGCTATGCAAGGAAGGCATTGTAAAAGTCATTCGTTAAGAAGAATCAGCCGAAGAATTTACATTTGGTATCATGGTCAAAACTATTATAGCTTTAAAAAATGCTATCTAAAGCTTACCAACGAAGAACCCTTGCAAAATAGCAGATATTCTGTTCTGGACATTTGAGGTCAAATTGAAGATAGAAATAATTTTCTTGTAAGCCCCTAGAGCAGTGGTGGCAAACCTACAGTATGCATGCCACGGCAGGCTGTTCGTATCATTGAAAGCTCTGAAAGGTTTGCCATCGCTGCAGAGGCAGGTCAGAAAAAGCAAATTTGAAGAGGAAAAGGAGAGAATGGAAATATAAGTCAATATTATGCAGATTTATGCCTTATTTTTTTAGCATTTTTTAAATGTTGGGTCGTTTAGGCTGATTTTGCTTTTTATTAGATATGTATAGTTTGATTAATTAACTAGTGATTTAGTTTTATATTTAAGCTACAATTAATCTTTTTTTGGTGATATTTATTTCTTTGCCATTTTTTAAAACTCATTTTAGATGTTTTTTGTTGACTATTTAGAGCATCATCACCATGGCAATATGTATTTCCCTTAAAACACTGCAAACAAATATATTAGGAGTGCACCCTTTTAATCTTTACTAGTTGTTGTGAGATTGCTGTGTAAGTTAATAAACACATTTGTAAATACATTGTTTGCAGGGATTAAAACTCTGAGTTACAGCTCAGAAAAAGCCTGCTGAGTTTATGTTGTAAGCATTACTTAACACAGTATAAAGATGAAAAGACAACAGAAATAACTTCATACTTCTTCATGTCCTCATTGCAACAGAACCCATAACTGGGAAAACCTTACTCCTCTCTCTTCTTCCTCCACTTCTCACTGTAGTCACCTTGTAATATTCAGAGAGCACTTGGATTATCTATCTGAAGAGAGAAATGCTTTCAGATAATCATTAGCCCACATACCTGTAACTTATACTTAAAGATGGGATGGAGTTGTAAAGTGCTTTTATAATATAATATTATTGTTAAAAGCAAGGATTGACTCTTATGTTTTATTTTGACATGGCATGTCCTAAAATAAATATTGATCCAATATGGCAGATTGCTCACATTCTTTATTTGGAAGGAGTTGTGATTTCTCAAAAGGAGGTAATTGTCTTCCCACACTGTTGTATTTGATTCTTTTTATGTATCTTTAAGAAAGTAACCAGTATGCTGCTTTTAATATTGGCCTTTTTATTTGGCTTGGGGTTCTTCAATTGAAGCAGTGAAGTGTGTTCATAGTCTAGGTTTTTTTTTTAAAGAAACACAGTTTTGCTGCCAAAAATACATAAATAAAGCACGAAAGAAAACAATCACTGACTTTGCCTCCCATTCCTGCCAAGGTGTTGAATTTAGCATATGCTTTTTCCTCCATTTGTAGAACTACAAAGGGAATGTGGAACTCAGAAAAATAACAAACATGAACAGGTGTTTAAAAACCCTGGGGAGTCAGATGACTCTTCTCACTTGTTCCGCAGAGTAGAAGAGTGGTTGAAACCTGAAGAACAGCCCTGGTAAAGTAATAGGATATTCAGTCATCAGTCATGCGCCACATAATGACATTTTTGTCGATGATAGACCATATTTATGATGGTGGTCCCATCTGATTGTAACAGCTAAAAAAATTCCTGTCAGCGATACCATGACATTGTAGCACAGCACATTCTCTGTGGTGATGTCGGTGTGAACAAACTTGCTAGGTTTCCAGTAATATAAAAAAGTACAGTGCAACTATGTACATGCATAGTACTTGATAAGTTAACTATGTTAATGATTTATTTACCATATTATTCTATTACTATTTTTGGAGTGTATCCCTACTTACTAAAAATAAAAATAAAAAGGTTACTGTAAAACTGACATGTCACTCCAGCAGCAGCCTCATACATCCCATGTTTATCGCATCTCTTGATTGTGTGTACTCTTGCGCTTGATTTAAGTTTGTTCCATTTTATTCATATGGCTCTAGGACAGTGGTGGCAAACGTATGCCATACATGCCACTAAAACCTCAGTATTGAGGTTTAATTGCAATGTTGGCACTTTGTGAAAATAAGTGGGTTTTGTATCGTAGTTTGGGCACTTGGTCTCTAAAAGGTTGAGCTTGCCTAGCATGCACAAAGCCTTGAGTTAGATCCCCAGTACTGTCAATTTTTTTTTTTTTTTAATTTGAAAAGAACCAAAAAGGAGGTTAATCGTTTAAGTAAAAACATCCAGTAGCAATTCCAGGAAGATTAAAAAATGGGAAGAATTAAAGTACTGGAGGCAAAAAGAATTTTGAACTGGCTGCTGATCCCTGCCTTCTGGAATGCATGCTCTTCTGTCATCCTCTTCCCTTGAGTATAGGCTGGATGTAGTGCCTTGCTCCTAAAGAATAGAACACAGCAAAAGTGAGATGTCACTTCAGCAGTTAGGTTCTGAAGGAGTGGCTTCTGTCTTCTTCCCATTGTATCTCTTTTACTTCTGTATTTAGCAACCTGCCGTGTGGTGAACTGCCTTTGTAGAGCCCCATGTAGCAAGGAGCTGAGGGGCATCCTTCATTCAGCAAGCAGCCAGTGAGGAACAAAAGTCCTTGGTAAAACATGGTGGCACACACCTGTACACATCTGTAATCGCAGCACTCAGAAGGCTGAGGCAGGAAGATCGCCGTGAATTCATAGGCTAGCCTGGATTACATAGTCAAGGCTGGCCTGAACTACATAGTGAGACCCTGTCTCAAAGAAAAGAGAAAAGCCATAAACTGAGAAAATACTTGATTAAGGGGCAAGATTTTAAAATATAGATAGAAAAGCAATCCAGTAAAAAGCAGGCATAATTCAGGTGTGGTGGTGCATACCTGTAATCCCATCTACTCAGGAGAGAAAAGTATCACAAGTGCTAGGCCAGCCTCTGCTTGGACAATTTTTTGTTTTGTTTTTTGGAAACAAGGTCCTACTGTGTAGTTCAGGCTGGCCTGGAACTTGCCACAATCCTCCTGTCTTAGCCTCCCAATTGCTGGGATTACGGGTGTGTGCCACCATGCCCAGCAGTCTGGGCAATTTAATGAGACCCTGTCTGAAAGTAAAATTTATAAAAGGGTTAAAGATGTATGTAGTTCAGTGGTAGAGTGTTGCTTTCCTAGTGTGTAATGTCCTGGGTTCAGTCCCCAGCAAAAGAGAAAAAAAAAGCCAGGCATGGTGGTGCATACCTGTAATCCCAGTACTGGGGAGACTGAGACAGGAGGATCATTACAAGTTTGAGACCAACCTGGACTACAAAGTGAGCTCAAGGCCAGCCTGAATTGCATAGTGAGACTCTGTCTCAAAAAGAAAAAAAAAAAAAAAAAGAAAAAGAAAAAGGGCAAAAGATTTTATAGACACTTCAGAAAAGAAAGGACATGAAAGAAATTGTTAGTCACTGGGGAAATGCAAATTAAAGCCACAATGAGGTACTACTGCACATGTTAGAAAAGCTAAAATTAAAATCACTAACCATACCATGTGTTGGTGAGAAGGGAAATAATAAATTCTTAAACACAGCTGATAACGAGATTTTGGGGAAACAGTATGGAAATTTCTAACAGTAAAATACCTACTTCTGTAATCCAGTCATTCCATAAAGAAAACACCCATAAGAAAAAAACGTGTCCATACAAAGACTTACACAGTGTACATAGCAGCTTTATTTGTATTTGCTTAGAACTGGAAAAAACCCAAATGAGTATTAAAAGCATATGCCTGTAATCCCAGTCCCCTGGAAGGCTGACCCAGAAGGATCTCAAATTCAAGCCCGCTCTGAACAATTTAGTGACTTTGCAAGACTCTCTCAAAACAAAAAACCAGCCGGGGATAGAGAGAAACACGGGATGTGCATGCTGTGGGACACCACTCAGCCATGAAGCAGTTGACACAACATCCGTAAATCTCAGATTCCTCAGTAAAAAAAAAAGTGGAGCACAAGAGTACATTTTTATGATTCTGCTTATATAAAATTCCAGCCTATGCAAACCCTGGTACAGATCATTGGTTGTCTGAGGAATCACGAAAAGTGGAAAAAAGTATTACATAAGGACCTATAGGGCTGAGCATAGCGGTGCACTAGTGTAATCCCCACATGGACCAGGCTGAGGAAGAGTGCAAGTTTGAGGTCAGCCTGGGCTCTGGTAAAATCCCATTTTAAAAAACTCAAGCAAACAAAGAGAAAAGCCATGGAGAAGCTTTTGGGTGTGATGGTTGTGTGTATTATCTGATTGTGAGTTTCACTGGTGTGTACATAACATCACAAGGTATCAAGTTACACTGCATTTGTGTATCCATCGTACTTCAGGAAAGCTGGTGAATAAACATTGCTTCAGCAAAGTGGCTCATAGAGGAGGGGAAATTGAGTAAAATTTTAATTGGTTTATCTTAAAGATGACCACGAATAAGAAATGAACACCTGGACAGTATTGATTACTGTATTTCAAGCACATTGTACATCTCTCCATTTATGTAGGTCTTTAAATTTTCCTACCAGTTTAATAATTTGGGGGAGATAGTAAAGATTGAACCCAGGGTTTTCTCATTGAGCTACATCCCTAGTGAATGCACCTGGCTTTTCACTTTAATATTTCTTGCTGTATCTACTGTATACATCTTTCAAAAATTTATTCCTAAATATTTTTTTGTTTCTTTTTATGATAGCAAATGAACTGATGTTTTGGGTTTTTTAAATTTCAATTTCCAATTGTTTCCAGTTTCCTGCAGATATAGACATTACAATTAATTAATTGCTATATACTGACTTGAACATGCTTTGCTCATTCATTAGTTCTAGTAGTTTTTAGTTAATTCCTTAGTGTATTTTAGTGTATTAATTCCTTTAGTGTATTTTGTACAAGCAATTACATCATTTACCTACAGTAAAATACTAAACCAAAGGGATGAAAGCAAATATCCTTGTCTTCTCAGTTTGGGGGAAAAACATTTAGCGTTTTATTTGAAGTTATGTGTTAGCTGTGTTTTTAACAGCTGTAATGAGATGTAGGTTACGTAGCACACAATTCAGTTATTTCTGTTTTTGTTTTGTGAGACAGGGTCTCACTGTGTAGTTCAGACTGGCCTTGAACTCACTATGTAGCCTAGCCTGGCCTCAAACTTGCAGCAGTCCTCCTGCCTCAGTCTCCTGATTGCTGGGATTACAGGCATGTGTCACCATGCCCAGCCGATTCACTCATTTAAAGTGTACAAAGAGCCGGAAGTATAGCTCAGTGGCACAGCACCTTGCTTGGCAAGCGCAAGGTCCTGAGTTGGATTCCTGGTACCAAAAAAAAAAAAAAACAAACAAACAATTACTGATTTTTGTATATTTAGAATTGTGTCACCTTCACTACAGTCAACTTCATTCCATGCTGGGTAAGGTGGCCCATGTCTGTTAATTACATCACTCAGGAGGCTGAGGCAGGAGCATTGCCATGAAGTTTGAGGCTAGCATGGGGTCGGTTACAGAGTGAATTCAAGGCCAGCTTGAACTACATAGCAAGATCCTGGCCAAAAAAAAAAAAGTAAATATTTTTTATCACTTCAAAAAAGCCCTTACCTATTAGCAGTCACTCTACATTTTCTCCTAACCTTTCCAATCACTCCCTCCAGCCTAAGCAACTGCTCGATTTACTTTCCATCATTAATAGTTTCATCTGTTCTGGACATTTCATGTAAATGGATCATGCAATATGTAGCCTTTTGTGCCTAGTCTCACGGGGCATAATGTTTAAGGTTCATTCATGAAGTAGCATACATCACTTAATTTTATTGTATGGCTGTACTATGGTTTTATTTACCAATCAGTTGATGTTTGAGTTGTTTCCACTTGAGCTATTATAAATACTGCTGCTGTGGATATTTACATGCAAGATTTGTGTGGACATTTTTTCCCTATTGAGCATCTATCTACGTTTGGAATTGGGGGATCATAAAATTCTGGTTAGTTGGTTGGTTGGTTTTGTTTTGTTTTCCTTTCCACAAGTTTCTCCTATTACTAAATCTTAGTTTAGAGCCAGGTGTGGTGATGTACAACTGTAAGTCCGGCACTCTGGAAGGCTGAGGCAGGAGGATTATGAGTTTGAGCCCAGCCTGGGCAACTTAGTGATTTAGTGAGACCCTATCTCAAAAGTATAAAACGGGATTGGGATGTAGCTTAGTGCAGGAGCCCTGTGTTTCATCTCTGGTACCACCAAAAAAAAAAAAAAAAAAAAAAAAAAAACATCTTCCTCTAGCATGGTACATTTGTTGCAGTTACAAAACCAATATTGACACATTATTAACAAAAGACAGTATTCTATTCAGACTTCCTTAGTTTTCATCTATATCTTTTTTCCAGGATCTTATCCAGGTTATCACATGACATGGCTCCTTTTCCTATGGCAGTTTCTCAGACATTCATTGATTTTAATGTCCTTAACAGCTTTGAGGAAGACTGGTGAGGTATTTTGTAGGATACTCCTCTATTGGAATTTTTTTTTTTCATAATTAGACTGAAGTTAATTGGTTTTGAGGAAGAGCACAGAGAATTTGGAATTCTTGTTTTGTTTGTCTTTTTGAGACAGGGTCTCACTATGCTGTTCAGGCTGGCTTTGAACTCACTTTATAGTCCAGGCTGGCCTCGAACTCGTAATGATCTTCCTGCCTCAGCCTCCCAAGTGCTGGGATTACAGGCGTGCATCACCACGCCCAGCAAAATGTGGAATTCTGCAAGGGAAATTTGTCTCTGATCCCCCTCTCATGTATTTATTCAATAATTTATATCAGAACAGACATGTATAATTATTTTATACGTTGTGTTGTAGTCCAGGGCCAGGGATACAGCTCAGTGGCCTAAGTGCCTGCCTGGCAAGCGCAAAGTGCTGAGTTCGATTCCCAGTACAAAAAAAAAAGTTACAGTCCAATACTACATGTTATTCTGTTATACATATTGTTCCATCTTTTGCCCCTTTGATATCTTCCATCAGTGCAGATTTTTTGTTTTGTTTTAGAGCACTTTTGTACTTCATGGCATTACATTATGCTGCATGCACATCTTAGCTATTTCTTTACTTACTCCTAGAATTAACCATTTCTCAAAAGGACCTGATTTCTTTAGTCAGAGAATTGGTATTCGAAAACAAGAGGGAGCTGGACATGGTGGCGCACACCTGTAATCCCAGCCTTGAGGCAGGAAGATTGCTGTGAGTTCTGGGCCAGGCTGCACTACATAGTGAGACCCTGTCTCAGAACCCCAAAACAATTAATACATATAAGAGTATGGAGGAGTATGTAGCTCCGTGGTAGAACATAGGCATAGCGTGTGTGAACCCTGTGTTTTACCCTAGCACAGGAGACAGATGAAAGAAATATTTGTGTATTATCCATGTAAATGCACATCTTTAACATATCTGTATACAGTATCCGTGTCTATATTAAGCTAGGTATCAGTTCATACTCAGGCCTCCAACTCTAGGCCATTGCCACGTGGATCATTTTGGCCTCTTCCCTTTGCTTCTCTGTAAATTCCCACTCCATCAGTGAAAAACCTACCGTGATCTGCCATTCATTTAACTTAATCACTCAGTTCCAGTACACAAGTAGAATAATGTCAGAACTGTTAACAAGAGCCCCAGAAAGTGTTTCTCAGCCGCAGTACAGTGCTTATGTACAGTTCTCTTTACTGTTAGTCTGACAGATTTCATTTCCAGAGTTACTTAGGTCACCACACATTTTCACACATTTGTAATACAAGTAAATACTTTCATCATAGTCTGCATTCTTTTCTTGGAAACCCAGCTGTCTAAATTTCAGATAGATATTCATCCTTTATGCTATAAAGTTCTTTGAGTTTTCACAAAAGCATATTGTCATGTATCCAGCATTATAGTATATGGAATAGTTGAACTGCCTTAAAAGTCAGCTATTCAAAGGTTGGAAATATAGCTCAGTGGTGCATTGCCTGCCTGGCAAGTGTGAGGTCTTGAGTTCAATTCCCAGTACAAAAAAAAAAAAGAGAGACCAGAAACAATCGCCTATTCAATTCTCCCTCCCTCTGAGATCCTGGCAACTGCGGTTATTTTTACTGTCTCCATAGTTTTGTGTTTTCTTGGGAGACATGTAGTTGAATTAACATAATGCTAAGCCTTTTAAAACTTGCTTCTTTCACTTAGCAGTATATATTTATAGTTTAGTAAGATCTTTTTGTGAGTTGATAGCTCATTTCTCTTCATCAGTGAATAATATTGTATTGTATACACTCTTCACCTGTGGAAGGTTATTTTGGTGCTTCCCGTTTTTAGTAATTATGAATAAAACATTTATATAATGATTTTTTGTGTTTTTTTGGACACAGGGTCTTATTGGGCTTGATGGCACACGTCTGTAATTCCAGCACTCAAGAGGCTGAGGCAGGAGGATCATTGCGAGTTTGAGACCAGCCTAGGCTACACAGGGAGCTCGAAGCCAGCCTGAACTGCATAGTGAGACCCTGTCTCAAAAAGACAAAAAAACAAAAACAAACAAAAAAACAGAGAGACAGAGTCTTGTTATGTAGTTTTAGCATGGCCTTGAACTCACTATATAGCCCAGGCTGGCCTAAAACACATGGCAATCCACCTGCCTCAGCTTCCCAAATGCTGGAATTGCAGGCATGTGCCATCATCCCCAGAGGATATAAAGATTTTTAGAAGGGTATAAGTTTTCAGTTCAATTGACTAACACCTAGGGGTGTGATTGCTGAATTCTAATGGTACGCTGTATTTAGCTTTACAAGAAAAACCACTACAGGGGGCTGGGGATTTAGCTCAGCGGCAAAGCGCCTGCCTGGCAAGCGCAAGGTGGTGAGTTTGGTTCCCGGTACCGGAGAAAAACCAAAAAAAAAAAAGAAAAAAACGCTACAACATGTCTGTATCATTTTGCGTTTCACCCAGCAAAGAATGACAATTCTGTTGTCCTGCACTGTCACCAGCATTTGGTACTCAGTTTTTCTGTTTGTTTGCTTTGGATTTAAGTCATTCTAACAGGTGTGTGGTGGTATGTAGTGGGATTGTTTGTTTTAATTTGTCCTAATGACAAATGATGTTCAGCATCTTATCAGTTGCTTATTTCCCCTGTTTGGTGATATGTCTGTTCATATCTGCCCATATTTTAATTGGGTTGTCTGTTTCCTTATTGAATTTTAGGAGTTCTTTATATATTTTAGAAAAATATAAAAGAAAAAAGAAAAATATAAATATATCTTTAAATATAAATATTTAAAATATGGAGACATTTAAAACATTTTTAGTACATGTTTGCAATACAAACTGATTACACTCATTGTGGGGAGTTGGTACATGTACATAGCACATCTATTTTTTTTCCCTGCCAGCCAGTCTCAGATTTATTTACTTACTTTTAAGTCTTTATCAGTTAATTATCATAAACACAGATTGATAGCCAGACTAACGGACCAAAGAACATATAGAACACATAAAAATTATACTAAATCAAAGTACACTTTTAGATACATTGGTCATGCTGGATTACAGTACCTTTTATAGAGATATTAGATATATAAAGAACTTTAAGATAAGAGTTTTGGGAATATTTTCTCCAGATCTCTGATGGTTGTTTTGGTGTGTGTGTGTGTGTGTGTGTGTGTTTGTGTGTAGTATTGAACTAGGTCCTTTGCACTGAGCTACATCTATACCCCTGTTTTGTTTTTTTTTTAATTTGAGACTGGGTCTAAATTGCCCAGACTTACCTCAAATTTGCAATCCTCCTGCCTCATCCTTATGAGTAGGTGGGGTTACACTGTACCTAACGTATCTTTTCAGTGTTTTAACGTTTTTTAGATAGATGCACCCTATCAGATTGAGTGAGAGGTTGTTTGGTCTTATTTAAGTGAGTGCATGTTCAAATTGTTGAAACACTTTTCCTATATCTATTTAATCATATAGGGTTTTTTTGTTTGTTTGTTTTTTGTTTTTGGTGGTGCTGGGGATCGAACCCAGGGCCTTGTGCATGCAAGACAAGAACCCTACCACTGAGCCACATCCCCAGCCCCAATCATATGGTTTTCATTCATTGTTGTGTTTATATGGTAAGTTATTTGGGGTTCTGATGTCATTGTTTTTTTTTGTTTTTTTTGTTTTTTTTTTTTTTTTTCTGATGTCATTGTTTTACTTTTGTTTTTGTTTCTTTGACGTGGGCTTTCATTAAGTCATCCAAACCAGCCTTGTTTTGCTGTGTAGCCCATGCTGGCCTTGGACTTGCTCCTCACTCCTGAGACAAACCTGGATTTAATTTGCTAATATTTTGTTAAGATGTTTGTGTTTCTGGTAAAAGATACAGACCTATAATTTTCTTGTAATATCTTTGTCAAGTTTTTGTATTATTATAAAATTGTTATTAAAGTTCATCATAAAGTCAGCTGGAAATACTCTTCTATTTCTGAAAGATTATGTGTAAAATTATAGTATCTTTTCTTTCTGCCTTTGATCATAATTCAGCAGTGACACCATCTGGGCCAGGAGTTTTGAATAAGAATTCAATTTCTTTGTTAGATACATGGCTATTCAGATTTTCTTGTGTGACTTTTTGGAAATTTGTCCATTTCACCTAACTTGTAAAATTTATTTTTTTAAACCTTTTGGGGGGCAGGTAAGCATATGCTCTACCACTGAGCTACATCCTCAGCCTCATCAGATTGATTTACATAAAGTTATTCCTAATAGGGTCTGGGGATATAGCTCAGTGGCACTGGTGCCTGCCTGGCAAGTGCAAGGTTCTGAGTTTGATTCCCAGTACCAAAAATAAAAGGTGTTCCTAATAGTCCTTTACCTCGTTTTTTACATTTTTGTTGTGTTAAAATATGTAACATTAGGGACAGGGGTTTAACTCAGTGGTAATGCACTTTTTTTTAGAGCACTTTCATAGAACACATAAAGTCTTAGGTTCAATACTTGGCACTACCAAAAAATGAAACAAAAAAATGTAACATAAAATTTACCTCTTTTTTTTTTCAGTACTGGAGATTGAACTCAAATCCTTCTTTCCACTGAGCTACATCCCATTACTGTTTGTTTATTTATTTGTTTGTTGTATGAGGCAGGGTTTCACTGAGTTAGCCAGGCTGGGCTTGAACTTGCAACTTCTCTCCAGCTCCCAGAACATGGAGATTGCAGGCATTCTCCACCACCCCCAGCTAAAATGTAATATTTTATCCATTTTAAGTGTACAATTAAATGGCATTAAGTATGTTCACAATGTTGTATATCCATCACTATTTCCAGGAGGTTTTTATCATCCCAAATAGAAACACTGGAACCATTAAATAATAATTCTCCATTCCTTCCTTTCCCAGCCCCAGGGCCCTCTAATATGCTTCCTTTGCCTTGATTTTGCCTATAAGTCAAATAATAATAATTATCCTTTTGTGTCCAGCTTGTTTAACTCAGTATTTTTTAATGATCATCCATGTTGTAGCATGTATCAGAATTTCATTTCTTTTTATGGCTAAGTATCCCATTATTTGTACATACTATGCAGTGCTGCCTTGGTTCACAAACTGAATTTGGCCCATGATTCTGGGGAAGATGGCCACTGTTGCATCAGTCACTTGATGAGTTCATGAACAGAAGCAGAATTTTTGATGAATGCTTCTGTTTGTGAACCTAATTGTGTTGGAACAGAAACATTCATGAACCGAAGTATTTAAAGTATTTGGTTTAGCCACTTATCTGACACTTGATCATATAATTTTATGTTTAATTTTTTGAAAACTTTTCCATAGTAGCGGCATCATTTTACATTTACATAGCAGTGTATGAATGTTCCAGTTTGTGAACATCTACCTTTATGTATTTATTTGCTTGCTTGCTAGGTAGCTAGGTGAGCATACTACCAATGAGCTACATCTCCAGCCCCCCACCTTTTTGACAATAGCCATCCTGTGCTCTGTTTTTTATTTTTGGGGGTACCAGGAATCAGACTCAGGACCTTGCACTTGCCAGGTCCAGGCACTGTGCTACTGAGCCTGGGCCCCAGTAGCCATCCTAATAAGTGTGAATTGGTATCTCATTGTTGTATCTTACTATGGCTTGGTTTTGAATTCCCTAATGAATAAGAGATGTTGAACATCTCTTCATGTGCTTATTGGCGTTTTGTATATCTTCTTAGGTGAAATATCTATTCACGTCCTTTACCAGTTTATAAATTGGGTTATTTGGTTTTGGTTTTAATTTTGGTTTTGCTGTTGAGTTATTAGATTTCTTTAGGTAATATAGATGTTAACTCTTTAACAAGTGAATGTATAAAATATTTTCTGCTGCTTTGTGTGTTGTTCTTTTTACTTTTTTTGGCTTTATTTTTGTTTTTGGGACAGGGTTTCGCTATGCAGTTCAGGCTGGCTTACTATGTAGCCCAGGCTGGCCTCAAACTCGTGGCAATCCTCTTGCCTCAGCCTCCCAAGTGCGGGGATTATAGGTGTGTGCCACCACGTCTGGCCCAAGTTATCTTTTCAGTTGTCATTGTTACCTGACCTCTTGATGTCATAACCAAGAAAGCATTGCCAAATTCATGATTATGAAGATTTCCTCATGTTTTATAGTTCATCAAAGCTTTATGATGGTATTGTAAGTAGAATTTTTTGTAATTTCCTTTTCAGATTTTTTTTATTGTCAATGTATAGATATAAATATTAGTCATTCTGTCATTGGTGGGATAAGGGACCAGACATACACAAGTTGAAGGAAAAAAGGTTTATTTTGGTGCGTGGTTTCAAGGAGTTCCATCCATGGTTGGCTGGCTCTAACACAGACATAGCACGGTGGAGGGGTCTAGCAGAGGAAAGCTGCTCAACCCGTGGCAGCCAGGAAGCAGAGAGAGAGAAGAGAGCTAGGCAGAGAATTGAAAGAGCCTGGGACAAAAATATACCTTTACAGGTCATGCCCTTCATGACCCAGCCAGGCCCCTCCTCTTAACAGCACATTCAGCTATGATGTCATCAATGGACTAATCCACTGATGATGTACTATTTCCATGACCCAATCACCTTTCAAAAGGCCCATGTCTGAGGGGACTTTTTTTTTTTGAGACAGGGTCTTCCTATGTAGTTTATGGTGTCCATCCTCCTGCCTCAGCTTCCCAAGTGGTGGGACTGCAGGTGTGCACCACCATCCCCAGCTGTGGGGGCATTTTAGATCAAACCGTAACATTTTCCTCCTGGTCTCTAAAGCCTCATGTCCATCTCATTGTTCTGCAAAATGCATTTAGTCCATCTCTAAGGGTCAACAATTTCAACTATTTGTTTTTGTTGTCGTTTTTGAGACAAGGTCTAGCTATGCAATTCAGGCTGGCCTTGAGCTTACTATGCAGTCCAGGCTGGCCTCAAATGCATGGTAATCCTTCTGCCTCACCCTCTCAAGTGCTGGGATTTCAGGCATGTGCTACCATGCCTGGCAAGAGTCACCAATTTCCTAACCGGTCTAGCACTGCTCAAAAGTCCAAGTTCAAAATCTCTGAGACTCAAGGCAAACCCACTGTGAGTCCTTGTAAAAATCAAAAAGAGAGTTAAACCCTTGCAACATAAATTGGCACAGGACAAACACTGCCATTCTAAAAGAAAGGAATAGGAGAATTGAAAGGAATAGGATCAGCCGGGCATGGGGGTGCACGTCTGTAATCCCAGCACTTGGGAGGCTGATGCAGGAGGATTGTTGCAAGTTTGAGACCAGCCTGGGCTACATAGTGAGCTCAAGTCTGAATTACATAGTGAGACCCTGTCTCAAAAAGACAAAAAAAAAAAAAAAAAAAAAAGAATAGGGTAAAAATAAGACCAGACCCCAGGAGAGCAAACATTAAATCCTGTAGTCTCATGTTCATATCCAGGGCATGTAATGATGAGATGTATGTTCCACGTGGCCCTGCCCATGGCCTTCCCCTTGTAACCTACATGGCCTCTCTCTTGGACTGATTCTGCTCACTTCCTGCAGCTTTCCCCTACAAATGTTCCATGTTCCTGGAATCTCCAACTTCCTAGAGTCTCTATTGCAACTCGGCTTCACTCTTGCAGGTTCATGTCAGACCTTCTTAGGATTTCCTGGCAGGGAAAGTAACACTGTCACACCACACTGCCTGACCTCTTACAGTCTGAATGCCTGCGAAATCAGCACCATATGTGGGTAATGCCAAGGTCTGGCGTCAGCTTAGCAGTAGCCCTCTTGGACCATGACTGCAGCAGCCTCTGAATGCCTGGGCAACAGAACTCAGGGATACACTTCATTCAGCTGCCCTAAATGAGCAAGGGGCTCTGGGACTCGTCTCAAAGTCAGTCTTTCAAGAGTTTACCCTTTTTCACCCTTGAGTCTGTGATGGATGGCCAATTCCTGAAGTGACCACAAGCCACCTTTCCTATTGTCCTGGTGCAAAATACTTGGCTTCTTTGTAATGGCACTAATCTGTTTAATAACCACACCTTCTGTGGCTGCAGTTTTGCTCATGCTTCCCTTCTGCTTAAACTGCAGGTTTTTCAAATCTTTTAGCTCTGCTTATTGCTCCTGAATCTCACTGTAGATCTGGCTAAAAGCAGCCTGGAGAATCCATGCCATTGCCTGAATGAAATTTCCTCTATCAGATAATTAGTCTGCCACCTTTAAATTCAGCCTCATAGAAAGGTTTAGGACATAAGCAAAATGTAGACAAGTCATTTGCCTGAATATAACGCTAGTGTCCTCTAGTCCAGTTCCCAGTAGAGTCCTCATTCCCATCTGAAACCTCATGAGCCTGGCCTTTATTATCCAAATTTCTGTCAGCATTCTGGTCTTATGAGCTCCCACCAGAATCACTCATCAATCTGCCTCCAGCATTCTAAGGCTTCTCTAGCCCACTTCTCCAAACCTTTCCAAACTCCTCATACAAACCAGGTCCCAAGGGTTTCAAACTGCATGGTCAGGTGTAGTTACAGCAACAACCTCACTCTCAGGACCAGTGTTCTGTATTAGTCAACTTTCACTCCTGGGACAAAATATCTGACACAACTTGGAGAGGTTGATTTTGACTCACAGTTGCACAAGTTTCAGTCCAGGTGAGCTTGTTCCATGGTAGAAATGACATGGAAGCAGAGAGTGAGGCAAGAGCTAGAGCAAGACCCTTCAAAGCCATGGCCCCAAGCGGCTATCTTCTTCACCGAAGACCTTCTGCCTAATTTCACATTCAGCCACAAAAAATTCATCCGTGGATAAACATAACACTGATACCCCCGTGTGTTATGATTTAGATCTGGGGTGTCCCCCTAAGCCTCATATATTTGGAGGATGATCGGATTGTGGGGGCATGAAGCTGACTTGCCATTAGGAGATTGGCCTGGTTAGAGGCCAACCAATGGGGATGTGACCTAGAAGGCTGTATCCCCCTCCTCCACTTCTCCTTTCTCACTCTGCTTCCTCATTGCCATGATGGGAGCAGCTTTCTTCTGCCAGACCATTTCACCACGACTCATTCTTTGCAGCCAGCTGACTATGGACATCCTCTAAAAACCGTGAGCCAAAATAAACCTCTCGGGGCTGGAGATTTAGCTCAGCAGCAAAGCGCCTGCCTGGCAAGCGCAAGGTCATGAGTTCGGTTCCCGGTACCGGAGAAAAACCAATAAAAATAAAAATAAAAATAAAAAAACAAAATAAACCTCTCCTCCTTTAAATTGTGGGTGTTAAGTATTTTGTCCCAGTGACAAGAAAGTGACTAAGACACTATGATCCAATTACCTTCCAAAAACCCCACCTCTGAATACATAAGACTTCCAGAGGACATTTTATTTTATTTAGTTCAGTTTTTGAGAGAGTCTCGTTATGTAGTTCAGGCTGGCCTTGAACTCACTATATAGCCAAGGCTGGCCTTGAACTCGTGGTAGTCCTCCTGCCTCAGCCTCCCAAGTGCTAGGATTATAGGCATATGCCACCACACCTGGCTGGGAGGACATTTTAGATCTAAATCATAATAATATATAAATTTTTGAGTTGGGTTTTCATCCTGCAACTTTGCTAACTTCATGTGATACCTCTAAGAGTGTTTTGTTTTGGTCTTTTTTAATTCCTTAGCCAAGATTTGTCAATTTTGTTAATCTTTACAAGGAACCAATTTTGGGTTTCATTGAACTTTTTCCCTCTATTTTTATTTATCTGTTTCCTAATCTTTATTATTTCCAACCTTCTATGAGCATTGGATTTAGTTTGCTATTTTTCTAATTCCTTCAGGTGTAGAATTACTTTTTTTTTTTAGTCTTTTTGAGGCGGGGTTTCACTATGCAGTTCAGGCTGGCAACGAACTCACTTTGTAGCCTAGGCTGACCTGTAACTCCTCCCAAGTGCTAGGATTACAGGTGTGCGCCACCACACCTGGTTTATATTGTTCATTTGAGGTTCTTTCTTTCTATCTATCTTTCTTTCTCTCTCTCTTTCTTTCTTTTTCTCTTTCTTTCTTTTGTGGTGCTGGGGATTGCTAAATTACATCTCCAGCCTCTTTTTTATTATTATTTTTTTATTTTTTTTTAAGACTGGGTCTCACTAAGTCTCCAAGTTACCCAGGCTGGGCTTGAACTTGCAACCCTTTTCCTTACTTCAGCATCCTGAGTAGCTGGGATTATAAGTGGATACAAACATACCTTGTGTATCTTCTTTCTTTTTAATGTATGCATTTATAACTATACCATTTCTTTCTTAGCCAGAGATGTGGCACACACCTGTAATCCCAGGTTCTCAGCAGGCTGAGGCAGAAAGATTGCAAGTTCAAGACAATGCCTGGGCAACTTAGTGACACTTTGTCTCTCAAAATAAAATTTGAGAAAAGGGCTGAAGATGCAGCTCTGTGGTAAAACACCTCTGAGTTCCAGCCTCAGCATGGCAAACAAACAATCCTTCTCTCTTAACGCTGCTTTAGTCTTCTGGTTGTACTGACTATTTATCTTTTTTTTCTTTTTTTGAGACAGGGTCTCATTATGTCATGCAGGCTGGCCTCAAACTCTAGGCTATCCTCCTGCCTCAATCTCCCAAGTGCTGGGATTACAGGTGTACACTACCATGTCCGGCTGACCATTTATTTTTTTTTAAATGTCCCTGTTTATTTCTAGTAATAAGTTTTGGCTTGAAGTCTATATTGTTTAATACTAAAATAGCTACTCTAGCTTTTTTTTTTTTTTTTGAGATAGGATCCTGCTTTGTGGTTCAGGCTGAACTTGAACTCACTATGTAGACTAGGCTGGCCCTGAACTTGCAATGACCCTCCCGCCTCAGACTACAGGCAAGCACTACCACACCTGGCTCTAGGTTGCTTATACTTACTGCTGACATGGTATATCTTTTTCCATCCTTCTACCTTCTTCTTTTTTTTTTTTTTTTCTTTTTTAATTTTTTGGAGATGGGTCTCCCTGTGTTGTCTATGCTGACTGCAAACTCAAACAATCTTCCCGCTCAGACTCCCAAGTAGCTGGGAACACAGGCATGTGGCATCCAACCTTCTACTTTCAATTCATTATCTTTGTATTTTAAAATGCAGTGTACCTTTTATAAATACTGTATTGTTGGGTCTCGCTTGTTTATTCATCCTGGCAATTGGTCTTAATCTGTGCTTTCTTTTTTATTTTTAATCTTTTTTTTGTGGTTTCGTTCTATATACACTTAATTTTTTTTTTTTTTCTTTTTTGAGACAGGGTTTTGCTATGCATTTCAGGCTGGCCTGGAGCTCCCTTTGTAACCCAAACTGGCCTAGAACTTGCAACAATCCTCCTGCTTCAGCCTCCCAAGTGCTGGGATTACAGGCATACGCCACCACACCTGGTTTACACTTAATTATTAACATGTCTGGATTTAGGTGTGACATTTTAGTGTTTGGTTTTTGTTTCCTCTGTTTTTAAATGCATGCCTTTTAACAATTCACTTTCTCTTTACGTCTTTTTCTTTGTAGGTAAGATGGGGTGGTAACACCTAGCTGCATGGTTGTTGTGGAAACTTAGGCGATGGATAAAGCAGGGCAGGCTCTGAGCAGTGCGTAGGAATGCTGCCAGCTCAGCACAGCAAACTCAAACACCTTGTCTGGCAGCTTCCTGGCACTTGTTTGGTCTTCATTCACTGGAAGGAATCTGGATGGCTTGGGCTCTTCCTGCATGTGAAATAAACCCTGAAAAAGTCCTGAGACTGTGGCCTAGAGAGTGGACACATTCCCAGAGCCAGTCTGAGAGACCTCCCTCAGAAGCATGCTGAGGTTGCAAAGCACAAACTGCGTCTGGTCTACTGCTGTGTCTTCTGAGCACAGTTCAGGCCTGTGGGCACGTGCAGGGTGTGACCTTCGACAGCAGATACTCGTGGACTTTGAGCTTCTTAAGGGGCACTTATGCCCATGCTTTTGCCTATGCCATTGCTGCTTCCCAGGCTGCCATATGCTCATGAGCCTGGCCTAGGGGGTTTCCTGTAACCCGTCCCACCTATGCCCTGCCCACCTACCACCCGTCCTCACCATGTAGCTGCCGTGAAGTGAGACTGATGTTGGAACTTCATGGCACTCGCAGGGTATAAGGCCATTGCTTGTGCTGATTCTTCCATCCGATCTCTCTACATATAAAGCCCTCATCTGTTCGCAGATGGCCAAAGCCCTCCTTATCCTTCAAGGCTTAAACAGTCTCACTTCATGACCCTGAAGCTTCCCCAGTTCAGTTGGAAGCAGGTGTGCATCCCAGTGTTTTCTCTTCTTTGACTTAAATCAGTTTCAGCAGGGGATTTCTGTCACTTATAACCTGAAAAGGGCCGAGGCAGGCTGTTTCCTTCCCCTGGTCTCTCTGTAAAAACAGTTCACTGATTCAACTCTCAGATAGAAACTCACTGAGAAAGATCCCAGTGCCACAGGCCTCTCAGAGAGCAAATGGGTCTGCCCTGCATCACCCATCAGCTTAGACAGCAGAGACCCTGACAGCCTCTCCCTGTGACCCTCAGGATGCCCAACTTCAACCTGCCACCTCATGAGCAGGGAAAGGAAGATCCAGAAAAGTGAGCTGCCCCAAGCTGCTCAGCCCAGCCTGACCTCAGAGTCCATATCTCCTATTAGAGAAGGCTCTAGTAGATGCTGGGTCACAGAGGTGTCTCAGGAAAGCAGGGTGTCCTGGGGGAACAGAACAAGCCAGAGCCAATTCTAGAGCCAACCACATCTTTATTAATTTCTGCAGCTGAGCCAATAGAGCCCCCGTCAACTGGAGAATTTTAGTGGACGACACCAGGTCCTGGGCAAGTGTGTTAGCATTTCTACTGGTGACTGGGACGGGGCTGGGGCAGAGGCTGGAAGGGGACCAAATGAAGAGACTGCAGGCAGGCACATGGCAGAGGGTGCTTCCCGGTACAGGCTGGTACAGAATTGGCTGGTACAGAATTGGGTCAGGTCCCCAGGGAAACACTGCCATCTCCCCAGAAGTAAAGAAGAGACAAAGCAGGAGACGGTGAAAGTCACAGCAACAGACAGCTCCAGGGACTGGAAAGGCATTTCCTGATGGAGGCAACTTGCTAAGGCTAGAGCCCACCTGTCCCCTGCCCAGAAGCCCCCAGGTTAAGTTCAATTGTTGTCCTGAGGACCAGGGGCCTAGGAAACTACTAGTGGGAAGGATGGAACGAAACTGTTTCTGCTAAGGGTCTGTGTCAGTAGTAACAAAATGGGCAAAATACTCATCATAGGTGCAGTCATGAAACTTATTTGAAAAACTCACACCTCCCCTTCACTGGGCAGGCTCCTTAGCCTGCAGCTCACCATGATTTGTCCCCATCCGACCCCAAATGACCTCCCCTTTAATTTTTTTTTTTTTGTCGTCTTTTTGAGACAGGGTCTCGCTGTGCAGTTCAGGCTGGCCTGGAGCTCACTTTGTAGCTCAGGCTGGTCTCCAACTCGCAACAATCCTCCTGTCTCAGCCTCCCAAGTGCTGGGATTACACGCGTGCGCCACCACGCCCGGCTTTAATTCTTTGGATGTGCCAACAGCAGCGCTCCCAGCCTACCTGCCTCACGCACTTCCCCTATTCAGCCTTGTCAAAGGACAGATGACTCTGCAGCTTGGTCAAGTGTCTGTTTACTCCCGTTTCCCTCACCACGCCTGGCGCTCTCCCAGGAGAGGCAGGGAGCCCTATTAATGTTGTCACACCAGAGCCTGGGAGATTTAAATCCAGATGAAGTTGTTTGCTGTCTCCTGGTGCGTTTGCAGGAAATGTATGCATATGCGTCTGTAGGGGATTTCTGGGGTGTCCGGATGTGGGGATTTCTAGCCATGTTCCTGCCTCAGATGACAGCTTCTTCTGGAGTTGGGAGAGGGGAGGAGGAAAGAAAAGGGGAGATGGCTCAAGCCCAGAAGGCGCTCAGGGCGAGGAGAGGGTCAAATGGGAGCGGGCGTGGGTGGTGGAATCCAGGAGGTAAAGGGGGCTAGCGGTAAGCGCGGGGTCCCGAGCTCTCGGAGTCCCAAGGTTCAGAACCAGCAGGGTGACCACATGAGAGAGCCCAGCGCGGCGCCCGTGGCGGCCCCGGCCAGCATGCCCATGGCCAGCGGGGCGCCCGAGCTGTAGCAGGGGTCCTCCCGCACGATCACGTGCGTCACGCCGGGACCTGCGGAAAGCCAGAGGGCCCAGGAGGGCCGGGACCTCAGAGGAGGGAACCGACTCATCTGACTCATCCTCGTTCCCTCTCCGCGTGACTCCAGCCCAACCCAGGGTTAAGGCGCTGAGCCCGTTTCCGCGGCTTCCAGGTCTTGTATGTGCCACAAATGTGCTGGGACTGTGGGGCTAGGGCCGAGTGGCAGGGCAACTCCAGGATCTCTAGGCACCCCAGCGCTGCACCTGAGGATGGGCTTCACAGCCCAGACTTTGGAGCGGGAAGGAGGCAGCCATCCCCGCATTAACCACCAGGGGTCGCTATCGGCTCAGGAACGGCATCAAGAGGCAGCCCGGCGAGTGGGTCGGGGCGAGCCTGGAGAGGTGCATCGGATCTGGAGTAGGGAGGGCTATTTCGAATCACAGAATGGGGAAGGGCTAAGGTGGAAAATCTGAGATCACCAAAGGGTGAGGCCTGGTCCTGACTGATGGGCCGTGGGCAGGGCCTGGTGCCGGATCTAGGCAGGCCTGGCGCTGCGCAGGCTGGGGCTTACCTGCATAGGGCGGCCCATAGTAGCTGCGGACGTAGGTGGCCTCGTGTGCATTGGGGGGCACCACCTCGTAGTAGTCCTGGTATGGGCTGTAGACACGCACCTGGGGAATCCAACCCGGTCAGCTGCCCAGGAACTCCCTGGCCTGGGCTTGGTCCCCCACCCTCTTCCTAGCCCCCTCAACCCAGAGAGCCTCCTCTTAGAGCTGAGAAATGGGTCCCCAGGAGCCAGTAGGCTCCGGAGAAAGGACCTGCCTCTCACAAGGTCCAAGGTCCTTGCTTTTAAAACTCCTGCTCTTTCATCCAGCTCCCAAGTCATGCCCGTCCTGCTGCCCTGGCCCACCTCAAAACATTTTCCATGGCTCCCACTTTCCCCTCACAGGTAGTGAAGTATTTGTGAGCAACTGTACAATGCCCCAACTTGGAGAAACCCAACTGATTATTCTCCTAGACCAAGGGAGGGGAATAAGGCCAAGTCCCAGCAAGGAAAGGGGTGAGGAGGACAGAAAGGGAAACAGAAGGACCGGGGAAGGGAAATACCCCAGTAACTATTATCGAGCATCTACTGTGCACCCCGTCTGGAGGGAGGAATCCACATGTGTAACTTCCAGGCATTATTCTCTCCAAAGTACCAGAGCTGGGACTGAGGCTCAGAAAATGGTCCGTGCTTTCTCTGGAATTTACTCCTGCTTACCTTGCTCCCCAGCTAGATTTCTGCCAGTGGTTCAAATCTTAGGTCAAAATCACTCACTCTAAGAAGCCAACCTGGTCTCAGAAAAAATTCTTCTTTCCTGATTTTTTCTTTTTGAGACCGGGTCTCCCTATGTAGTTCAGGCTGGCCTTGAACTCACTCTTTAGTCCATGCTAGCCTTGAGCTTGCAGAGATCTTCCTGCTTCAGCCTCCTGAGTGCTGGGAGTACAGGCGTACACCATCACACTGGGGCTTCCTGAATTCTTTATGGACTATGTTTGTGACTTACTACCTTTTCTCTTGTCCCTGCCTGCCTACACCCTCATGTGAACTACCTTTGGGGAATAACCCATTAATTTGTGTTATCAGCAGGGCCTAACGCATGGCAGAAACTGAGAAATATATTAAACAGAAACACTCATTTAAGCCCCTCATTTTACCCATGGGGGAGCAGATCTAGAGAAGTGGCAAAATCCCCTTCTTTTGTGGATCCTTCCTCTTAGCCTCCTTTCATCCTGTATCGGTCTCTCACCGGGCTTCACATCTGAGTGGTTCAACTCCCTTTAGAAGTCTAGGTTGTCTCAAACTCCACTAACTCAAAGTGATTACACCATCTCTGCATCTCCCCAGCGTGTCCTCTCCCTGTCAGTGTTTTCTCTGTCAATGCCACCGCTATGCATTCGAACCAAGAAATCAGGCTGGCGCCTTCGTTTTCCCACACCTGCCTTTCACGTCACATTAGCCATCAGGTCACATGAGTTTATCTTCCAGATACGCCCTTGCGTCCATCCTTCTGGCCAGTGCCAACAGACTAAGCCACTGGTTTTAGTAATTTAGATATTTGGACATTGAAAAAACACTTTAAAAGAAATGTGTGGAAGGGAAAGAGCCAGATCACAGAAGGCCGAAGGATGGTTGAGGTTTCTCCTGAGAAATCCGGCTGTCGAGGGGAGTTCTCCAAGCACACCTCATGACTTGTCTCCAAGCCACTTCCCTTTCACACAGACTCCTTCTTACCTTCCCTTATTCAGTCACCTACTTTGTCTTTCAGAATCAACTCAGGTATTGCTCTCCGTAAGCCTCAGGCTCTGTGGCACCCATCATCCATCTGGGCACCCACAGTCCTTGGACCGCCCTCCCTCACCCCACTGATCAACCATGGTGTGCTGTTTGTTTCCCTGTGAGTGTTTCTCCCAGCAGACGGGGAGACCCCTCCAAGTCCCACCAGACCCGACTGGAATATGCCAGGGGTCTAACACATGTTTACTGAATTTGGCTATAGTGACTCAACTACAGGGCTAAAATGGAACTAAAGTTGCCCAACTTTGAGTTGAATGAGAGTCAAGTTAGGGAGAAAAACAGTCCCTGGGCAGTGCAGGAAACTGAGACAAGTAATGGTGTTGGTCCTCAGCCTCAAGGAACTCTACTTGCCATGCTGCCTCCCCAGAAGGCTGGTCGGTGTGGTCAGATTCTGGGCTCTAAACACAGAAGGGCTGGAAGAATGGAAGGACTCCGATCCAGCGATGTTTTGGAATTTAAGTCCAAAGCCTCTACCTGCGCCATAGCTGCAAGGAGCCAGTGGCCTTATGAGGCCCTGGAGAGGGTGGAAAACACCACCTCATCCCCCCTGAGACACCTGTTTCTACCCTCCAAGTCTGGGAGGCCCAGAAGTAAACTCCTGCAGAGCACCTGGCAACTAGCAGAGTCACCCCAGAGACCTCACGGACAGAACTGAGGATCTGATCGCTGACCCTCTCCCTCTTCAATGTCTTTGCCCCTTCTGTGCGTTGGGACAGTATGGCCAGTCAGGGGGTCGTATGTAAATAACCCGCTTTAGGCAAACCACGGTGTACTTAGGTGTACAGTCTCTTAAGTCCTGCATTCTGACATCAACACCTTAAACACACTTGTATTCTAGGCTGAGGCATGGGGAAAACTTCAGAATGATGACTGGAAGTCCTGGGCCTATCTCCGAGGAACTGAGCGACACTTATCAAGTCGGGCAACCTCTGAGAGCTTCAGCCTCGTCACCTGCAAAGTTGTTTTTCCCACACTACTGCCGCCCAAGGTAATGTGAGAATCCAGCAGAATCACATCTCTGTACCGAGGTGGGCCAAGTGCTTCTAGGTTCAGTGGCTCTGCATGTTAGAATCTCCAGGAACAATTTTTAAAGCTACGGCTATCCTAGGCCCCACCCCAGATCTATGAAGTCTGAGCATCAAGAGGCAGAATGTGAACAGTTGTTTTAGTCCCTAAGCAACTCGAGCACAGAGGGCACCGCTGAGCAAGACACAGTTCAAGGTGACTCCGACCTACTTGAGAGCCCGTGCCCGGCGCTGTGCTCAGCACTGGGGAGAGAGAAAGGATCAGGCCCAAGGCCTGCTTTTGAGAACAATTCAGGTTGGGGAGAGAAAGAACTAGACTAAATTACAGTTAGTGATAGTAACGCCACACCGAGGTTCTCCCTCCCTCCCTGCCTCCCTCCTTCCGGTCTTTCCCTCCTTCCCTCCTCCTTCAGTGAAATTTCTCTGAGACCTATTTGTGCCAGCTGCCTGTGTGCTGGGAGGAGGACAGAATAGACTGTCCCCATCACCGAGCGCTGCTGATTTTACACCTACTCTGTATCCACCCCCACGCCAGGCTGCACAGTGGCAGAGCTAGTTAAGACCTGGTCTTTGCCTTGGGGGAAGTTCCAGGTCTCGGGAGGCCAAACAGATAGGAATAAACCAGGTCAAATAAAGACAGCGCTAAGCAACAGTGACATCCGCTGTGGGAGGGAGTGACAGTGCCTGAAGGTCCGGGAAGTCCTCACTCTGGAGGTGGTGGCCTTTGGGGTGGGCCTTTAAGGAGGAGCTCAGGGTGAAGGAGGCAGCAGAGAACAGCTAGAGCAGCGGCTGGGAAGAGGGGTAGTGGAGCGCTGGGCAGAGGGAACAGCAGCGGCCTGAGCACACACACCAGGGACGTGGCAGGAGGGACCAGCCAGATGCCACAAGCCTCGACAGCCACGCTGTGTTTGGCGTCCCGGGAGTGGCAGAGAGAGCCTAGGATGTTTGCGCACAGAGAAAGGATGTGACTGGGATGTTCTGGACGCTCATCCTGGTGGCCAGAATGGAGGCAGGGAGGGACGAGCCAGCACTTACCCAGATCCGCCTCTCAACTTTACAGGGGCTCCATGAGCTGGTCACACACCTGACCTTGGGGCAAACCCGGCGGCTCCTGGGTGGGACGGTGGCTCCAGCTGGGGCCTGCTCCAGCCGTGGAAACCCAAGAGGGGAGGGAGGGAGGCGTCAGAGGCCCCTTACACCTGGAGAGACTCTGAGCTCTTACCAGGCCCTACCAGGGTCTTCTGGCTGCTGGGCTGGGGAGGGGGAAGGGCGTCCTCTTCTTCTTCAGTGCACGGGGAGGAGGGGCAGCTCAGGGAGGGGTGGACGGCCAGAGCTATGCAGTGAGCGTGGCCAGCAGCCTGTTCCCAACCCACTCTGGCCTGTTTGGCGCAGCTGGTCTCCCAGTCTGCAGGGAGAACAGGGCAGGCCCGATGTGCCCTCCCACCCTCCTGGCCCCTTCCATCACCAACACCCCAGCCGCGCCCCGTGTCCCTGGGCTCCACGTTCCCTGCTACAGCCAGAGTCAAGGACTCTGCCTGGGGCTTCTACCCAGTGTGGAGCCTGAAGCTATAGCTCGTAGAGGGACAAAGCACAGGTCGCTCCTGCAGAGGCACAGGCAGAAGCTTACAAACAGGCGTGAACACAGACACAGGCAGACATGGGTACAAAGACAGAGGGACGAGCGTGCCTGCTCCAGTAAGCCCCGAGCCCTGGAGAGATGCGCGTGTGTGGGGAGCACAGGCAGGCAGGGCAGAGAGCACCATGAGGGTGGACAACAGAAAAGGGACAAGACAGCTTCATAGAGTCACAGACACAGAACGGTCAGCTCTCACCTTCCTTCCTTCCACCTTCCTTCACGGACCCCATCAGCCCTACTCAAAGGTGCTCTGGAGTTTAAAGCTCAGCCCAACTCGGGTCTCGTCCCCCTGATGTTCCAGCCTCACTATCCTCCACCTGGAAGCCCGAGTCAGCCCTCCCGCTGGCTCTCACAACCTTCAGGAAAAGTCCAGTTCCTCCAGCTGGACTCTGATGACCTTACAGGTCATTTCTCCTGTGTTATTTCCTCCATGCTAAACCTTCTGGCCAGGCCACACGTGGGGCCTTGGACGCATGCATGTGACCACACACGCACACACCCCTTCCTTCCCTGCCTCTGCTTGCACAGCCCCTTTTGCAGAAAGTGGCTTCCTCCCAGAACCCCACCGACCTCGCCTCTAATTCAGGCTTCTCCACTGGCTTAGCACTAGGCGACTTTGGACAAGTCCCTTCTCTGAGCCTCAGCTTCTTATCAGTAAAATAGGCTTAATAATACCAACCCCCAGGCCTCCCCCGACAGGGTTGCCAGAGGGTGAAATGACGTAGGAGCTCAGCACAATGCCTGGCCCTCAGCAGGTGGAGGCCCCAGGGGGTTTCTAAGTGCGTCCCAGTCTCCTCTGCTGCGTCCCAGTGGGCTTTCTCTCTAGACGAGAGGAGGCGCCACTGTGCCCCAGACAGAGGGGCAGTCATAGATTCTGGAATCTGGCAGGCTGGGGTGCAGGCCATGCTAGGCCCCCTTGGTAGCTCTTCAAACCCATAGCTCCATCAGCCCTCAGCCCATTTCTACGAGCAACACCTGAGCCCAGACCTCCAGCCTGTGCCAGAGACACTGTCCTAGCCTCCTAACTGGTCCCAGGGCGTCCACTCTCCTCCCCTTTACAATCCATTTCCTACCTACCAGCCTGTCTTTTTAAAAATGCAAACCTAGGGGCTGGGGATTTAGCTCAGCGGCACAGCACCTGCCTGGCAAGCACAAGGTAGTGAGTTCAATTCCTGGTACTGGAAGAAAAAAAAACAAATAAAAATGCAAACCTGATCTGATCTGATCGTGGTATCCCTTTGCTTAAACTTTCAAAGCCTTCCTGGTGCTCTCAGAAGAAACCAGTATCTTTAACACAAGCACCCGCAAGGCCTGACCCTGGCAACGTTTCTTCCTCACTGACTCTCACTCCCTGAGCTCCAGCCGCCCCAGCCATACCATATTCCTTCTGCTCCTCCATCTGCCAACACCTTAAGCCTTCTCAGGGCCTTTGCATGTGCTGATCCCTTTGCTTGCAAAGATATTCCCTTCTCCACTTCCCTATACCCTTTACCCAATTTCTGTTCATGCTTCAGGTCTCAGCTTAAGCCTCATCTGAACTTTCACCTGATCAGGCCACCAAAGGAGTCACACACTGCACGCCTCCATTAGAACTGTTAGCACTGCTGAGGTGGAATCACTGATTAGTTGTTTCACATCTAGCTCCTCTGGGCTGAGTCGAGAGGGGCCAGAGCCCATATCCCCTTGGTTTACTTCTAATCCCTGGGCCTTGGTACAGAGGCTGGCACACAGTAGGAACTTGATAAGTATTTGTTGTGTGGATGGATGAACCTCAGCCTTATTATCTGCAGAGAGGGAACAATCTCACAGTCTAGGTGTTCTAGGATTATACCTTTACCATATCCGGCACATAATAGTTGCTCGATAAAAGTTCCTTTTCCCTAGCTCCCATGCCACCTCCTTCTAGTCTTCAGGGAAGCTTCTCTCCATCCCTCCTTGCAGTGTAAGCGAGCTGTCCTCTCCCCTTTTTCCACATGGACTCAGGGTGTCTGAGTCTGTACAAGCCTATGCCTACTAGCTCGAGAGCTCCTGGCAGGTGGAGACCGAGTCTGAGTCATCCATGATTCCATGGCACATGGAGCTGGGAGGAGGGGGAGAGTGGGACTCACCGGGGTGGCATTTGCCTCCAGCAGTGCCGTCTTCCATGCTCTGCAAAGCAAACCCAGCACACCATGGGGAGGGAGTTCGAGGGAGGGAAAAGCGGCTCTCACATTCTAGGTTTCGTCCCCAAGCCAGGCTTTAGTCCCAGTCTCTTGTGAAGGGGAAGATCCTTCTGCTTCTCTCAGGCAGACAGAATCAAGCCCTTCCCTGCCCCTGTCACACGGATGCACCCTGGGTTAGGCAATTCACTCTGTAGTCTTTTCCTCTTTAGAAGCTCCAGTTTCCCCATCCACACAGTGGACTGTTGGACTTGGGGGTCACTTAAGGGCCTACACCCTAACATGCCTGGGCAGCTTCTCCAGCTGCAGCCCACCTCCCCATCCCAATCCTACAAGCACAGTTCCCCAAAGCTCTGACCCCAGAGCCCCAGGAATGCCCCGTGGACAACAGACAATCGGCCTTTGTTGGTTGCCATGGCAGCTGGCTGGGGTGGACAAGGCGGCTCTGTGCGGTCTGCCTGGAGCTCAGCTTCCCCCGCTCCCACACACCCATCTCTTTCACTGTCCTCCAGCATGAAGGCCAAGGACCTCAGTCAGAAAGTAGGAAGAGAAGGAATGTGAGGGAGCAGATGGCACCTGCCCGACTCCAAGTTTGGATTTGCCCTGATATGGGGCACAGGGAGCTGCCTCTATAGGGAGGTTGGGGTCCCCTTCCCAGGGCATCTGCTCAGAGGGAGCAGGAGGGAGGGTCCTTTAAGGACGCAATTGGTTGTACCGCCACAGCTCCCAGGTGAGGCTGCGGAATACCTGAATCTGACCAGTTGTGCTCACCGGTCGTCACTAACCTCTTCTGACTCCACACACTTGCAGGCCCCATGCACCCTTCTGCCTCCACACTCTGAGCTCAGCACAGACAACCTGAGGAGCTCAGCGTGCACCACACCAATCCCAGGAGGCATTCAGGTCTCCTCCACCCAGCCCGCAGGACACAACCTTGCTGACCAGTCTTTAAGCCCTTTTCCTACCACCAGGGACCTAGAAGACCCAGTGAGGAGGGCGCATCTGGTTGTGTTCCCCCAGAGCCTATCCAACATTTCCTGGAGCCACTCACATGGCATCATCCCGGGTCTCCGCGCACAGGTGCAGTTTGGAGCCCTCCTTTAGGGTCACAGTCAGTAGCCCGTCACGGCTCCGGCCCTCTGGGGGCTGCACATCTGGAAGCAGACACACATATATGAGCTTTCAAAGGTGCCAGGTCCTGCCGGTAATCAGGAACAAGAGCAGGAACTGACTTCTCTGAGTCCTGTTTACTGGTCATTGCTAACCTTCTCTGCTTCCACACTCTTTCTTGGGGTTCTGCTCTACTCTTTCTCCCCTTTTTTTTTTTTTTGGTCTTTTTGAGACAGGGTCTTGCTATGCAGTTCAGGCTGGCCTTGAGCTCACTTTGTAGCCCAGGCTGGTCTTGAACTCGCAACGATCCTCCTGCCTCAGCCTCCCAAGTGCTGGGATTACAGGTGTGCGCCACCACGCCCGGCTACTCTTTCTCCCCTCTTGTTTACGTTACTGGCTTCTTAGGTACATCTCTCAGTTACCCTGTTATGATTGTGGGCTGAGCCTTGGTTGAAGCATTTGGAGGTGTGCTATGTGACCCTGAGCCAGTCACTTCTTTTGGCCTCTTTATTTCACGTTCATCCAGTTCCTAATGCCAGTTCATCTGACTTCAACCTCTGCAACACAGTACAGGAGAGAAATTCAACAAAGGACAGGTTTCTTACTTCAGACCTAACTAAACTGGAGTTCACAAAGGCCCAGAAGCAGCGGCTGCAAAGCTCCTGGAAAGCTTCAAGAGCCTTCCATTTGCAGCTATTCTCAGACACAGTGGGAGAGCCCTGCCTGCAGTCCCAGTGCCACAGAAGGGCTGCTGCTCACCGTGACACTCTTGGCCGACCTTTATGTCACGGACATTGAAGTGGATGAGCACGCGGTCTTCCTCATCCTGGGCCGTCTCATCGCGGTAGTAGCCCAGAGTTCCATCCAGCCACAGGGCAAACCAGTTCCGCTTCCAGCGGCGGAGGATGGAGCCTGCAGGACAGTCCATTGCACAATCCATTCCTGGGCTCCCAGAGCCCCTTAACCCTGGCCCTCCGTTTTAACTTCTTGTCCATCTACCTCCTGAAATGAGGGCAGGGGCTTTTTTCTGTCTTACTCCCTGCTTCCCACTAGCCTGACATGTAATAGAGGCTCAATACATGTGTTAAACAGTGAATGAAGGATCAAACTTATTGCTTGGGAGTTCCTCAGGCCTAGCCCAAGGTCCCTTCAAGGGCAAAGACTTCTCTCTGCTCTGAGCCTCCATCTCATCTCACACCTGGCTTGTGTGACAGTCGTTTCTGTCATTCTGCCACTTCTATCAGCTTGGGATTTTAACTCCCCACATCGGTCCTGAAACCCCGCAGGACTCGTGTTCAGTGTTTGCTGAACTTAATGGACAGGAAGCAGGGGGCATGGGAGCTGGGGGTCCCAGAGGTCCCAGGATAGCTCTTGTTCAGATGATGACTCTGGAAGCCTCAGACTGCTATAGCTTCAGGAATTTTGCAAATGGAATACCAACGAGAAAAGGGAAGGGCATAAGAAGGCTTTTTAGAGCTGTATGGATTCCTAAGCAGAAGGATTTTTCCTTTTGTTCCAGGGCTTTGTTCTGCATCTAGTCCTGGGTTGGGGTGCTGTGGACACACACAGAGTCGAATCCAGACCCTGTCCTAGAGCTCACAGCATAGGGCCAATATAGAGCAGGGGAGTGAGGAGACCCACAGGCAATGGCAGTTATATTACAGGTCATTGTGGGAACTGAAGAGGGAACCTGTGACCCAGCCTGGTGCCACAGGGGCAGGATGGGGTTAGAGGAAAAGCTGGAGAAGACTCATCCAAGAGGAGATCTTGGACAGGGTCTTGAAGAGTTAAGCAGAGGCTTGCCAAGCACTCAGGAAGGGGAAGGACATCAGGCAGGGAGAAAAGCACAGACATGGAAGGAGAAGCTAGAGGGTTCTGATTTCTTGGGAGAGGATTCACTGTTGCTGGCCTAACACACCACTTCCCACACCCCTGCCCCAGGACAGGGTACAGGACAAAGGCACGGCCCAAGGTCACTCACTCTGTCTCCACAGCCAGCCGCCCCTCACCAGGGCCATTTCTTCAAAAGGACTTTCCAGGGTGGAATCAGGCGGCACCTGTCAGAGGAGGCAGGACACACAGGTCTCATTGGCAGCTCCAGAGCACCTCCCCAGAGAGAAGCCCCCAGCCCACCCTCCCTGGGGGGGCACCCAGGAAATGCTTAAGGCAGTGTTAGTAAACAACAGGGCCGGGCGGCCTCCGTCTCCTCCCCATCCTCAGCTCCGGACAGAGAATGGGAGCTCTGTCCGGCGGGGTCAGCAGGGCTGCCACCCTCTGGGGTGCGGTGGGGGCTGGGATCAGAAGCCTGGATTCCAGTCTCAGCTCTAGAACCGTAGCCAAGTCCCTTCACCTTGCGCCTCCCGCCTGGCCTCAGATTCTGTGAAACTGGAAGTGCCGTGAAGCAGGTAGAAAGAAGAGTGTCTACGAAGCAGGCAGAGGCTGGGGTGAGGAACTCTTAAAACTCATACAATGTTAGAAAACGGGATTTTGAAATGGCAGCACAGAATATCAGCATCGTGGCAATGACCGAGGGACCACCATGACTAAGAAAAGCCTCCTTACACTCGGACCCCAGGGGAGCCGTTTACAAAGTGCATAAAATAATAGTTGAACGGCAATTGTGACTGACTGAAAACTACATGCTGGGTACACTGCTCTGCTTGCACTTATTAGCTTAGTTAAGCCACCTAACAATCTTTGCTATCGTTCCACTTTTAGAGAAGTGGAAACTAGGGCCTGGAGAGGTCCAGCCTCTTGCTCAGACCCACTGGGTTAGTAAGCTCCGGAGCCAGGATCCACACCCAGCAGTCCTGGCTTCTCACCACTCTGCTCCAGGCGCTGGGAGAATGTGTGCTCACCATCATGTGTGAGGGTGGGAGGCAAGCTCTGCTGGTCCTCATGGTCCCTAGGTGATTCCAGCGTGCAGTGACGTTTGAGAGCCACTGTACAAACTATGAACTCACTTTGTCCCCACCACAACCCTGTTAAGTGGGGATCTGTGCACCTATTTTACAGGTGGACAAACTGAGAGACAGCAAATGACGTACCCATGTTTGTGATGGAGCTTGGACTGGAATCCATGTCCGCCCTGTTCCTGAGGGCGATTTATTTTTGAGCAGGTGCCTCTTCCCCTCCCCCACCTGCTCGCACCCGTTGCTGTGTAACAAGAGCTGGCACGCTTGGGTGAAAGACCTGGCCTTGTCTCTCTTTCTCCTGCCGCTCCCCGCCTCCTTTCCAGGCTCTGGCACAGATCAGACAAGAGGGCCAGGTCCACACTCCCTCTCCACCCCCAACCCTCGTGATGTACCCACCTGTCTACACCTGTTGCGGATGGTGCTGCCAAAACGGCCCGCTACCCGATGCAGCTGCCACCCAACCCCTTTGCGCCTGCGCTTTGTGCAACCAGAGAGCCTGGGGCATTTCATTCCCCAGGCTGCGCCCGCCCGGTTCCTAACTGCCCCAGGGCCCCGCCCCACCCCAGGAGGGGGCGTGGTTTAAGGAGGAGCTACGAAGACCGAGGCATAATGGAAATTGTAGTCTGTAGCCCTAAAGTTGGCCCGGAGAAGCTCTCTGGAGTGACAGCCCCGTGCTGACCCCGAGTACTTGAGAGGCCACACCTGCAATTATTTTTTCTTTCTTTTCTCTTTTCTACCTCTCCTCCAGACGGCGGTCTCATCATGTCGCCCAGGTTAGCATCGAGCGATATTCCTGCGCCCTCCACCTGAGTAGCTGGCCCTACAGGTTTGTACTACACGCTCAGTTTATTTTTCTATTAAGACATTTGTTCGCTTACTTATGATAAGCGGTGCTGGGGATCAACCCCAGGGGCTCACACATGAGAGGTAAGGAATCTACCACTGAGCTACACTCCCAGCCTCTATCATAAAATAATTTTTCTTAGGAATTTGTGGCAAGGGTCCTAGCATCCAAGAAAACTAAACAGTACAAAACAAAAAAGAGGTAAGAAGAAAAAAGGAACAATGACTGTGCGAAAGGGGGATAGCCTTGCACGCAAACTGTGCCCAGGGACAAGGGCATTAAGAAGTTTTACAGAAGCAGAGTGTGGTGGTACACGCCTGTGATCCAGCTCTCTGGCAGGCTGAGGCAGGAGGATCACAAGTTTGAGCCCAGCCTGGGCAAAACTCAGTGACTGGGGCAGGATATAGCTCAGCGGCACAGTGCCTGCCTGGCAAGCACAAGGTCCTGAGTTCAATCCCCTGTACAAAAAAACCAAAAAGCTTAGTGACTTAGTGAGACCCTGTCTCAAAATGGAAAATAAAAGTGGGCCAGGTCCACAGAGCATGGTGCAGTGGGGTGTTACTGCAGTTCCAGGTACATAGGAGGACGGTCTCCCAGGACAAGTAGCAGTCTCCTGGGATACCTAAGGGCTCCATATGAGTGCTGGTCAGAAAGTTGAAGGGTCTCTGGTGTGTTTAGAAATAGAATGCAGGGTTGGGGAGCACACTGGGACTGGCAGGTGATAAAACCATAGCATTTTCAAGAATATAACTCAAGACAAGTTCAGGCCAGCCTAAACAACTTAGTGACTTAACAAGACACTATCTTAGAATAAAAAATATTTTTTTAAAATTAAAATCCCAGTACTTGGGAGGCTGAGGTAGGAGGATTGACATGAGTTTAAGGCTAGCCTGGGCTACCTAGTTATTTCAAGTCCAGCCTTAACTACTTAGTGAGACCCTGTCTCAAAACAAACAAAGGTATCTATCTATCTATCTATCTATCTATTTATATAAATTTTTTTTAAAGAAGCTGGGGATGTAGCGCAGTATGAAGGCCTTGGGTTCAGTGCCCAGTGCGGGGTTGGGGGAGCACTGGAGGCGTGGATCCACTGGAGAAGGGAGTGTTTCTGTATCTGTCACCCGAGTCTACCCTCCAGGATAATTTCTTTGAATAGCTGAACCCCAAGCCCCGACTTCCATAAGAGCCGACACAGATATCATTCAAAGAGCAGGGGCAGCCAGGACCTGAAAGGTTCCTGGTCTGACCCCCTATTTCAGCAGGGTCCCTCCCTGCGCCCTTCCTCCGCCCCGGGAACTCTTCCTTTCCCTTACCGGAGTTGCCGGGCTCATGGCTTCTGGGCAGTCAGGGCAGCACTTCCGAGAAAGCTCCTGCAGGAGCGTGTTTCCCTGAGGACTTAGAGATAAGGGGATCAGAAGGGTGCTACCAAGTGGGGGCCTGACGGGGGAGGCAGAGAGGGGGTGCACAGAGCGTAGGGAAAGTCATCCTCTTTCTCCAGTCCCCGCCCTTCCGGACTGATCTGCTGTGACCCTCAGTTTCCGGTCAAGACATCCGCGATCCCGAGGTGGTCTTGGCCCAGCGCCTCCGAGGGCCCGGGCCAACGGCGGCAGGGTGACGGGGTGGGGAGAGGTGGGCGCTCCAGAGGACAGGGGCAAGTCCTCCACCTTCCACCTTCAGTAGAAGGCGGGGCTAAATCTTCATTCTTTCCCGCCACGGTGCTCATTGTCCCAGTCCTGGCTGCACAGCCTGGCTCCTTAAGCTCTCTTGACCTCGGCCACCCGGGTGCTTCAGCTCTCCGTGCAGTGCGTGCCCTGCTGGGGGATTCCACATGGCCGATCCTATTATCCGCTGAGCTCATCCCCTCTTAGCCGCCCCAGGAACCAGATCTCCCGAACCACCCTGTTTTTCATCCCTGTGCCTTTAACACACTCTCTGGTCCCTAGTCCTTTCCACCCCTACCTTTGCCTGGCTAAAATTCCTCATCCCTTTGCTGGGATGGAAGGAGTGAGGTAGGAGGGAAGGAAAGGTGAGGGGGAGAGGGGGAGGGGGAGGAGAGGGAGGGGAGGGGAGGGGCAGGGAGAGAAGCTGGCCTGGATCTCACTGTCTCCCCGGCTCTCCCCAGCTACCCCTGCTCCGCTCTTCCAGATGGGCAATTGAGCGTCCTTCATAGAAGGGGCGGAATGCGGAAAGGTGCAATCATCTCCTAAATTTCATTTTCCTAATTTAGCAAGATGATGACAAGGGAAGATTCTCCAACAGCCCTGTAGAGTTCAGGGGAAAGACTTTCTCCCCACGCTCCTAAAAAGATGCTAGGACAGGCAAAAGGGGAAAAGATTTTAAGCAAATTGAACCACAGACACGGATATGGAATCTAAATGTATCAGACTTGGGGTGTGTGTCCGAAATGTTGGCTAGTGACTCTCTGTGGTGGATTGACAACTGGTGGTCAACTTGTAATACCCAGCTGAACTGAGTAAGAGTGGTGCTGGGTGTGGGAGGCCCACCTGAGGACTGTTGCCAGCAGCATAAGAGGCAGAACTGGAGCAGAAAGGAGGCTGTCAAAAGCTGGCAGAAGCTGTTGGAAGCCTGTTGGAAGCGGGGAGAAGCTGTAAGGAGCTGTTGGATCTCGGAGGGGCTTGTCATGCTGGCTTTCCTGATGAACTTGGCTGTTTTCATCCTCCAAGGAGCTCGGGGCCTTTTTGGCACTGAGAACAGCTTTGGTTCACTTTGGGGGAGCTCACTCTGAGCATCACTTCCTGGCTCCAGTATAGATCCCTCAGCCTGCTGGCACAGATCCTTCATCCCACTGGCACAGGCTTTCTAGATTTCACCACTGACCTTTGGGCCTTGTCAGCGCAGATCCTTGAAACAGGCCTGCATGAGATGTTGTTATGGGCTCTAGGCCTCCAATTAGACTCATGGGAGCATTATTATGAGCTCTAGGTCTTCAGCTGAACTCATGCAGACATTATTGTGGGATCCAGGCCCTCAGCTGGATTCTTTGGTTTTAGTGTGTGGACAGATTTGCTGCACTCTCTTTTATATGATTCTTTGGGTGACTATGATAAATAATCTTATAAAATATGTGTCCTGTATTACATTGTTCCTCTTGCAAAACCCCAAACCACAACACCCTCTTTGAGGTACTAATGAAACTTTTGGATCTGTTAAGAGAGTATCCAGACTTGTCACATTTTGCATGTAATTCTCAGGAGTTGTAGGCCCACGAAGCATGATGATCACCATTGCCTTGTCTCGATTCATTCATTCTTTCTTTCTTCTTTCTTTCTTTCTTTCTTTCTTTCTTTCTTTCTTTCTGGCAGATTCTTGCTAAATAGTGCAGGCTGGCTTTGAACTTGCTTATGTGGCCGATGCTGGCCTCAAACTCAAGGTGATCCTCCTGCCTCAGCCTCCCAAGTGCTGGCATTACAGGTATGTGCCACCACACCTGGATGTTGGCTTGTTTTGATTCTCACTGTGTAGAGATGCAAAGAATGTGGATTGGCTGATGAGAGATGTGAGCACACAGTTCCAAGTCCCTGCTCCAGCCATCTATTTGTTTAATCACCTAAAACTTATTGAGACCAAAGAGCCAATAAGTAACTTTCATGTTTCTCTTGTAACTGTGGCACATAGAACTATTGGCATAGAGCTATTTCAAAAGTTCCTGGTGGAAAAAAATAAAGTTCTTGGTGAATGAACAGCTCATGGATAGCATACTATTTAGGGAATAGTGGACAGGCTCATCAAATTCAAATTTACTAGACAGTATAATATGAGAATAATTTATATTATTATCTCTACTAAAATGGAAGTTGATATCAAGACGCAAAATTTTTTTTTCAGGAAAAAGAATATTAGGCTCCTAAAGATCCAATTTGAAGAAAAGTAAAACCACTTGCATGAAAGTATTTTTAATAATTTTAGTGTGCTGAGTGTGGTGCCACATACTTGTAACCCCAGCACTCTGGAGGCCGAGGCAGAAGGACTGCTGTGAGTTTAAGGCCAGCCTGGGCTACATAAGCAAGTTCAAAGCCAACCTGGACTACACAGTGAGACCCTACCTAAGAAAAAAAAGAAATTACAGAGTTACAATTCACACTCCATGAAATTAATCTTTTTGAAGTGCAAAATTCATCATTTCAATACATTCACAGAGTTGTGCAATCACCCCCACTATCTAATTTTAGAAAACCCTTAATCATCCCCAAAGGAAACCCTTATACCCTTTTGCAGTTACTTTCATTTTTCCCATTCCTCTCCCCTAACAATCCTACTAATCTCCTTTCTTCTTTCTTTTTTGAGATGTGGTCTCACTGTGTTGTCCAGGGTGATCTTGAACTCCAGGCCTCTTGTGACCCTCCCACCTGAGCCTCTTGAGTAGAGGGAATATAGGCATGTGCCACCACAGCTGGCCTCCTCCTAATCTGCTTTCTATGTCTGCTTTGCCTTTTCTGGACGTTTTCTATAAACAGAGTTATGCAATATATGACCTTTTGTGACTGGCTTCTTCACTCAGCCTCAAATTTTCTAGGTTTGTTCATGTTGGAAGATGTATCAGTACTTCATTCCATTTTATTGATGAATAACACTCTGCCATACAGTGCATTACATTTGTGTTACTGTAACAAAATACCTGAGATAGTCAACTAAGAATGAGGAAAAGTTTATTTTGGCTCAACTTTCTGGAGGATTCAGGCCACAGTTGGTTGACCTCACTGCCTTTGGGCTGTGGTGAGGCAGCACCTCATGGCAGGAGCATGTGATGGAGGAATCCACTCACCTTGTACCAGCTGGGGAGCAAAGAGAGAAGGAGAGACCTGTGTTCCACAGTCCCCTTTGAGGGCATAGCCCCAGTGACCTTCTAGCTTGCACCTTTTAAAGGTATCTACCACGTTCCAACAGCACCAAGACAAGAACCAAACCTTTAACACATGGAGCTTTGGGGGCACTTCAGATCCAAACCAAAGCATCGAGGTGTGTCATGTTTTCTGTAGCCATTCAGCAGCTGATGGACATTTGAGTGGTTGCCACTTTTTAGCAATTATATATAATAATGCTATGAACATTTGTGAACAAGTTTTTGTGTGTTCATGTTTTCATTTCTCTTGGGTATGAAATTGCTGTGTCTTATAATAACTATGTTTAACATGTGGAGGAACTAGCAAACTATTTTTTTTTTTTTTT
>NW_004955414.1:17845201-17852847 GCF_000276665.1 Chinchilla lanigera
TTTATACAGCTGAGATTATATTGTTTACCTGTGCATGTGGTAATGGATAATATGAGGCAGATGAATCTTGTGTTACTTTAATTGCTTGTACCCATGTCTGCGTGAATAAAAGGAGGATGAGCCAGCAGCTTAGGGCTCTTCTGCTCACTTGAGACAAGAACCTCTGGCTGCTCATATGCTAAACTAAACTCTGTGTCTCTTGGTCCTTCATCCTCACTCACCCTTGGGTCAGGGGTGACAGACTCGTAGCAGGACTAGGTCCCTGCAAATGGCACCCTGGGTGGGGGGAACTCAGAGGTGTGGGCTGGTTCCTCACAGGTAGGCAGGGACCCAGGACCAGGGGCACGGGCCAATCTGCTACAGTTGCATCCACATGCATCCCTATCAACCAGCTATAAGCATTCCAGTGCTTCTACATCCTGGCCAACACTTGTCAGTGTCTATCTTTTTCGTCATAGCCATCCTACTGAGGGAGAAGTGGCATCTTATTGTGGCTTTTATTTGCTTTTCCTAAGGTTCAATGAATGATGTTGAATATGTTACTATGGTTACTAGCCAGTCTTCTTTGGAAATGTTTATTTTCATCTTGGGGCAATTTTTTTGTGTGTGTGGTACCAGGAATCGAACTCAGGACCTTGCTCTTGCCAGTCAGGTGCTTATGCTGTTGAGGTATATCCCTGGCCCAAGTTTTTTTTTAAATTTTTATTAGTACATATTTGCAGTACCTAATGATTCCATTCAATGTGGGGAGCTGGCACATGGACATAACATATCTTAATTCTTTTTTCATTCCCTTCCACTTTCCTCTGCCCCTCTTCCCTCCATTTCTTTGTCCCCTTACCTTTTGTTATGTCCCTCCCCTTTTTTGAGACAGAGTCACACCATGTAGTTAGTGTAGGCTGCCCTTAAACTCGTGGCAATCTTCTTGCCTCAGCCTCCTGCCTGCTAGGATTACAGGTATGCACCACCTCACCTGGCCTATTATGCCCATTTTTAAATTGTTTTTTTAATTGTATAATTGCAGAAAGTTTTTAAATTGATAAAATAAAGAGATATATCAAAATGTTGAAGGAAGAATAAGTGAAATGACCTAAGATCCCCACAGTATTTCAGGATTTTGAGTTATAGAATACTTGAGAGGCTTACTATACCCAGAAGGCAGCTTGCTTCTGTTTTCAGAATGAGCATGTCCAGAAGAAAACCTATCCCACAAAGAATGATAAGGAAAATAGTAACTTCTTGATGGAAAGTATCTCAGAGGATTCTTCTGGGCTTCCTAGAGCAGGGGGAGTGGAATGGCCGGCTTCATGTGTCAACTTGATTTGGCTACTGTACCCAGTCAACCAAACCCTACGCTAGGTGTTGCTGTAAAGATATTTTGTAAATATGTATAACTGATGCAATGGGTTGAGTTTCAATAAAGGACACTGTGCTTGATAATGTGGGTGCCTCATCCAATCAGTTGAAGGGCCTGAACTGCAAAACTGCGGATTCTTGGAGGAAGCAGAAAGTCTGCCGATGGACTGGACAGCAGCCTCAGCCCCTGCCTGAGAGTTTCCAGTCTGCCAGCCTGTCCTCCGGATTTCAACTCGCCAGTCCCCACGCCCAGGTGGGCCAACTCCTTGAAATACATCTCTTTATATAGAATGTGTCTCCCTCTGCTTCTGTTTCTCTGGAGAGCTCTGACTAATGCATGGAGGAAGGGGACATCTTGCCTTGTGCTCCCCACTTGAGTCTACTGGAAATACCAGTTTGGGGAAACCTGGCAACCAAGGAGAAGGTCTGAGGGAAGGTGTTGAGAATCTTCTGCCTCAGAGGAAACAGCACCCCACGCCCAGAGGTAGGGGGTGTAAATTCTCCCCCCAAAAACGCACCATCTGGCTCATCAGATGTGTGAGGAGCTACTTCTGGAACTGCTTCCCTCATTCCTTGTTTCACGTCTGTGCTCTGTCTGGAGAAGCAGGTTTCTTTCGGCCTCCTACACTTTCAACCAATGGTCAGGGGCTGGGGATTTAGCTCAGCGGCAAAGCGCCTGCCTGGCAAGCGCAAGGTTGTGAGTTCGATTCCTGGTACTGGAAAAAAAACAAAACAACAACAACAACAAATCAACCAATGGTCAGGAGCCTTCAATTCAGGGAAGTTAGGTTCCTTTTGAGAAGAACAAATTACATTTTGCAGTTTTGCTTCAAGGTCTTTGGCTTGCTTTCTGAAGGTCCTCTGCTCTTCATTTGTACCATTTCCTTCGGAACTTTCTCTTCTGGATCTAAATAACAATCATTCTGGAGACTCCATTTCTTTCTTCGGACAAATTCAGTCCATTCATTTCCTCTCTCCTGAAGATTTTGATCTCCACTTTCAAAGAAGGTTTGCTCAGCCCAAAGACTCTGTTGATGGTCCATCATGTCAGCTTTTCTGTGTTCTTCCTTAATGATGTTGCTGTAGGATCGACTTTTCCCTCCATCTTAGTATTTAAGTGCCCACTTGACTTTTCCACAGTCACGTTTCCCTGGCTCCTCTTGTCTGATCACAAATACTGTCTCCACCTCCTGATTACAAGTTCTTTTCCGTGTTCTCTTCTCCACGGGAAGCTAACACATTTTTCATATTTTTTTTCCTGCACGCTGGGGATTCAACCTAGGGCTTTACATACCCTAGGAAAGTGCTCCACCACTGAGCTACACTCCCAAAGCCTTTCATCTTGAGTCAGTGCTCCTCCAGAGATGTGAGCTGACTCTTGCCTTTGAATTCCATAGGAAGGTCCTGAATCTTTCTTCTCCTATTGCCTCTCACAGTCTTAAGTCTGATTCTGCTCTTCCCATTGTGTTTTATCAATTTGGTCTCTGCTTCTAGCAATAGGCTCTTCTGATGAAGAGAGCAGTTTATCTTGATCTGAATATTGAGGTTTTGCTTTTTCAAGCTGTTTTGCTATTAAGTATAAGACAGAACAATCAGGAGATAAACACGCTCAGGGAAAAGGCATGTCTGGGCTTTTATCTCCTTTTACTGCAGGGAAAACTTGACAAGAACTTTGATGTTACTGGGACTGGTGCTGAATTGGAAATGGCATGCTCCTGACTCTCCATACAGAAAATATTATTTTCACTGACTGAAAAACTTTGTCTAAAATCAAAAGCACAGTTAATGCATGAACTATCACAACACACATTAACTGTCTCCCATAGATGCCCGGGAGAGTGAGATTGCTGTCACATTGTCAGATCCTTTTGCACAGAACTCCACAGCATCTCCTGAGTTTGTCCACAGTACGGATTCGTGGAAGAATGATGGAACTCGTGGTACCCATGACAGCATCCTGCTATCACCAAGTCCTGCTGGGCCCACACACACTTCATAGAGAACATGAAGCAAGGTTTCGTCCAGAACCAAGTCTGTGTCTGGCACATGGAAGACCCGAGTGGAGAATTGGGGGTGGGGAACAGGTGGACAGAACCAAGCCAATAAAGAACTTCCATGTGCCAATGGTCTTAGCCACTTTCCTATGTCTGGGACAAAATACCCACCACCCTCAACTTAAAGGCAGGCAGACTCATTTTGGATCACAGTTCAGTCCACGGTGGAAGCGCTGGCTGCAGGGCAAAAGCAGCACGGCGGAAGGGTGGAAGACAGCTGCTCATCCCATGGCTGCCAGCAAGCAGAGAGAAGAGAGGAGCAAGGCATGGAGATGTATCTTCCAGTGCCTTGTCTCTTCCAGCCAGAATCCACTTCCTAACAGCACTGATGAATGTGGCACCCCATGATCCAATCGCCAAAAGTCCTACCCCTGGATGCATGGGCCTTTGAGGGGACATTTTAGATCTAAACCATAACAACCACCCTGTCCAGGCCTGTTTTTTGTTGTTGTTGTTTTTTGAGTCAGGGTACTCACTACGCAGTTCAGGCTGGCTTTGAGCTCACTTTATAGCCCAGGCTGGTCTCAGACTCTCAACGATCCTCCTGCCTCAGCCTCTCGAGTGCTGGGATTACAGGCCTGCGCCACCATGCCCCATGTTCTACTTGAACATCTCTTTTTGTGGCCCTAGAGGCCTCTCTGCCTAGAAAATGCTTCTGTTTGCTGCCCACCGCGGGGACAAGGACTATCCTGTACTTACTGGACCTCTTTGTTCCTGTGTCCCAAGTGCCCAGGGCAAAGCCTGGCTGGAGGAGGTGCCTAGTGCTCCCCACACGCTTGTGGGAAGTGTGAGTGAGATCAGCGAGTGATCCTTCAAAGGTGGGACAGAGCCATCCCATACTATTCATAAAGATTCGCACACACCACTCTGCTGACTTGACAGATGGTTCCATTAGAAAGCTTAAAGCTACCTCAGTGCAGGGTGTCGGCAGACAGGAGAGGGCAGCTGCTCCAGCCCGGATGCCTGTCTCTGTCACCGTTGCTCCTTGCCATCCCACACGGTGAGGCTGACCAGGTCGCCTCACGTCTCCGAGTCTCCGTGCCTCACCTGGAGGTGGGCAGAGCCTGTCAAGCTCAGTAAAGGTCATGAGGATCAACACAAAAATGGACATAGCGGCCTGGCCCTTGAGGGATTCCATACACTTTCGTGAACTATCATGTAATTTTTAGTGATTCTATTACCCCAGGTTTTAGCAACTCTTCCTGTTAATCAGGTATTTGGGTATTCCACCCAGGTTTCACACGAGCATTAAGACATACAATTCTTTTCTACCATTGGAATAGTATGTCTAGTAAACATAAGACTCTAGCAAAAGAGTATTAGACTCCTTCCGCCCCCCGCAATACAGTGCTGGGGATTGAACACAGGGGCTACCGAACTACACTGTCACCCCCCACCTTTTTTTGAGACAGGGTCTCATTAAATTTCTAAATTGCCTGACAAGGCTTGAACTTGCAGCCCTCCTGCCTTAGCCTCCCAGAGTATTGGATTATAGCTATGTGCCACCATGCCTTGGCTCTTTTTATTTGTAAAAGTGAGTCAGGGTATCACTAAATTGCCCTGGCCTGATTATAATTTGAGATCTTTCTGCCTCAGCCTTTTAAGTAACTGGGATTACAGGTATGCACCACTGTGCTTACTGAAGCATTTTTTTTGAAGGAAAACTTTATATTGAGGTACAGTAGTCTCCCCCTTATCCATGGGACACATTCCAAAACCCTCAGTGTATGCCTGACATCACCAAAGTGGCAAACTCTGTATACGTGTACTATATTTTCATATATATATATATGATAAAATTAATTTATGAAGTAGGCACAGTAAGAGCTTAACAATAATAAGATATAACAATTATAATATATGCTGCAGTCAAAGTTGCCTAAAACTTACACAGTGTTCATTTCCATTTTTCCATTCTATTTTCCATTTAATAGCTTCAGACCTCAGGTGACGATGGGTAATGCAAATCATGGTTACTTATAGAGAGCAGCATCAGACTGGCCCAGCCTTTTTCCTAGCCTCATTTCCCTCCTTTTCTCCTCTGGAACTTTGACCCCTAGGTCTGGCTGTTTCAGCCTCTTTTCAAGCCTTGGACACAGAGTGTAGGGTGGAGGCTGCCGGCTACAACTTTCTTGTTCCCAGGAGAAGCAGTCACTGTCTGAAGCTTCTCTATTGCTTTTGGGAGCAAGAGTATCACACTTTTTTCTACTGTTATGATGAATATCTAGAAATATACTTGGGGGGAGAATTACATTTATAGTAGTAAGTGAAACAAAGAAATACTTCAGAACACATTATTGGGCCGGGGATATAGCTCAGCGGCACAGCACCTGTCTGGCAAGCGCAAGGTCCTGAGTTTGATTCCCAGTAACTCCGTGCCCCAAAAAAGTGCCATTTACAGAACATATTATCCTCAAAAAAGCATAGAACCAAAGCCTGGGGTTGTAGACCGAGGGTAGAGTCCTTGCCCAGCACGCATAGGTCCTTGGGTTCCATAATCAACATACATACCGCGAAGGAAGAAAAAATATAGAACCTACCAAAGGAAACCACAAATCATAATCAAAGCTATAAAGTAAGATCTGAAGGAGTGAAAGCACATAGTGTATTCTTGGATGGAAAGATAAAAATTCATAAAAGTATCAATTCTCCAAAATCACTATACAAATTTAGTGGGATTCTAGAAAGAATATTAACAAATTATTTCCTCTCCCCTCTTCCTCTTCCTCCTCCTCTTTCCCCCCTCCTGGTACTAAGGATTGAACCCAAAGCCTTCACAATAAGCTACGATCCCAGCCCTTTGCTATTTTTTAAAAATTTGATGCAAGTTCTCACTAAATCACTAAATTTCACAGGATGGCCTCAAACCACAATGTCCTTGACTCAGCTTCCCAGACTGCTAGGCATGCACCACCATGCCTGGCTAAAGTTCTTTAGGGCTTGCCTAGCATGTACAAGGCCTTGAGTTCAATTCCCAGCACCACAAAAGGAAGGAAGAGAGGGAGAGAGTGAGGAGGAGGGAAGGGAAGGAGAGAAAGAAAAAAAATTTAAACAAGAAAGAGAAACTGCCAAAGAAAATGCAAAAATAAGAACAGAAAGGATTTGAAGACTTTAGAAATTGAGATTGACTTGAAAGCCGCTACAATCAGAGCAATACGTGGCAGAAATTGATAGTTTACCCCCAATAGTCATTCTCCCTTTTTTTTTTTTTTTGCTTTTGGTTTTTTTCCGGTACCAGGAATTGATCTCACGACCTTGCGCTTGCCAGGCGGGTGCTGTGCCGCTGAGCTAAATCCCCAGCCCCAGTCATTCTCCCTTAATAGAAACCTAGATTTACATCTGGGCACAGAGTCCCTTGGAATGACGACCACGTCTCTCAGCGTATCTTCTAGCTGAGTGTGGCCATATGCTTGAGTTCCGGCAAATAAGATATAGGCAGGACTGTCCTGTGCAACTTCAGGACAGGTTCTTTGGCAGAGAGAGAGAGACATCCTTCTTTGTTCCTCTCACTTTCTGCTTTTTGAAAAGTAGCCATTTTTGCTGGCGTGGCGGCCACCTTGGACCATGAGAAGAAAGCCGTATGTTGAGGGTGGCAGAACAGGAAGACAGAAGCAGCCTGGGTCCCTGGAACTGGACAGCCAAACCGGCTGTGGGTCACTCACCTCTGGGCTTTATATATATGTGATCAAGAAATAAGATTCTATTTACTTTAAACCATGATTACAGTAATTTCTCTGTCACTCATTCGCCAATCTGATTGTAACTGACACTGTACTGTGTACGATACCTGGGAATTGGGTACAACGAGGGACCAAACCTAAACACTTAATGAATGTAGTTGGGTTGCAGATGGCAAGGACTGCAGACACTGCAGACCGAAAAGCTCATGATCCCTGCTACACAGGGGTCGAACTGTGACAATGACTTAGAGGATGCTTTTGCTAAAAAACCACTGATGTTTCACTGGGGCCTGAAAATGTCCAATAGGTAACTAAAAGAAGAATAAAAACTTGGCATTTCTTCCTCCACTTTACATCTATTTTCTTTGCTCCGAGTCATTCCCTTCTGTAGTCACCTTGTTTTCCAGGACTTGATGGGTAATGACAGAGTCAATGACAAGAGTCAAGTGACCTCCCAGCTCCGGCAACTTTCCTGTGGCAGACAAGGGAATGACTGCCCTGAGGCAATGATCAACTAGACCTCAGTTGGACAAAGCATGATTAATTATATGTGTTT
>NW_004955414.1:17853116-17856974 GCF_000276665.1 Chinchilla lanigera
TTGAGACAGGGTCTCCCTATGCACTTCAGGCTGGCCTTGAGCTCACTTTGTAGCCCAGGCTGGTCTCGAACTCACAATGATCCTCCTGCCTCAGCCTTCCAAGTGCTGGGATTACAGGCATGTGCCACCATGCCCAGCTCCTTTTCTGATTCATGTCATTAGTTATCTGTTTGGCTGGAGTGAGTGGCTGGATTTGATTTGTTGATATTCCCCAGAGTGGGTCCTTTGGTCTAAAATATTTGGTTAAAACCTTGTTTTAGCTACCCATCTTGTGTGGCAATCCTTCAAACATAAAGGATTGAAACAACATTGTTTTATTGCCTCTCATCCCTCTGTGGGTTGCCCGTAACCAGCTAGGTGGTTCTTCTGGATCTCATAGGGCTCCTTCGTGATGTTGGAGTCAGATGGTGGCTGGGGAAAGAGCGTCCAGGATGGCTTCACTTACGTGTGCAACACCTTGTGGATGTTGGAAAGCTATGATTTCTTTCTATGTGGCTTAGCTTGCGCTTCTTTACATGGTGGCTGGACCCCAGGAATGCAAAATGAAAAATGCCAGACCTTCTTAAGACTTAGGCCTAGAGCTGGTAAATGTCACTTCTGCCACATTCTGTTGATTAAAGTGAGTCACAAGGTCAGCCCAGATCTAACGGAGGATACCGCACAAGGTTGTAAATACTGAAGGTAGTTCACTGGGGCAAACTTCAGATGAGCTACCTCACCCTGAGAAGCAGCGAGGGCCTAACTGAGGTGGCAGCTACACAATATAGAAATGTAGAAATGTGAAGAAATCCAGAACATTTCTGTTTTCTTGTTTCTTCTTGCCACTTTTAGCAAAGTCCTAAGAGAGAAGAAAAAGAAGAAAATCATGCTCGAGCTAGCTGCTCAGCACATCTTTGCTAAGGGAGGAATTCTGCTGTAACCTACAATCTGGGATGACAGAGACTCCTGTAATTTTGAGTTTTGCAAGTTGAAAATGCCATTGCTCCTGCACTAAAGCAGTTATAAGTGGTAACTGCAAAGTGACAGCCTTAGCAGAACTGAAGGCTAAGGCCCTCTTTAGATAAGCTGTGAGCCTGTCAGCAAAAAAGGAATCAAGGATGGTGCCTTCCCACTCAAGCCTGTTGTCTCAGATGGCCTGACAAAAGCCATCATTACATTGGGAGAATGGTTAGCAAGGAAAAGATCAGAGTCTTCAGGCTTGAAAACCAAATCTAGCTAAGATCTTTGGCTATGAAAAGATCAGAACCACACTGGAACAGATCAGAACCAAACAAATCAAAATTCTACTGAGCTTTTGAAGAAATCATCCTACCAATGAAACCACAGATCCTGCCTACAAGGGCCTGTGACTGTTTGACCCTCAAAAGTCTCCTTGGGGCTGGGCATTGTGGAGCACACAGGTACCTGGGAGGGTGAGGCTAGAGAACTGAAAGTTCAAGGCCAGCTGGGCAACTTAGATCCTGTCTCAGAATAAGATGTACAAAGGCCTCGGGATGTAATTCATTTGTACATAATTTGCCCAACATGTGTAAGGCCCTGGGTTCAATCCCCAGTATGTGGGTAGAGGAAAGCAGAAAAGAAGGAAGGAAGAAAGGGAGGAAGGAAAGAAGGAAGGAAGAAAAGAAGGAAAGAGAGAAAGAGAGAGAAAGAAAGAAAGAAAGAAAGAAAGAAAGAAAGAAAGAAAGAAAGAAAAGAAAGAAAGAAAGAAAGAAAGAAAGAAAGAAAGAAAGAAAGAAAGAAAGAAAGTCATTCCATGGGTGCCTGAACCTGCACCCTCAGGAAGCAGACTTGGATGATGGGTTTCCCAAGAAGGGTGCCCTCTCACGTCCTCCACAAATGTCACTCCCTGGCCTTGGGTTATGCTCTGTTTTTCAGTAGTGTCTGATCTAGTAACTAAGTAGGACCATTGTCCTACTTGTTAGTTTAACCAAACTTTACTGAAGGTTTCCAAGTGCTTGGTGTAGGCAGAGAGCTTGGGACGCAGTTGTGAAGGGAGGAGAGGTACTTCCAAGGCCAGAGGGTTTGGTAGGAGCCATGCTCACTGACAGCGCTTGAACCTGAGTTTCTCTAAGGGATCCCTAAGTTCCACCTCTGTTCTTGCTGCTGATCTCACTGCTGCGTGTTCTGGAGCACCAGCTTCCTTCTATTTCCTGGATAAATCAGTGTTATTGAATTCTCAATGCATCTCTGTATTTGGGCCTGCCGTCACATTGGCTGTCACACTGGCCAGTACCGTGGCTAGATGGAGAAGGGATTGAAAGGGCTCATGGCTGTAAGCGCCTCAGAACAAGAGTCCCCAAGACTGGCCTGTGCCAGGCATTGTACCATTGGAACACGTTACCATGCCCCCTTTACACAGTGTACAAAACTTTCATCCCTCCTAAGCAAGCAATTCTACTCTCAAGTGCTGGCAATAACAGCAAGTATGTTTGAGATTATTGTATAAGTTATTTTTACTCTTTAGCAGTAAAGGTATAAGGATTTTTAAAATGAATTCTAACATACACTTATTTTCTAGCCATAAAACAACTTACCTCCCAATTCTTTACAGATACTTATGCCTGATAAGGAGGAAATTTCAGAAACAGCCTGTATCAGACAGCATTTCTGGTTTGATTGTAGAAATTTGGGTCTCGTGTAGACAACAACAGCAAACAACTCTGGAAGTTCTCTTTCTGCTTCTGGCTTCCATGTGTCTGCTTCATTCGCTCCCACCTACCAGCTCTAGGCAGAAATCAATCCCAAGAAAGTGGTTTTTTGTTTTGGTACTGGGAATCGAACTCATAACCTAGCACTTGCCAGGCAGGTACTGTGCTGCTGAGCTACATCCCTGGCCCTCAAGAAAGTGTACCGAAAGGGCTCTGCTTCTGCCCTGTGGTCATCTGCTGACCAGTAACCAGGTTGTTTCCCATAGAATGGGAAGGTGAGCGAATGTGCTCCTGAGAAGACTAAAACAGTAGCTGAGGCATTTGGGTTGAGAAAGCAAGGCTCCAAGAAGTGAACTTTATTCAAGAAAGTGTCATTGGGCTGGGGATATAGCTCAGTGGCACAAGCACCTACCTGGCAAGCGCAAGGTCCTGAGTTTGATTCCTAGTACAAAAAAAAAAAAGGTGTCGTTTACTCTGGAGGCTGAGGCAGGAGGGTCATAAATTCAAGGGCAGCCTGGCAACTCAGGGAACTCTGTCTCAAAATAAAATTTTTTCAAAACCAACAATATAGCACAATGCTCCTTAGGTTTAATTCCCAACACTGAAAAAAAACAAAGTTACTAGGTGAAGAATTATACACCCATCTTGAAAAAGAACTCTTCTCTCTTACCCCTTGTTCGCATTCCTAGGAAGGAGTAGAGAAATTGGCAGTGTGCCAAGGGAGCCTCCCAGAAGAACTGTGGTCATAGTGTTATGCAATTTTTGGTATGATCTGGTACCAACTAAGTCATCAGGAAAAGATACCAAGGACCCCAAAGACTCTTGCCATGCAGAATGTGGGAGATATATGTTGATTCTGCTATAGTTCACGGCTGGAGCCAGGGCTCCCTTCTCATCCCTCTGTAGAGAATGTACTTCTGTGTTTTGAGAATAGTGACTCAACATGGGACAGGAACCCAGAGGACCCAATGTGCTGCTCTGGCTGCAGATCACACCAAGCAGGAGCTCTGAGTTGAAAGAGCCGCGTGGCCCATGTGGGGCTGCAGGCCCTAGGCACTGGCTGGAATTTGGAGAAAGGACCATCCCTTTGAACTGAGTGAGTTTACTCCCAAGTTCTTGGACAATGCTGGGTATGGGGACTGTCTTCATCACTGTCTCCTTGCTGAGACACAATACCCAGCTTCCACAACTTTTTTTTTTGTTTTGTTTT